>NC_056746.1:25297641-25312641 GCF_019279795.1 Protopterus annectens
GACTTACATTCATATGACTTATTAATACTCCATGTTTACATAAATTAGAGGTGAGCAAGTTGATTTAAGTAGTTGTAATATTTTCTGTCTTATTGGATTTTTTTACATATCTTGGGCTATTCTTGGCCACATGGTTTTATGGATTGTATTCATGTAATGTTGTTTATGCTGTTTAGATCAGACTAGTCGCGATCTTGGACAGTCTGGAGACTATGTTCACGGTTCATTTTTGAATCGGAACGTGGTTTAATCATGTTTTGTTTTACATGTAATGTTTTTACAGTATTTAAGAGAGTTTTGTGATTTTTTAGTATATTATAACATTTGTTTGCTTATTTAGCAACAGAAGGATATGGTTTGTTGATTTGTCCAATGTTGTTCGGCAACAGCAACTATCTTTCAGTTTTTAACACTGTTTCTTTAATAAGCGTACTGAGGAAATGTAAATGAGTTAGTAATTGTCTAATTATTGCCTAATTCCTTGATTTGCGCGCCAAATTGTTTTATATATAAGTACCCTGTTTTTATAGCTTTAATACACCTGAAGTTGTGTTCTTTACTTCAATAAAGAAGATTTTACATTCATTGAGTTCCTTTTGTGTGGTGACTCCTGTGGATTCTGTACTACTACTTAATATGCATATAATCACACCAAATACACATAAGAAAGGTATACATACATACTATATATAAAATACATATATAAATATAACAACAGTGATAATTAATAATGCATAAACTTGAAAAAGTTACATTAACTATGTGTGGTATTTATAACCAGCTTAAACAATTAAAATTACATTAAATTTGTTGAGATTTCAACTTCAAAAGGGGTTTTAGAGACACACTGTCATTTAGCCCAGGGGATTTCAGTGCATTGAGTCTTAACTGCCATTCTGTTTCTAGGGCACCCACTTTATTCACCGTATCCCCACAACCATCAAACTCAGAAATCTGTCCTACCACAAAAAACAAGAATTTGTTGAAATTGGAACATGTAGTACTGTGTAAGTATAACGCATTATGCATGTCATTCTTTCTAATGGATCTAACATGTTCTGATATCCTGTCTTTCAACCTCCTAATGGTCTTGCCTACGTAGAATGCCTCACATGACATGCACGAGGCCACATATACTAAATTCTTAGTGTTACAGTTGCACTGACCAGGACATGGTGTAGTATACTTGTAACCACACACACATAGGTAGGATCCTTCACTGATAAATCTACACCACCTACATGTCCCACATTTTCTCATATTTGATTTAAATTGTGGCTTGGCTTTCCTTTCCAACATTCCCTTCAAGTTGTCACCTCTACCATAAACAATCAGAGGGTCAGGGCCCACTATCCCTTTAATTTCATCACTTAAAACGCTTCTCCAAAGATTTTTTACTATTTTGCTTAAATCAGGTGCTCTACTGTTGTAATTTAACACAAGACAAGCTCCTGCATACTTATCATCAGTTTTGTTGCTTATTGAAACCCTTGAATGTAAAATAAGCGAAAACCTAGTATCTTTTCTTCTAACCACATCCTTTTTAATTTTGAGAAGCAATTTTAACGGGTATCCACGTTCCAAAAACATACCAATTAATTTAAACATCTCAATCTTGAAAGTTTTCTCATCACTCACTAATCTTGATGTCCTGACCATTTGCCCCTTGATAAAACCTTTCCTCTGATGCCATGGGTGACAACTATCAAAATGTAACAGGGAATTTGAATAATTTTCTTTCCTGAAAATGTTACTAGAAAAACCCTCACTAGTTTTGCTAATGGTTAAATCCAAAAAATTAATAACATCTTCATTCCAAATATATGTAAATTTAAGAAAATTGGTCGTCCTATTCAAATATTCAACAAATTCACCTGCAGTTTTTTCATCATCCTTCCACAAAATCAACAGATCGTCCAAAAATCTATTGTACAACACAATGTTACTATTGAATCTGGAAGAAAAAACATACTGCTTTTCCCAAGTAAGTAACACTGAATTAGCAAAAACCGGGGCACACTTCACCCCCATTGCTACTCCTGACACCTGCTGATATGTTTCACCCTCAAATGAAATAAAATTGTTCTTTAGAACAATCTCCATCAGGTCGTATAAAAAGTTAAGCTTGTTTGTGTCCACCATACTACTCTCCACAATACTGTCATAAAACATATCCAAACCTGACTGGTGTGGAATGACCGAAAATAAATTAATAACATCAACTGTCAAAAAAACAAAAGTACAGTGTAATAAATGCTATGCATATTTGAAGGTAACAGTTGATAATACTGGTGATCTGTGTTCCTCGTGTCAAAAGTTGGAGGATTTGCTTACCATGGTTAGAAGTAAATCTAGACGTACTGATGATGATTGCACTTGTGCAATTGGCACAGCTTGGGGAATTGTTGTTTCATATATTAATGACTGGACTGGTGAGACAGATAATGTTAAGCAAAGAGCAAATAGAAACCATTTAGGAAATGATGGATCTGTTGTCTGCAAAGATCATTCAACCCCTGTGAAGCAAGATGATGCCCCTGACAACTTTGGAATTCTGGATGCAAGTACTCAGCAATCTGACAATCTGGTTTGTTTAGAAGGAAACAAAAAAAGAAAGAAAAGAAGACGTTCACAACCAAGGAAGAAAAAGAAACTGATTAATGTTTGTAAAGTAAAGAGAATACATACTAAAAAGGATGCTGATTTGTTCTATAACACACAGGTTACAGGGAATGATAACATTTTTCTGTCAGAAAACCTTCGGTCTACAGAAAAAGGCATCATTTTCTAAAAGAGAATGTAATAAAAATAGGCAAGGGGCAGGTGAAAAACAAGAAATCAAAACTGAATGCGGAAGAATCGAAGAACATTGCTGTAAGGAAAAAAGAAGAGAAAGACAGATGTTGACTGCATGGCTCAAGCTGTGGATTTACAATACCAGCTGGATGAGAATTTAATACACAATGAAAATTGGGATTAATAAGACTAATAGTGATGAAGATCTATCCTTCATAACAATTGATAGACCAGGTATTACTGTATTAGAAATTGAAGATTATTCAGAGCTGGTGAGCAAAGATATTCTTGTAATTGGAGATTCAATTATTAGAGGAACTGATACTTATATTTGCAGAAAAAATAATAAACATCAAATAGTGTTATGCTTGCCAGGAGCAAAAATAGAAGATGCGAGACATTCAGTTTCTACCTTATATAAGTGGTACAGTTTGAATTATTTTCTATTTCAACTGTGAGCTTTGGCCAGCTAAGACCTGCATGCAATCAACTGAACGTATAAAAGTAAGAAGTAAAATCTTTATCTTTTTTTTTTAAAAATAATACACGATTTAAATTAATTTGTTTGTGTTGCATTGAGCAATAGCTAGCTGGAAGTTGTGACTCAGTTAAGGCTTGTTAAAAGCTATTCAGTTTCTGCTTATATAAGTGGGTACAGTTTTTGAATTATTTTCTATTTCAACTGTGAGCTTTGGCCAGCTAAGACCTGCATGCAATCAAAATACATGATTTAAATTAATTTGTTTGTGTTGTATTGAGCAATTCAGTTTCTGCCTTATATAAGTGGTACAGTTTGAATTATTTTCTGCTTAAACTGTGAGCTTTGGCCAGCTAAGACCTGCATGCAATCAACTGAACATATAAGTGAAGTTAAGTAAATCTTTATCTGCACTTTTTTCAAATAATACACAATTTAAATTAATTTGTTTGTGTTGCATTGAGCAATATCTAGCTGGAAGTTGTGACTCTGTTTTTTCAGTAGGTCCCCACCCACCCTCTTTGTTTTTTGTTTTGGTGTTAATCTTGGTGGCTTTGAAACTGCCCGCCCCTCTTGTAAATTTGCACTTGGATACTCCTCCTGGGCCCATCTCATTAGCTCATTCAAAAAAAAAAAATTGTTCTTCTTTTTATCTGCTTTTACTGTATTTGTGTTTCTTCCTACTTTATTTTGCTTTTGCGTCATCTTAAAGGTACTCAATTGCATTTATTACTGCTTGGTGTAACTCATTGTAAGCCTTTTAGTTTAAGCACTTGGGCTTCAGACCAGTTGTTTTACGTTAAGAAGGTTTGTGGTCTGCACTGTAGTGGCAGAACAGGTAGCTTACATCCTTTTAAGTTGGGAACTGCTGATTGAGTGCTCAGTGTCTGTTATTCTAAAAGTGTATTAGTTCTGGTTTAAGCACTTGAGCTTCAGGCCAGTTATTTTACATTAAGAGGGTTTGTGGTCTGCACTCTTGTGGGAGGAGAGGCAGGCCTCTGCCCTTCTGAGATGGGAATTTATGGTTAATGGCTTATAGTGCCTGCATATTTGAACTGCCTCTTACTGAAATTGGTACACCTTGTTTGCTGTAGCATAGACTAGATCCAGGCCTGCTGAATCTAACTTTGTTTGTATAACTTGAGCACTAATCCAAGCATTCTTTACAGTATTCAATTGTATTTATTACTGCTTGGTAGTAACTTGATTAAAGTGTAGCTATCATTCTAAGTCTTTTGGATTAAGCACTTGGGCTTCAGACCAGTTGTTTTACATGAGGAAGGTTTGTGGCCTGCACTGTGGTGGCAGGACAGGTAGCTTACATCCTTCTAAGTTGGAAACTGCTGATTGAGGGCTCATTGTCTGTTATTTTAAAAGTGTATTAGCTCTGGTTTAAGCACTTGGGCTTCAGGCCAGTTATTTTACATTAAGAAGGTTCATGGTCTGCACTCTTGTGGGAGGAGAGCCTGGACTCTGCCCTCCTGAGCTGGGAATTTCTGGTTAAAGGCTTATAATGCCTGCATATTTGAACTGTTTCTTACTGAAATTGGTACACCTTATTTGCTGTAGCATAGACTAGATCCAGGCCTACTGAATCTAGCTTTGTTTGTATGCTTGTTGTTTGTTTGTTTGTTATTTCCCTGAAATGCTAATTCCACCTAAAACATGGCTTTGCAGTGCTTCTGTGGATCCCTAGTGATATCTGCATTGCTTACTGTACTTATTTCCTTGTTTTACTTGAAAAAAAGTTACTGTTTGTTGTTTTTGCATTTAAGTTACCTGTAACACAGTCACAGGCTACACACTCAAGTGCGCTAGCCTCCTCTGTGTATTTAAAGTAATTTAAGCTCTGCATTTCTGTTTCTAAAAAAAAAAAAAAAAAAAAAAAAAATTCCTTGTTTACCCGCCTTTCTGAACTAGTCTAGTCCAATTCTCAGGCTTTGCTGAATCCAGGACTGAGGTAAAGGTTCCTGTGTTGCCCATATCATACTTGGATAGTTAGATGGCTTCCTTGTTCACTGTGAGAGAGGGAACTCTGAGCAGCCTATCTCTCCCTGTAGGAGTGGTCCCAGCCGAGCAACTTGTAGCTCATTGGCCATTTTTGGCTAATTTCTATCCTTTTTGATCTCCCTGGTATAAAAATTGCTTAGTGTGGTTTTGCACTTGTATACAGCTCAGCAGGCTCCTCGTGGTGCCCTGCAGGGTCCTACAAGCGGCCGAGAGACAAAAGAGAGACTTTGGACTTGATTAAGTATTGTTTTTGCTTGTTGTTTCCCTGAAATGCTAATTCCGCCTAAAACGCGGCTTTTCAGCGCTTCTGTGGATCCCTAGTGATATCTGCATTGCTTACTGTACCTATTTCATTGTTGCACTTGAAAAAAAGTTACTGTTTGTCGTTTTTGCATTTAAGTTACCGGTAACACAGTCGCAGGCTACACACTCAAGTGTGCTAGCCTCCTCTGTGTATTTAAAGTAATTTAAGCTCTGCATTTCTGTTGTTTCTGAAAAAAAAAACACAAAAAAATTCCTTGTTTCCTGCCTTTCTGAACTAGTCTAGTCCAGTTTTCAGGCTTTGCTGAATCCAGGACTGTGGTAAAGGTTCCTGTGTTGCCCATATCATACTTGGATAGTTAGGTGGCTTCCTTGTTCACTGTGAGAGAGGGAACTCTGAGCAGCCTATCTGTCCCTGTAGGAGTGGTCCCAGCCCAGCAACTTGTAGCTCATTGGCCATTTTGGGCTAATTTCTATCCTTTTTGATCTCCCTGGTATAAAAACCGCTTAGCATGGTTTTGCGTGGGTTTGTGCACCTCGCAGCGCTGTTTAGCTGCGGTTAAACTATTCCAGGCTCCACGAAGTCTGCACTTCAGTTTTTCCCTTGAAACTTGAAACACTTCAACCCAGCACTAGAAATAAGGCAATTTAAGACCGGCACTTACTAAAACTCACTAAAACTAGCACTAGCTTACAGCTTGCACTTCAGCCCTATACTCAGGAAGTATAAGGCTCTTTACTCATCCAATCAGCAATACAGTCCCAACCATCTATTCAGGCATGTTCAAGGGACAGCTTCAGGTGTGCTCTCCGGTCCAGCTGGTGAATCTGGGCATCCTGAGGCAATGTTACAATTGCGTCATGTACACAGACAACCCCCTCCTCCTCCCAACCAACACAAACATATGTGAGAGATGCAGCTACACAGCCAAACTTGAGGCTAAGCTCTCTCAACCCACGACTGGATCAACCAGTCACAAGGAGAAGGGCAACACTAGCACCACATTACCAGATTCACATAGACCAGCCATAGCTGCACCAGAAAACAACTCTCAGAAACATGCAAAATCATACTCGGAGGCTCTAAATAAGAACCTGCCTAAATAACAGAGACCTCCTAAGCATACACCCAAGCAACCCCCACCCCACAATAGAAACCAGGTAACACATACATCACAATGTCAGTGTGCCAAGCAAAAACAGCCCCTAAGGCTAAATAACACATCTAACACACTAGTAATCAGTGATTCTATCATCAGGCACACAGACGTCCCACTCACTAGACTGAACAAGGAGAAGGTTACCGTAAGCTGCCTGTCGGGTGCCAGAATCCACCACATAACACATGCACTCAGGTCACTCCACAACAAGTACAAATATGACTCTGTCATTGTACATGTTGGCATAAATGACCTGAGATGTACCTCCCTGGACTACATGAAAAGAGACATGGAGGAGCTCTCTGACCATGTAGCCCAGGCTGGTATGACTCTGACTCTGAGTAGCATCCTGCCCTCACCCAAAATGATGCCAGCATAAGAAGAAAAAATTATCAGTTACAACAATTGGCGAAACTACTGGTGTCATTCAAAGGGGATCCAGTACTTGTCAGCCTGGGACGACATGCTTGACAAGCCACGCTGCTTTGCCAGTGATGGCTTGCACCTGTTGCCCCTAGGCTTTTGAATACTGGCCAAGACTCTTGCCGCCCCAATACTGCCTTTTTTAGGCAAGGCTCAAAAGACAAACCCGCCTCCATAAACAACAATAATAAACAAAAACTGAGGGTAATGCGGCTCAACGCCAGAAGTCTAAGCCTCAAAATGCACACACTCAAGGCTCTCCTTAGTATGGAAGAAATCGACGTATGCGCAGTGACAGAAACCTGGTTCAAGGCTCCAGAGAGCATTCCAGCACTACCAGGCTATAACTCCTACCATACCTTTAGGTCCCAAAACCAGGACTGGAACACAAAAGGAGGGGGCGTGTCCATATTCATCAAGAACGCCCACACCTCCAGGTTAGTAGCACAGCACGCGGAATCTGAGACCATCCAAGTGCAACTGACAGCGGGTAAATTGACTGTTCAATTTATAGCTTGCTACAGATCTCCCACTTTGTCTCAGGACCCTCACCAGCATTCCTGAGAACATTAGAAAGTATGAAGATTCTACCCAACACCATGCTACTGGGTGACTTCAACTATCCAAACATTGACTGGGAAAACTACTCAAGCTCAAATGCCCTAGCTCAATGCTTCCTTGAGTTTATAAACTCAAATGCCCTTGAACAGATGGTCACCACTCCCACAAGAGGTGGACCTGGTCATCACTAACATGGGGAACCTATGTTCCACACCTGAGGTAAACTCGTCATTGGTAAGATCAGATCACAAACTAATCACACTGGACATCCACATCCCGACCCCCCCCCCCCCAAGTCAAGGAAATCAAGGTAAAAAACTTTTCTAAAGCCAACTTCACACTCCTCAAGACCGAGGTGGGAAGTTTCAAAGCTCCCAATCAAATGGAAAATGATGACCCACCGGCAGAATCCTTTACAAGTGCATTCTATGAACACCTTCAAGAATGCATGGACTGAGCCATCCCAAGTAAAACCAAGACCAACTCCTCAAAAAAGAAGAAGCCAGTCTGGTGGACCCTGGCCATAAATAAACTTTACAACAGAAGGTGGAAAATCCTGCAAGATAGAACAAAATCCCAAAATAAGAAGGCATCTCTGATTAACATCAGTAAAAAATTGCGCTCCCTCATTAAATCATCCAAGGCCAACTTTGAAAGAAAAATAGCCAATAACTCTAAGGATAACCACAAGGCCTTCTTTAACTATGTCAAGTGTCTAGGGGCAAACTCTCAGATATGCTCTGAGCTAGTGCATAATGGCCATAAATAGACTGAACCAACCGACATTGCCAACATCCTGGCTGACAAGTTCAGTGCAAACTTCACCCCCCCTCCACCAAAGGGGATAGCACCCATCCCAGAAGAATGTGGTGCTCCAGATATCTCAGACACACAAGTAAAGACAGCCCTTGCAAAGGCCAAAAATACAGCATCAATGGGACCAGATGCTATCCCAGGTTGTGTCTTACATGAGCTTCAAAATGAACTAACCCCCCATCTCAAATCACTATTCAAACTCAGCCTCTCTACAGGCTATGTACTCAAAGAATGGCGTACAGCAACAGTAGTACCACTCCACAAAGGTGGTGCCACAACTGACCCTGGGAACTAATGCCCTATAAGCTTGACTAGCTTGGTCTGCAAAGCCATGGAACGCATTATCATGGAGCTCATTAACAGGGACATTGGGAACCTCCAGACACTGGACCCCTCCCAGTTCGGCTTTGTTAAAGGCAGATCTTGCCTCCTGAACTTGGTCAACATCTTCGAAACAGTCACGAAGGCCATAGATGAAGGGAAGGTGGTCCACACAGCATATCTGGACCTCGCTAAGGCATCCACACCATCCCACACTCAGGAATCATAGACAAACTCACCAGCTTAAATATCAACCCCTATGTCACGAGATGGGTTGCCAATTGGCTCTCAGACAGAACCCACACATTAAGAGTGGCAGGCGCCATGTCTGACTCTAAACCAGTCACAAGAGGAGTCCTACAGGGCTCAGTCCTGGGACCCCTCCTGTTCGGTATATATTTCTCCAAAGTACAGGCAAAGGCAGAGGGACTGTGGCTAACCAAGTTCGCAGATGACTGTAAATTGGGTGCAATAATTGACTCTCCAGCTGACACAGACATCCTGCAAAAGGGTCTCACAGAGACAAACACCTGGTGTCAAAGTCACGGCCTCAAGCTAAATGCCAAAAAATGCATAGTAATCCCATTTGGGAAAAACAAAGTACCTACAAACTACCACATAGATGGGAATCCACTAAGTACAGAAGAAGTAATTAGGGACCTGGGTACCCAAGTAGATAGCATGCTCTCCTTTGATAACCACATAGCCAAAATGGTCAGGAAATCCTTCTATGTGGCACACCTGATCACAAAGGGTTTCTCATCCAGATCCAAGGAGGTGATTGTGCCCCTTTACTCCTCACTCATTAGGCCCATAATAGAGTACAATGCCCCATTTGGGATGTACCTCACTAGACACCTGCAACAACTAGAAAGAACACAGAAGTACCTCACTAAGAGGATTAAGGGCCTTAAACAATTACCCTATGAAGCACAAGTAAAAAAGTTCCAGTTCTTCTCAGTCGCTTACCATCTGCTCAGAGGTGACCTATGCCTGACCTATAGGGCCATGTCAAACCCTGAACTAATGGACATGCTTCACCTCAAAAAAACGAGATCCCTCAGAACCACTCGTTCTAGCGACTTGAACCTATGTACAACAATAAACAGGACATGCTGGAGGGATAGATTCCTGTCCTAGTGACTTCCCTCACTCTGGAATAGAATCCCAATCCATATTCGACAGAGCTCCTCTCTGACCCTCTTCAAGAGAAATCTTGATGAGTGGATGGGTAATCGTAAGTTCTACCCTGGGATCACTTCAGGAACCCTGTTGACAGAGGCCCAGGTTACTAATCTAATGGGGAGGCGAAAGCCATCACTCTGTGGCTAGGCTTATAAATGCCCATGGGCAGATAGCCTAGTACTTACCTATGAACCTATGAACAAGCCTTAAAATGCCTTAATGTAAGGAAGTACGTATCTGTTTGTATTCATGTCAGTACAAATGATCTCATCCGCAAGGATTCTCTGACTTTTAATAGGGAACTGACAGCCCTCTTAGATAATATAGATTGTACTGGTATTAGGACATATTTTTCACAAATCACCTATAGAAAAGATAGTCATGTCACCATGAATGAAAAGATTTTTTTGGGTAAATACCTACATAGAAAAAATGTCCTGTTTTAAAAAAAGGAAATGTGTAGAGTGTCCAAGCCTAGTTTTGGGCACACGTGTTCAGACAGGATGGTGTGCATTTGTCAAGTTCAAGGAAAAGAATTTGTGCAGCAGATATTTTGCAATATTTGACAAACACTAGGCAGGATTTTTGCCATGTTGAAAATTTAACAGTTCACAGATAGCAACATTTAATGCGTCTCTGGTGGTTGTTAATGCTAGGAGCATTAATAATAAAGTTTTTTATTGGAAAATTTGCTACATTCCCAGAAGACTGATGTTGTTATTGTTTGTGAAACATGGTTAAAGATCAATGGAAATTATTCACAATGTATATTCAGGAACAACAATTGCTTCAGATTGTAAAATAAAAAAAAAACACTACCAGGGGACTGAACATACTAGACATTGTCTGTGTTCCTAACTGTTACTTTGGTTAATTACATATTATATTGAAGCAAAAGGGTCACTATATAAAACTAACTGGAGTAAGGAGTTCAGTGGAAAAACTGCAGATGGAATGTGGAAAGTTTTGAAAGAGAAATTATTTGAGTGCAAAAATAAAAATAAATGTTTAATATCAGGATCTAGGCACACAACATCATGGGGGATATATTTCCATACGAACAAGATATCTGCTAAAGGTGAGAGACAAAAAAATATATAAGAAATTGTAGAGAGGTAGAACTACAACTTTGAAAACTGAAATAAACAAGCTGTACAAACAGATTAAGCATAGTGTGAGACAAGATCAAGAAACATTTGAAGAAAATTTATATAAAGATATTAAGCATAATAGAAAACCTTTTACGGATACATAGGATGGAAAAGGAGTAAAGCCATACACATTGATAAACTGTGTGCAGATTCTAAAATTTGTTCTCAGACACAACAGATTATAGATATATTTACAAAATCTTATACAAAACAGTTTGGCTCCACATAAGGGACAATAAGTTGTCCTAGTGACATCTGGGTAACCCTAGATACTGGAATTAAATTAGATTATATTGGAAAAGAACTGCACAAACTGCATCCAAACAAAGCACAGGAAGGAGATGGAATTAATAACAATGACCTGAGAACACTTCATCAAGAACTTACGGTGCCATTATATCTATTATTAACTAGATTATATTTATTTTATTATTATTATTTTACAGTTGCTGATCGGGAAAGTCCGGGGAGAAAAGCTCCACAGTTAAATTTTCAGCAAAATATAAGGTGTATACAGAAGCATTCAAATTTACATAGTACCAGACTTAACATTGACTAGTAACGTAGCATCGAAGCTTAAGATTTAACATATTTACAAAGACAACACATCATTTACAGTTTTAGGTTGAGGCATTACATAATGGTGAACATTGTGACGAGGGGTTGCATTTTTTGCTTTATACAGTTGACTTGTGAGCAAGTTAGCCACAGCAGGGAGTATAGCAACAAACAGAGCAAAGATTAGATATAGTAGGGAGTGTAGTAGCAGGAGAAGAGACAGAGATGGGAAATTGGATAACAGGTTAAGTAAGAAAAGCAGGAGGAGTAAGTAGCTTAAGTATAGAGTAAGAGTGGAGGTGTGAAGAGAAAAGTGTAGTGGACAGATAACAGAGTGTCCTAGCAGTGACATATGGGCATTGACTAAGGGGTTAGAATTAGAGGTGGAACTGGAAGGAAGCTAGAGAAGTTGTATTCTTTTGATGATGAAGCTGAAGTCAGAGGGCAAGAGTAAGGGGAGAGGATGTGGACATCCAGGTGGGGAACATGTGCATATCCATGTGTGTTTAGGTGTTCTTTCAGGAGTCTTTTAAATGTAATCCTTGAGCCTGCTGAGGTAATAGCAGTAGGTAGGGTGTTCTAAATTTTGCCTATGTAGTTAGGGAAGAGGGAGTCCTCTGCTGTGCTGTTGGTCTTGGTGACCTTGATTACATTTTTTTGTCGCTAGATCGAAGTTGTCTAGTTTTATCTTGTAGTTCTAGTAGATTGGCCTGGACACAATATTAAATGGGCTGTGTATTGTGGCAGATTTGTTAGGTGTAAAAAGCAACAGTTTGTTTTTTTGGGCATTTAGTATTAGGTTTTTGTTAAGAAACCAGTTTTCAGTGGTATGGAAGGCTTTTTGGTTTATAGAGAGAAGTTTCTGATGATCATTGGCTGAACAGACAAGTGTTGAGTCATCAGTGTATTGTATAACTGTTGCATCTTGACAGATGCTGTGGAGGTTATTGGTGAAAATGGAGAATAGGATGGGACCTAAAATGGAACCTTGTGTGACTCCTGTGGTCATGGGTAGCAGTGTGGATAGGATGTTGTCCCACTGAACTGCTTGTTGTCTCCCCTGTAAATAGTACTGAAATCAAACTAATGCTTGGTTAACAAGGTCAAGGTCAGTAAGGGCTTGTACTAGTTTAAGATGGTTGACCTTATCAATTTTTTATTTCTGTGATATGTCCAAGAATATGGCAGAAGTTAGATTGCCTGTGTGTTTGTTTTGGCTGATGAGGTTTATAAAAGAGAGTAGGGTGGTGGTTGTACTATGAGAAGGCCGAAATTCATGTTGGATAGGAGAGAGAAATGTTTTGTTAAGTAGGCATGGAATAAGTTGGTGGTGTATACATTTCTCAAGTTTTTTTAGCTAGTGGAGGCAGGATGGCTATGGGGTGATAGTTGGTAAGGTTGGTGGAGGTACCACCTTTATGGAGAGGGATAATATAGGAGATTTTCCAGATGGGTGGTATTGAGGTTTCTGAGATAGATCTGTTTAGAAGGATGGATATAAGGAATGCAAGTTCATTGGCAGCCATCTGAAGGTATTCAGCAGGTATCATATGGGGAGATTCCTCAAGGTTGGAGACATGCGCTTATTAAACCTGTCTTTAAGTCAAAGTTGATTAGGAAAAACCCAGAGTCATATAGACCCTTGTCTAATTTCATGTTGTGGAAAAATAATGGAGAAGGTAATATTGGATAAGTTATTGTCAGGATTGGATAGATTGGGACTTGAAACCATATTTCAGCATGCATATGTTGAAAACAGATCTAGTACCACCTGTAACATGATGTTCTTTAACAATATAATAACAGCAATGAATGAAAAATTGTACTGCAATGTAATTTATATAGAGTTAACTTCAGCATTTGACAGGGTTATACACAAAACACATCAATAAATTAGAACAGTTACACACAAAACACTTATCACTAAATTAGAACAACTAGGTATTGATGTACTCTTGATAAGATGGATAGCTGCATGGCTTACAAATAGGACATGGCAAGTATCACACAGCAAATGGACAGGTGAAATCCTTGGTTACTGTCAAGGTGTCCCACAAGGCTCTGTCCTAGTCCCTTACTTGTTTAGATTGTATCTTTCATACCTAACTTTTTCATCTGAGGTGTTCTACAGTCTATGTGCAGACAACCTGAAATTGGGCAAACATGTGTTAAAGATAAGACATGTCTGCAAAATAACTTGACTAAATTGACCATTTGGGCACAGGAGAATAATATGCTGA
The DNA here is from genome assembly GCF_019279795.1 of Protopterus annectens. Lineage (NCBI taxonomy): Eukaryota > Metazoa > Chordata > Ceratodontiformes > Protopteridae > Protopterus > Protopterus annectens. The sequence continues at coordinate 25,311,602 of NC_056746.1, forward strand.
TAAGTACATCAAACACTAAGCATATGAGATTTGGAATACATAAATTGAAAGGTCAATATTTAATACAGCACACATTGATTGAAAGTGTAGGTTCATTTCAGGACCTGGGTATATGAGTAGATCCAGCTTTGAGTTGTTCTAATCATATCAACCAATTGGGTTATAATAGTTATAGAATTATAGGTTGTATAAAAAGATTTATGAAGTCTAAGAAATCAAAAATTATGAAGTCATTCTTTATTAGTTACATTAGATCCAAACTTGAGTATGGAATAACAATATGGAAACCCTATAAGAAAACAAGCATGAGTAAACTGGAAAGAGTACAGTGGAAATATACCAAGGGCATCCATGGATGTGAACATTTAAGTTATTATGAAAGACTAAAATAGTGAACTTGTACAGTGTCCCTTATAGATATCTAAGAGGAGATCTTATTCAGGTATATAGAGTATTTAGAAACAGTCACAACTACCTCTGGGAATGTTTGGGGTGAACAAAAAGTACTAGAGAATCATCAGACAACCTATGTAGAAGATTCTATAGGAATGAGAAGTGCACTAATTGGTTCTCTGACAGAATACCTGATGCATGGAACAGACTACCAAATTACATTAAAGCAAGTACTAGTTTAGATATTTTTAAGAACAGCCTAGACACTTATTATGGAAACAAGTGTTTTGTTATACTGGCAATAGCAAAGTGCATTAATGCCCATGCTTGAAATATTTGTATGTATGTATGTATGTATGCAACCCATACATCGCTAGATGGGTAGCAAAATGGCTCATCGACAGAATATATACTGTCAAAGCTGTGATTCCAACTCTACCCGTAGACATGTACAACAGAAACTGTGCTGGAATCCCTACTGTTGGAAATCTACTTCTTGGAAGTCCAGGAGAAAGTAGATGGCCTGTGGCTTACCAAGTTCACTGATGGTTGCAAACTCAGTGCAATCACTGAGTCCGCAAATGATGTTGACATATTACAGGAGGGGCTAACACAGACAAATGATTGGTGCCAAAGCCATGGACTAA
>NC_056746.1:25315141-25407641 GCF_019279795.1 Protopterus annectens
TATGACTTAGACATGTGACTATGATTTTGACCCTCAGATTTAGCATTGTTCTTTATAAATATTTGATACTGCTCATAATCAAATCTGCTTTATTAAATACATAAACTAAACTTATATAAATACTCTCCCATAAGTCTATAGGGTCTAGCATATAAAGTCTTTCTGTTGAGAAAAATAGGAAAGTGATCCTCATTCTGACCCTCAGCCATGATGTTTAAAGGCCAGTGCTATGATTTTTAATGCTTAGTGGATGAAAGATATACTTTACTCCCATATTTAGTAAAAAAAAAAAAAATGAACACAACAATGTACCAACAGAAGTTGAATGCAAAGCTTTCAGGTGTAAAACCCTTCCTCAGTACTAAAACATCAAAATCGTCAGCCCATTTTATACATCATTAAAACATCAGACAGCTAATAAAAAACTTAATTAATTAATTAAAACATAATAAACAAGCAAAAAGAGAGGTATTAAAAGTATAAGATATTTTCAAAAAATTTTAACTTTTGTTCCATCAAGGAGAGCAGACCTTGCTAGTACTATTTTGGACTTAAAACTGTTCCCACGTAAAATGAACTTAACATTATTGTTTGGTTCTGATACTTGTTCTGATGGATAATTCAGAGTCAGTAGTTCTTTTAATCCACCACTCCACCCTTTATTAATTACTTTTGAGGATATTTGTGAAATGGACATGAGGTCACTATTGTGTAAACAACGTAAATGTGATGATATGTATAATTTAAATAAGGGTGAACAAGATTTGATTTTTTTTTTAAGTTGTTCTAATGTAAGGGTCATGAAACTGGATAAAGGGGGAGGGCTGGTCTTTATGGATATGGGTGACTATCAGACTAGGATGTTTAAAATATTGAATATGGATACATATGAACCTGTGTCGTTGAATGAAGTGAATGGGGCTTATGTTAGAATTAAATCTCATATCAATGACTTGCTGATTGATTTCTGTATTGATATAAATTTGTATAATTATTTGAATATGCCTTCACCGTTAATCCCAGTTATTTTTGGGATCCCCCAAATCCATAAGGACTTACATGACCCCCCCCCCCTTTACGACCAATAGTGGATGGACGAAATTCCATCATTTATGCTTGTGCAAAATTTGTAGATAGTAAGCTGAAAAGATTTCTCGTCCATGAAGCCAAAATTTGTAAAGATTTGTGGTCCTTTCTTGAAAAAATTAATGAGCTCAAATTTAAGGCTGAATTTAATTTTGTAATTGCTGATGTCAGAGATCTATACACAGTCATCCCCCACGAGCTGGAGATTCAATGGGTAACTGATTTTTTATTAAAGAAAGGAGCAACCACTGACGGCATCAGTCTAATAGGGAAATTATTAGAGTTAATGTTAGCTAATAGCTTCTTATATTTTGATGGCCAGCATTTCTTATAAAAAAGAGGAGTTGCTATGGGTTCACCATGTGGGGCCAATTTTGCTAATAGTGTTATGGCCATGTGGGAACATGAGTTTTCATTTACGAATTCCATTTTTAGAGAGAAGATATTTTTTACACCCATTACCTGGATGATATTTTTATCATCATAAAGGGTAATGCTGATACAGGTTTATAATTACTTTAATATTTTAATAATTCTACTGATTTTCTAGAATTTACTTCTGATTATAATTCTGATGTGATTTCATTTTTAGATATTGAATTAAGTAAAGACAAGGCAAATTTTAGATATACCTCGAAGATTTTTAGAAAAAATACATATTTCAATTCATTTTTGCATTTTTCTAGCTCCTATCCTTTTCACCAAAATTGCTCTGTTGTAAAAGGCCAATTGGTCAGAGCGGCTAGGATGGTGATTTTAGAGCAAGACTTTTTCAATGAGTGCGACAATTTAAGAGATATGTTTCTTAAACAAGGGTATCCATTTATTTTACTGGACCAATTAATTAATGAAGTACAAAGTAAGAGATCTACTGCGTTCTCTAAATGAGTTATACACCATGAGGGCTGGCTGGAAATCCCTGGAAGGTTTGGTGACCATAGCGTTCAAGAGAGTAATTTATCGATAACTGGCTTTAGTCTGAGTTTCATTGCTCCATTTAGTATTGATGCTATTTACCTTAAAGAAATTTTGCATAAAAACTGGAACCTATTGTTGGATGATATTAATTTAAAACAGAAATTGGGTCACCATCCTATGGTTGTTTTTAAGAAAGGTACCGATTTTAAAAACTTATTTGATTCTAACAATTCATTTGATTCTAAGAAATTTCCTTTAACTAGATGGCCTGGAATGTATATATGTATATGTATTTCCTTTAACTATATGCCCTTATTGTAAATATGTTGATACTGGTAATAATTTTACAGTCTGTAATACCAATTATGAGATCAAGGGGAGGTTTAACTGTAACTCTAAAGGCGTTGTTTATCTGGCTAAGTGCTTGTTCTGTGAAAGTTTTTATATAAGAAAAACAGAACCTCAGATTTAGAGAATGACTATATGAGTATATTTATATTATTAATGAGAATATTTATAGTATGAATAAATTGCATGTTCATAATGCCCTAGCCAGACATTATGAACTTCCCAGAGCATCATTTTAAATTCAAAATAATTGAGCATGTTTCGCCTGATGACAGAGTGGGTCCTTGTTCTCTTAAACTGGGATGCTGTGAACTTAAGTGGCAAGTTCGATTAAATGCTTATAACTTTCCTGGTTTGAATGATACATGCTTAGTATAGTGCTTATTAAACTTGAAGTCACTGAGTATATAATATTTTTGGTTTTAATTGTTTATATGTGATGGTTTTTATGGTTGTATTTCAATTTAATGTATATTCTGTTCTATTCTGTTCTATCATATTCTATAGTAGCCAGGCACTTTTATGAATTAATTGTTTATTTAGTTATAGTTCAGTCTTTGAACCACAAGATGGAGTTGTTTCTAAAGAATTGTTTCAGTGATGTAATTACCATTTTGGGTCACATGATCTAATGGAGGGCTATTTAGACTGTTCCTTACTTTGCTCTTGTTGTCTGCTGAAGTTTGTTTTAATAAATACAGATGAAAGCATTTACATCATTTAAAATTTAGTGTCTGAATCTTGATTTACCCTTCTGCTTCTTCCTAGTACTTGTATTACTAGTTTTTGTGTTTTTATGGATTTTAGAAGGTTTAAATATATGACCATTTCCACCTTTACTGAACTTCACCTTTTCTCCCTGTTTCTCTTTCTAATGTCTTCAGTGACCTTCTGTGACCCTCAGAGCAAGGTGAGTGCACAGTGAGTTGATATGGAGTATGTAGAGTTGTGAGCTGTTTTTGATAGCATAAAGCAGAAAATGCAACTTTGGGTCTACTTCTACAACAGAAATCTTTGGACCAGGAAAAAACTAAAACTGGCAACAAACTTTGTTCTGACATACCCTTTGTAGTGAGGCAGTAACATGGTGTGGGGAAATGAAAGTGAATGGATGGTATCCATTTCTGTTGAGGTACAGGGACAGTAACACATAAGAAAAGAGAGCACTTAAGAAACTTGCTCTAACAGGTAAAAAATAAAGCCAATAGTGATTCATTTTTAAAGTTATCCCTTGCAAGCGAAGGCATAGAAGAAGCAGCAGTGGTAATGTTCATTGGGGAGGAGGCTTCACTTTCTACCTCCTAACAAGATGCAAAAGAAAGCAATCCTAAATTAGTGCATTTACAAGTCTGCCATATAAACTTTAAATGTGTAGAATGGGAAGACAATGCTTCAAGTAAAGCAAGAGAGAATATAAGGAGGACTATAGGAGGAAGATAGTGAGTGACAGGTTCCCATGATACCTTACTCATATTCAGAGTTATACTGCTTTTACTGAGTAATGTAAGCAAGGGAAGACATTCTGCATTAGTCACTAATGCCAAAACCTTATACGACACTAGTAATGAAGTAAACTCACAATCATGTGTTAGGAAGCTGCTGGTTATGCACAAAACTAAGGTAAGGGTATGAACCAAATTTTGCCAGCCATGCGTAAAGAAAAAGATAGAAGACTATGTTTTTTTTTTATCCAGGATGTCAGAAAATGCCCTCTGCTCCCAACCACCACCCATACTTCCAGCAGACAACTGAACCCCAGCTTGGCTATGATAGTCTATTGATCTCAATGTCTATCTAGACATACAATATGAATGGACTGCAGTGGATGTCATGGGGCCATTAGTAAAATCTAGCAATCTGTATCACTACGTATTACCAAATTTCCAGAATCTGCCCCACTATGCAAACTAATGCTAAGGTTATTGTCATGGTACTGTTACTCACCAGAGTGAGTATCCCTAAGAAGATACTTACTAACCAAGACATACACTTTATGCCAAGGGTACTGCATCAATAATGTGAGTGCTTTATAGGTTCATAGGTTCAAAGCAGGTTACTAGGCTAATGGTCTGAAGGCCTTTACAAGCCTAGCCTTGTAAAAACTGGAGTACCCTTATTGTACATATTGAGATGGTCATTGTTAGCAAAATGATTCTTTGATCAGCAGTTACTGCCCAAGTCCAGAAGGGACATAGGTGCTACCCTCTGGGTGAATTTACGGTCACCCATCCAGTTGTCAAGGTTGCGCTTGAATAGAGTCATTGAGGAGCTCTGCTTCACATGGAGTGGGAGCTTTTTCCAGTAGAACAGCAATTGCTAGGAGATATACCTGTCTCTCCAGTGTGTTTTGTTAATGTCGCAGGCTAGGTTGAGATCCCTGGAGTGAGTTATTCTTGTCCCATTTGATTTGTGGATGTGCAGCTATTCCATTAGGGCAGGGTGCAAGCCTGTTTTGTAGGCCCAGCACAAATCGCCTCTCAGCAGCCTGTATGATACAGAGTACAGTGACAGGGCTTTCAGTCTTTCCATGTATATCATGTTTTGGAGACCCTGGATTCCCTTGGTTAGAAACCTCTGTGGTTTCTCCAGTTGCTACAGGTGTCTGGTGAGGTACTTACAGAAGGGATCATTGTGCTCAATTAGTGATCTGATAAGGGTCAATTACAGAGGAGCAAACAGTTGAAGACATCCATGTACAATCCATTGACTGGTGGATTAGTAGATAGAGATTTAATAAAACAGTGAAATCCATGCTGAGAAAAGTTGCGGATGCAGATAGTGAAAGCTATGACCAGTTGTTACTCTTTTCATTGTTTATAATCAGAGATGTGCCACAAACGTCTACTGGATTTACTCCATTTAGACTTCTGTATGATTCCCTATTGAAATCTCAAAAGTCAGATTGTTGAGTCTCAAAATATCAATCCAAAAATGCAGAAAAGCAAATACTGAATATTACTCTTCTCTGTTAAACTTATTTTCTATGGATGGCAAGCCCTCCATACCATCAAAAGTTATATACACCAACAATGAAATCCTCATGCCTCAGACAAAATGGAATATTTTGAGAAATGGCAGTCTCGTACTTAGTATCTGTAACTCTGGATTTTCAGTAAATTGGTCTTCACATTTCAGGACTCAGCAATCTGCATTCCGATATTTTAAATGGTCACCATTCTTTAAGGCATCTATCCAAAAGGGCTAATTGACTTCACTAAGGAAATTTAGGAAGAGGAAAACGCATCATTCAAAAATGAGAAAGAACGTTATGTTAACTTACAGAATAGCTCACATGTTGTATTGCCCATAATAAGGGTCCAGGTGTACAGAGCCCAGGTACTGCAACAACAAGGCGTTTATAACACGAATATCAACTTAAACAATTTAACTGGTCAGACCAGTTACTAGTGCTAGTGACCTCAATGGAAAACACATTTCTCAGCAAACAGCAGCCATTTTAGGTGATGGAAAGAATACATTCAGTAAATTATAAAATGTAACAGCCAGGAATGAGAAAGGTAAAGCAAGTTTACCACATTAATGTACTGAAGCCATGGAAGTGATCAAAAATGTTTGCAAGTTGAAACTCCTAATGGAGATACCAGGAAATCCCTACCTGAAATAACATAGGGGAATTCTTGTGAAAAGTACAAAAGCAGGAAGTAAAATAATTTCTTCTAAGAAATGAAGAAGTGTTTTTAGAAATGCCTGTGTAAACAAATGCAATAAATAAATAAATAAATTAATTAATTAACCAATAGAACACAGCATTGTGGTGACAGCTGGAATGAACACTATACAAAGACCTTTTACAGTACCTAAGTCACAAAAACTACAAGAGAAGATGTTAAACATGTTTAAATTTGGCATGGTTGCAGTCACCATGTGACAGGAGAAGCCCAATAGTGGTAGTTTCTAAACCTGAACGAAGTATCATATTCTCTAATGACTTTAGAAACATGAATAGCATTTCAAGGTTTTATAGCTAACCCATTCCCAGAACTGATGAGTTGATGGAGAACTTAGGCAAGGCTAGAATCTTAGCAACATTAAACATGAGAAAATGATACTGCAGATACCAATTATTCTGTTTTCCAAGGAAAAGGCAGTTTTTATAACTTGCGATGTTTATTCCAGTATACAATGTTGCCATTTGGCTTGCATGGACACCTAGCTACCTTTCAGAGGCTGATGGTTAAAATACTGAAGCCTCACCCTCATATCTTGGCATACCTGGATAACATGGTCCATGATTCAGGACTGGGAGTCTCATTTACCTAAACTTTAGGCTGTGCTAGAATCCATAAGGTTGGCAGGATGGCTGTAAATGCTGCAAAGAGTAAACTGGGTATGGTGGAATCCAGGTACGCAGGGTACCGTCTAAAGACTGGTGGTACAACTATAACTAGAAAACAGAAAGACCATAAAAACTGTCTTGTATACTCTACTATGAGAGAGGTGAAGGCTCTCCTTGGAATAGTGAGTACTACGGAAGCTAGTGTCTAATTTTATGCCTATTGCTTGCCCTTTGACAGACCCCACAAGAAAGAATGCTCCAGTCAAAGTACAATGGTCCCTTGAGACAGATAAAGCATTTAATGAACTGAAAAGGAGCTTTTGCTCTGAATCTATGCTTTAAGTCCTGATTTTACTAAAGGGCTTACCTTATACAACATATCAATGTTATGTTTGAGGGCTATACTATTCCAAGACAATTAAGATGAGCATCCTGTGTGCTACATCCGCAGAACGCTGAGAAATCCAGAAATGAAAGGGCCTGAATAGCAATAATGTAGGCTTCCTACGCCTTGAATTGCTATTTATTATTCACAGATTTCATTTTGGTAACAGGTTATGCCCCTTCGCAAAAGTTAACTAGGCAAACCGATGTTAATATCATGTGGTACCTCTGAGCTCTATCCCACAACCCCTTTCAGTATTTAGTGACCCACAGACTCAGTCAAGTCAACAAAAAGCTAATGGGATGCCCAGAGTATGGAATTCCTTGTTATAATTTGAAAACCATTAGTTGTCTGCTGGAAGTGTGGGTGGTGGTGGTGGTGGAGTAGTTCTCACATGTTGATTATGGAAAATGTGTATACACCTTTTAATGTGTTCTCAGAATGTATGGAGAGTAGGGACTTTTGTCACAGAATTAGCCAGATCAGAAGGTATTCATTTGCCAAGAACTGTATTATAAAAGGGTGTACTTTGAAGGGCTAAATTCAGGACCCTCACGAAAAGGTCATCTGAAAGGAAGACCATAGAAGCATGGTAAGAGAGAGGGAACCCAGATGCAACTAACCTGTGGATTGTTTTAGAATTTTAATTATGGACTAGAGTTTATCTATCAAAATACCAGACACTCAAATATTTGAATACAAAAACATCAATCTAAAAACTTAAAAACAAAGTAATGAAAACAAAAATGAAAAAAAAAAGAGAAAACTGTTTTATGCAGGGTTGTTTGCACATTGCATGCTCTGCAAATTATATATGTCAATTCTTAGATGGTGTAATTGTAGGGAAAGGGCAAATTCCTAGTGCAGACTGCACCACAGTGGCTGGGTATACCTAAAACTAAGAGACTTCAGTCTCTTAAGGTGGTAAAAGCAATGGTCATTATTTCAACCAAATGAATTGCAACTGGCGCTGGCCTAAGAGTAGCTTTTAGCCTTAGGTTTTCCTTTAGGCCTGCAAGAGTCTTGCAACCTAAGACTTTCATTTTAGTTATAAGGCAACCTGTACATCAGAAGAGCTGTGTGGGCTGGAAACTGTAATGAAAATATTTTGTTTTATTTTTTGAATGTGCAAAGCTAAGTAGTTAACATTTTAGTATGTGGAATATGACTAAGCTATGTTTTTACATATGTTCTGTTTCTAGTACTTTTAGGATTTATATATATATATATATATATATATATATATATATATATATATATATATATATATATATATATAAATAACTAATGTCTTTCGGCTTTTCCCAGTTAGGGGTCGCCACAGCGGAACTCCAGTCTGCTAATGATTGGCAGTGGATTTTTACGGTGCCAAGGTGCCAGCCCGACACCCAGCCTTCAAAGAAGGCACACCCATTCACACACACACCTACCTCCATATCTTTAAACATCACTCAACCATGGCAAGGACATGCAGACTCCACACAGAAGGTGGTTCAGTCAAGAATCAAACCAGAGAACCACTTTCTGTGAGGTGACAACACTAACCGGTATACCACCGCAGGATATATATATATATATATATATATATATATATATATATATATATATATATAGATAGATATATACACACACACACACACACACACACACACACACACACACACACACACACACACACACACACACACATACACACACACACATTTATATATATATATGTATATGGCTAGCGAAAGAGAGAGAGTGAAAATGTCTACTTTATACACCAACCTCATGTTTTCATTTCATTTGTCTAATTAACTGGTTTTGACTTTGCCATCTGACAGCTTTACTTTTAACTGCTTCTGAACCTTCTCTGTATCTAGCCCACACAGCTCCTCTGATGTACAAAGAGAGCTACTAGCATTTAAATATCTTTTTTTTCCAAATAACAAATGATAGTTGTATAAAAATTGTTCAGATCCTATTGTCACTTCTCCTATATGGTATCTTCTATTGCTGTTTAGATAAGAACTAGAAATGTATTTACAGCTTTATATATCTAAGTGTGTTCTGCTACTGTTTATGCACTTATGTAATATTTGTTCTGGAACTGTCTTCTGTTGCTCTGTTTTTTAGTAAATTATTCATGTTTTGAAATGTACTAAAGCAGCCATGCAATATACATTTGCATTTTATTACAATAAAGTTGCTTTGTATGTTTTCTTTTTCAAGTCTATGGCTTTCTGTTTAACATATATATGAGGTGCAGTCTGCAGTCTGGTAGGCTATAAACTGATTCTACTGTTAGAATACCTGTATACTGCAATAATAGATTCTGAAGGATTGTCTAGCTTTAATGGTATTTGCCACAACAAAAGTCTACCTCCAGGCTTTTGGGATGGGGTTTTATAGAAAACATGACCTGTGCAAGGGATAATTCAGTTGCACCTTTCATCTTTGAATCACAACGACTTCTTAGATGTGTTAATAGTATTCCATGGGGGAGGCAGCCATTTGTATTCAATGCATACTTTCATTTTCTTGTCTGGTAATGCAATAATAGCTTTAAAAAGAAATAATGGACTAATACAAACAGCTGAGCTCCATCAGTTTGTTTTTGTAACTGTGTGAAATCATTTTTTTCTACCCCCAACCTCAGGCAAGCTTGGCCCTGTTGCCCTCCAACTTGTCTTTCATCCAATTATCAGTCTGAATTAACTGATTAGCTCATAGCCCGTGGCAAATATAAATGCCAGCAAGATATCATTCCACTTCAGTGACAAGAACTGTAACAGTATCATTAGCATAAATAAGAGCGTTTTGATGGGACTGTGGATTTTGTAGATTTAATGTGGTTGCTTCATCTTACTAGCATTCATTGTGCAATTAAATATAATAGCATATTTAGTCTACTGTTTCACAAAAAAACACCATTTCTGTCACCGACAAACAGGCAGAACCAGAAGAAGATATTTGAAACAGTTAAAAGCGATGTCTAATTTAACTCCTACTTTTTTCTAACATTATAGAGGTTTCCTTATTATGGAATGAATGCAGCATTAGTTTTAAATGACATAGTCAGTGTGGGATTAAGTTGCATCACAAATTAATGAAGGCAATCTCAATGATACAAAATGCAACTGATGTTTTGTTGGGCTATACTACTACACAGCAAAATGTGCTGTCTGGTAGGGAATCTGTAGCTGGGTGTGGTAGATTTTAAAAGTTAAGGCAAATTCATTATGGTAATAATTTAATTCAGGTAACTTGCAACTACTAGACTTTGCATTTCATAATTTGACCAGCATTTTTTTTTTTTGTGAAAAAAAAATTCTCTGCCAGTGTCCTGATTTCGCTGTATCATGTTGGCTGCATTTTGAGTACATTATGAACTTTGGCATAAGCTTGTACTGTTAGATGTAAGGTATAGTCTGTATTTATAGCAAGTGGCAACCTCTCACAGACATAACAGCATGGCTACATGTAACTATGGCTTTGAACATTAATTTTCCTGACTGATATGAATTTATAATGTGTCTCAGTGTCACAGGAAATATTGTAGAGTTCTAGCTGAGTGTTTATGATATTAATATACTTACAAGTAGAATTAGCAATATATAAGTCTTCTTACATTACATAGCTTCAAATGGTAGGAAGCATGCGGTTTGGCAGAAGAAAGCAACATAACATCTATACCTGAAGATGAGATATGATACCCAAAATGACAATATTGCTTCTAGCCTATTTGTACACTAAATTGCACAGTGTGTTTTGTTGAGGTACAGTAAGCTCAGTGGTTCATTAAATGGCTAATGTGCCATAAATCCTGTAAAAACAATATTCCCACTGTTATTTAGAAGAAAATGAAGCCTTATAACAACTTATCTGTGAATATTACTATAGATATGACACTTTATGACATTGAAGGCATCTGAGTGTAACATTATGCAAAATGCATTTTCATCTAATGGTTATTACTGATTATTACTGTTAACTGTGTTAGAACTTCATGAATTAAAGGAAAGCATGCCTTCTCACATAATGTTTCTTGTAAGGGCCTCTTCATAAGCCTTGACAACCGTACTGATTCACCTAGAATGAACTGATATACGATTGTCTTATTTTGTGCTAATTGTGAAACCTTGGAATAATGCCAAGAAGTCTTTTGAGGACATTATATTAAGCCAATAACACAGGATTTATTTTGCAAAATGTGATGAATGTCAGACAAGCACTTTGTTGATACCATGGAATTTGAGGAAAATCTGATCTTTGTAGAATGAGTACAAAATAATTACACTTCCGAGTATGTATAATAACATGCTACAAGGGCATATCAGGTTAACTGAAAAAAAATGTGCGAGTCTTCTGAAATTCTGTAAAGTGAAATAAAAGTGAAAATGTAAGGTACCACCAAACAAACTTAGGGAACAAGATTTCCTTTTATGTTTTTACCAGTATGATAAACTGCAGACTACAGAATAGCTTATAGAACAGTAAAGCTAAAACTTAACATCTGTCTTGGTCTGTAATTCCACACTGAAAATCATACTAGAGAAAATATCAGGATGTGCAGGCAGAAATGAGAGCAATGTGGAAGAAAGATACCCCGACAGTTCCAGCAGTATTAGGAGCAGCAGGTCTTATAAAAACAATCTATAATTGTATTTAAATATGTTACTAATACATGTAAATCCATGCGAATTGCAGAAGGAGTCATTACTGGGCACATTATGGGTGCTGCAAAGAGCATTTCTGGCTGACATCAAAGATTGAAACAATACTAATTTCATGAACTTTAATTATGCTTTGACTTAGGAATGTGGTCTATTCCTGTCATGTTAATAGAAACCCAAACGACTCGGAGAAATTAAAAAAGGGAGAACCTAACACTGTGAGGCAATGATGCTAATTGGTAAAATGTACTACTGCTGTTTTAATCTACTTTGCTTTATGGATTTCAGGTTACAAAGGTTGCCACTGTATTAGACGTGAAAAGGTGCATGCATGGATGGTGAATATTTGTGGTGACAGCCATCACGTCTTCACAACAGCAATGTGCAAAACTACCCTATTTATGAATGGTGTTTTGAAGATGACATGCGTTTAACTTTTTTTTTACCATTGATAACTGAATATGTTGGGACATCTCTGATGTAAATAGTTTGATCTGTTAGCACTAGACTATATAGAGTTTGTCCTTTTCTTTCACATTCCTTGCTGTACGCCAGTTGAAGAAGGAGGAGATGGTCTCCTTTTGTGAATTTTCTAAAACAAATCACTTTTGTTTAAAGGAGTAATCCATTCCACCACCTCTTTTCTCCTCACATGGCTTTTTCATTAAATTTAGGCACTTAATCAGGAAGGAATGGACAATGAAGGAAGAAGGAAGGAAAACAAATTAGTATCACTGATGACAAGGAGACAGTAGAATCACAAAATATCTGGGTATGTCCATGGAAATTTTATACCATTTAAAGATTTTAAGCCTATTTCAGCTACTTAATAAGGCTATATGACTGAACAGAGTGAAGTTATTCCCCCAGATTCAGTAAACTTCCATGCAGGAATAGCTTAGTCCTGCATGGAAGCGACCATTTAGGAGCAGCATGGCAGCGCACCATGCATAGTAATGAAGGCATGCTGCCTGAGCTCCTAAACGGACACGGAGAGTGGACGAGTGCAGGGGGCATGTCTGAGAGTAGAGCTCTCACAATATACATGCCCCCACAGTCAAGAACTGCAGTTTAGCTATTACAATGAGTGAGACTGCTCATAGGGGGTTGCATACCTCCAGTAGCACACCCCCAAGTTTATAAGAACAATATTTAAAATATAATATTATAAACAATTTATTTTTTATATCAAACAGCTAAAATTTTACTGTAGGTGCATGGGTTTGCCCATTGCTTAGCCACGTATACTGTAGCTTAAATGGCACAAGAAGATAAGTCTAGTGACCCCAAGGATATTGCCAATATCTTGGGCAGATCGATTCAGTGCCAACTTCACCCCTTTCTCACCCCCTAAATGGCCCATCCCAATACCGGAAGATTGCCAAATTCTGGTAATAACAGCCACACAGGTAAAAGGCGCACTCTCCAAAGCTAAGAATGCAGCATCCATGGGACCAGATGACATCCTGGGCTGTGTACTACATGAACCACAATATGAACTGGCACCTCACCTAAGTGTCATGTTTAATCATAGCCTCACCTCAGGTTTTGTGCCCACTGAGTGGCGCAGAGCTACAGTTATCCCACTCCACAAGGGGGGATCCACCTTGGATCCCGGAAACTACCATCCCATCAGTCTGACGAGCCTTATGTGCAAGGCCATGGAGTGTATTATTATGGAACTTATAAACAAAGACATTGGCAACCTACAAACACTGGACCCCACCCAGTTTGGGTTCTTGACGGGCTGATCTTGTCTCCTGAACCTAATTGACTTCTTTGAATCAGTCTCCAGAGCCCTGGACAAGGGTAAGGTGGCCACACAGCCTATCTAGACCTTGCCAAGGCCTTTGACACCATCCCCCACTCTGGAATCATAGATAAACTTACTAAGCTGGGCATTAATCCCTACATCACCAAATGGGTTGCTAACTGGCTTACTGATAGAACCCACACTGTAAAAGTAGCCAACTCCAAATGCAGCTCCAGGCAAGTGACAAGTGGAGTACCTCAGGGTTCAGTCCTGGGACCACTCTTGTTTGGCATCTACTTCTCTGAACTACAGGCCAACACTAAGGGACTCTGGCTAACAAAGTTCGCAGATGACTGCAAACTGGGAGCCATTATTGAATCCCCAAATGATGTGGATACTCTACAAAGGGCCTTAAAGAAGCAGATGCTTGGTGCCAGAGCCATGGGCTCAAGCTCAATGCCAAGAAATGTATAGTTATCCCCTTTGGGAAAAAACATGTACCCATGAATTACCATATAGGTGGCAGTACACTAAACACTGGAAGTGTGATAAGAGACTTAGGGACACAGGTGGACAGTCGTCTCACCTTCAATAACCACATCGCCACAACAGTCAGGAAATCCTTCTATGTGACACACCTCATCACTAAGGGCTTTTCATCCACAAAAAAGGAGGTCATTGTCCCACTGTACTCATCCCTCATTAGATCCATTATAGAATACAATTCCCCGTTTGGTATGTACCTCTCAAGACATCTGCAACAACTGGAAAGGCCACAGAAATACCTCACTAAAAGAATCACAGGCCTAAAGCAGATGCCCTATGCTGACTGTCTTAAAAAACTCCAGCTATCGTCTATTCAGAGGCAATCTCTGCTTAGCATACAAGGCCATGTCAAACCCAGAGCTGTTGGACATGCTACACTTAAAGAAATCCCAATCTCTCAGAGCCACATGCTCCAGGGATCTAAACCTTGTCATCACAATAAACAAAACATGCTGGAGGGATAGGTTCCTGACCCAGAGACTCCCCAGACCCTGGAATAGATTACCCATACATGTCAAGCAGAGTGCCTCTTTGGCCATCTTCAAAAGAAACCTTGATGATTGGATGGGAGAAAGGAAATTCACCCCGGGGATCATGTCAGTCGCCCTGCTAGACAGGTGTCCAGGAAAGTAAATAGTGTGGGAAGAAATAGCCAGGGAATTGTTATGGCTAGGCTTGTAAAGGCCCTAGGGCTGATAGCCTAGTACCAACCTATGAACCTATGAATCAAGGTATATACAAATGAAGTAGTACTGCAATAGTGTAGTGGTCAGAGCATTTGCCTTATGAGCAGTCATTCCAGGTTCGAGTCTCACTCCAGTACATTCCATTTTCCATGTCAGATCACTTTAGGAACGATATGTTTTGTTGTATAACCTACTAAATAACATATATTTGTGAATTGGAGTACTGAATTAAATGCAGATGTGAGGTGTCATTGTAATAATTTTGTAAAATCCACAGATAAACACAAGTGCCCCATACAGTATAAGTACACATGAATCAGGGATACAAACTGAAGGTATAATGTGTAATGAATGATAAGTCCATACAGTGTCCAAACCCACCATCTTCCCAAGAATCATGTTACATTTCTGTCTAAATTAGTGTAGCGGTAAGTGGAAGTAAGCACTATTAAGAAGTAGTAAGCAGGAGTAAGCATATTTAAGCAGTAGTAAGCAGGTTAAAGCCTGTTTACATGGGGGTAATCATGCACACACAGTTTAAGCAATATTGAAGCTAACCCTCTGTAAGCATGATTAACCAGAAGTTAGCATTGCTTACTGTCACGCAAACCCCATGCAAACTCACTTACAATTGCTTAAAAGTGCCTTAATCATTCTGTATTCAACAGCTGCTATTCTGCTTAGCAACAAAATAAACAACCCTTACAGGTCCTGAACCCAGGACCCTGTACACTATAGTCACATTAGTTAACCAGTAAGCCATCACAGCAGTACATAAGATTGAAGTATCACCAAACAGATCTTCACTATAGAAAAATCAAACTTAACACGTGAAAGGAACCTATATACAGTTTTATGTTATATAACCTACTACATAACATACATATGTGAACTGGAGTACTGCATTAAGTCTAGATGTGAGGTGTCATTGTAATAAAGTGTTGACATCCCATAATAAACACAAGGACCCCATACAGTGTACATACACATGAATCATGGATACCAAACACATATATAACATGTAATGAATAATAAATCAATGCCAAACAGCAAATAGTATGCAAATTAAAAATTATGCAATGCTAAGCATTTCACAGCCCTGCTTACTAGGTGTAAGCAATGTGTAGGTCAGCTTGCCCATTGGTATACCTCTTTAAGCAATGCCAACCTTAGATAAACAGGTATGCCCATAGCTTAGCATTTCCAAAACCATCCAATCATGTCAAAGTGTGGGAAATTGGCCCTATTTAAACCCAACAGGCAGGAATACATCTCATAACTGGTTGTAGCTTCCTCCTGTAGGCACTATGACCGATGTGGGAGAAGGAGTGCACTTCTGGGAGCTGCGCTGTGGCATTAAAAAGTCCAAAGTCATGGCAGGACTCCTTGTTAAAGACCATGGCCAGAGACTGCTGCAGGGCCAGTACCAGGGTTCTCAATATAAAGTGGAAGCCTGGGACCATCTCACCCATGACCTCACCAGTGCCACTGGCACAACTTGAACTGGTGAGCAGGTCAGGCATCACTATGCTGACCTAAAGTGGAGAAAGAAGGAGATCTTGGATCAGTGGAGCCAAGAGGCTAGACAGATGGGGGATGTCCCAGCTGTGCGTAAGTATCAGTCTACTACCTGTTTAATAATTGCCAGCTCATGTATATTATGGATAGGTATGGTTAAATATCCCTCTTATGTTTTTGACAGTGGCATACGAGTGGACTGTGAACTGGGAGGCCCATGCCTGTAGATTGCAGAGATTGCATCATGAGGCAGGTTAGTAATACTCTTGCATGTACTATCATAAGAAATTAATCTAAAAGTAGTAGAAAGTTAATTGCCAGTATAAAACCTGTATTGTGTATGACATGTACTGAATACACCAGACAATATGGCAGGAGGATTATCATATAGGTTGTATGTAAATAAAAGGTTAACAGCCTGACAATGAAGGTCTAACTGCTGAACTGCTTGTGTTTACTCTGGTATCATATGGTAATGTAGTGTTGCAATATCTTAATAGTACTGTTGTATTAAGCACTGTTACCCACACTGTGCTACATAAATAAAATGTGTAGGAATGTCTGTATATGACTTTTGTAATCACAAGAGGTCATGCTATACAACTGAGAGAGACTTAGACAGAAAACAGTGAAAAGATAGACAACCTAGTCCAAATAGCACACTCAACTGTGATGTGAGCTGTTGTATTTTTAGCACACACAGCCATGGTTCAAATCCTGGGAGTGGTAGTAAGCTGTATGGAGAATCATACCCCACAGTTGTACCGATTTGTCCAGAATGTCCAGTTAATTGGCCCATATTCGCTGCTTGTCACCCTGTCCCCCTGGCAAATCAGTGGGATGATCTCAGAAGTGTAGACAACAAATAATGACATACAACTGATTGTCAGACATCATAACTGACAGAAATATATCTATAAGAACAAATCTATCACTCTAGCAACTCACCAAAATGTTATGAGAGTAATAAGCAAAGTATGTCCCATCTCCACCCCCATATTGTGAAGCTATGACCAGAGCTTCACAATATGGGGGTGGAGCTATGACCAGAGTGTGTGCAGTAACAGAGTGAGATGTATGTGCACAATAATAATGTGGAATCTGGTAATATGTGTGGCAACATTCAGGTAGTGCTAACAAACATTCCCCCCACAGGTCTGTCAGATAGGAAAACTGTGCCTAGAAATAAAAGATTGAAATCCTGGACTGGTACTGTTTACTCTGGTATTGTATGGCATTTTGCAGTTTCTCTGAATAATAAGGTATTACTCATCATTGTCATCCACACTGTGCTACATAATAAAACTGTCTAGGAAGCCCTGTATAAGAGTGTTGTAATTACAAGGTCAGATTGTAAAAGCACAGGAGACTTATAGACAGAAATCAGAGAAGAGATACACAATATCTATATAGCACACTCAGCTGTGATGTACACTGTTTTATTTTTAGCAGACACAGCCATGGTTTGAATCCTAGGAGTGGTAGTAAGCTGTATGTAGAATCATACCCCTCAACTGTACAGATTTGTCCAGAATGTCCAGTTAATTGGCCCATATCTACTGGCCCTGTCCCCCTGGCATATCAGCATGCTAATCTCTGACATGTAGGCAGCATTTAATGTCATATAACTGACTGTCATGCCTGTATACATTTGGAAAATGTCTATGAAAACAAACCTGTCATTGTACAACTCACAAAAGGTTTATGAGGCCAATAGTCAAAATATGCCCCAATTTCACTTGCATGTTGTCAAGACATGCCCAGAGTGTGTGCGATAAGAGATGGACAGCTATGTGCATAACATCAACCTGGAATCTGGGAATATGCTTAGAAACAGTCAGGTAGTGTTAACAAACAATACCTCTACAGGTATGCCAGGTAAGAGATGTATACTGCAGGTAAAACTCAGTTCTTGTATATAGTTGTCTACATCCGTACCACTGTCCAAACTAAGGCCATAGGGCAGTGTAATAATACCTGTAAGGTACAGATCACAGCACCGACTAGGAAAGTAATGAGAACTACAGGGATATACAAGTTGTTAATTGACATCTTCCTCACCCCCCACCATATCTGCAACAATAAACAAAATACACAACCTCAATCGGTATGTGCACTATTAAATCTACTGTTGGGACATATGTCCTATTGTTTGATAAATATTTAATTTTTTTCTATGCATGTGCTATGATGAAATACTCCCACATTGGAGGCATGCTGCCATCAATGTACCTGCATGTTGTTGTAATGGCCACTGTGGTTCCATATATGCATGTATTCTGTTTGCTATGCAACTGTTCCATATCTGGTGTTTTGGGTTAATGGGACTATCTATGCATGCTGTTATACCTAATCCTGGAATGTGTTGACTATTACTAACCCACTTGTTCTAAAACTGAAACATCATAGAATGTTTGGGAAGGCAGGTCCCAGTGGACCCACCTCTCCCACCTCATCTGGCCGTGGCACTGGGTACCAGTACATCTGGGGCCCACCCCGGGACCTCCTCATCCACTGGTCCTGCACAACCTTTGGGTGGAACAGCCTCAGGGGATGGGGCTCACCCCCCTGGGAGTGGGCACGGACAGGAAGCTGTCATCCATCGCCAGGTCTGGATCGTGGTCCACAGAGAGCTTGATCAGCAGTTTGGAGATATTTTATGTCAGCTCAAGGGCCACGTGTCATGACTAGAGGGTCGGCCTGGCTCCCCGACTCAACCCCAGCACAGCCACCTTCAGGGCTGTGAAGATGCAGTGGTGACTGCCCATGGATGGGGATCTCAGTCTCACTGTTTCCACTAGGGGGTTCATGGGCTTCCAATTTCCCAACACCCCTCCCCATCAAGGTGTTTACCCCCACATGTGTCATATACTGCCCCTGTATGCATCTTATTTGTCTTGTCTTTTAACCTACCCAACCTACCTCCCCAAATATGCCTACTATCCCTCCCCAACATCCCACTTTCACCTTAAAATAAAAGGGCAATCTGTTCCCCCCAAAAAATCTCGACCCATACATAGCTGTCCATTTCGCACATGTGTCCATTGTACACATGTAATCTGGTCTAATTGGCTTCACAACATATTATTGTTATTCTCACCCCTGTCTCAGGAGTATGAGTGTTCAAATCTACCTCCAAATCAGTGTATATGCACAGCTGTTGCTGTAGAAGAAATGGGCAGCTATGGAACTTCCCTAGACCTGTGCTGCACATCCCTAGCTATTTTCTCTACTGTCTTTCCCTCTTTGTGCCTCTTTTTCACTTTTCCTATAAACCCTTTTTCATTTCTTTTAAAGAAAGCACGGGGTAAGTGGGAATAAGCACTTTTAAGCAGCAGTAAGTGAGTTTAAGCTTGTTTGCATGGTGGTAAGCAATGCCTACACAGGTTAAGCAATTGAGAAGCTGAGTATTAGAAACTGTAACCGGAAGTTAGCAGTGCTTACCTTTGTGCAAACCCATGCAAACCTGCTTAGAACTGCTTAAAAGTGCATTAATCACTCTGTATTCAACGGCCGTTGTTCTGCTCAACAACAAAATAAGTAGCCTTTGCAAGGCTCAAACCCAAGACCATGCACACGATATCCAAAGTAATTTACCACTAAGCCATGTCAGATATACATAGCCTTGATGTTTTCACAAACATATCATCCAGCACAGTCATTCAACAGTACAGAAAATGTATTTATACATGTAGATGTATGTGTGTGTGTGTACATATATTTAAATATATATATATATATATATTTAAATATATATATATATATATATATATATATATATATATATATAAATATATATCTACTGCTCTACTTCGAAAATACACTTCTTCAAAATAGAGCAGTAGACCCTACACTTCAGCAAAAGTCCATTTAAACGAAAGTGCACTTTCACTGAAGTCTAGTTCCCCAGGCTACCCAATAAAAAAAAACACTAAAACATGTTTTTGCAGGGGGGTATGCCCCCCAGCACCCCCACACCCTCCTACTTAAAAATACTAACTCCGAGATCAAACTACAGCGGGGAAAAGGGAAAATTCCCATTCCATGCTGTAGTGTGACTGCTGACATCAATGTTCGAAGTTTCTCTACTTCGAACAAGTGGACTTGGTGAAGTGGGGTTCGAAGTAGTGAAACTTCGAACATATTGATGGATCCCATATATATATATTTTATATATATCTATATATATATATATATATATATATATATATATATATATATATATATATATATTGTATATATATATGTATATATATATATATATATATATATATATATATATATATATATATAAAAATATATATACGCATATATATATATATATATTAAAAAATATATATATATATATATATACATATGCATACATCTATAGATATATATGTCTACATATATATATATATATATATATATATATATATATATAGATATATATATCAATATATCAATATATATATATATATATATATATATATATATATATATGTAAGCAGATATATCTATATATATATATCCATATATATATATATATATATATATATATATATATATATATATATATACATATATATGCAACTACACATCCACACACATAGATATGTATAGGAAGATACACAGTTAGAGGGTGCACAGCATATTGAACAGCCAGTATTCTTACAGTTGCCACTTTTCAAATGGTCAGTGTATGATTCACTCATACAAAAGACAATTGTTGCCTGAAACATATACCCACAAAATAGTCAAAGGATATGACACCACGCACAAGTTTGCAAACATAAGAAATGTTTATTTGTATACTATTACAGTTGTATATGCCATGTAATATAGCTGCTAGACTTTGAAATACATACTAACTGAGTAATGCAACTCTCAAACAGATCATTTTATACAGTAATCTGAAAGCATAACATATGTTGCTGTCCAAGCCAAGGCCTTCAAGTAGTTCAACAGTAAAGAAAGACTGGGCCAGAGGATAACAATCAATCAACAGTAAGTAATGCAGATGTATAGTTCAGCAGCCTCTAATTACACTCTGTACTCAACCTCTAGGGGGAAAGACTTAAGTTGACACAATGGGATGTATCTGTTACATAACAATGCTTAACTGAAAACATCAAATCACACTGACAAACAGAACAGTCTGTATGACAGTAAGCACTAGGCCACCAATGTTCCCAAGGTGAAATATATAATAATGTACAGCCATATACCTTAAGGCGGCTTACTACCGATATACCTCACATGTTGTAATAGCCTAGGTTATATATGGGGCATACCCCTCCCCCATAGACTGACTTACAGAGGCATATAAAACTGTTACATACAATGACCTGTGGACTGCAGAAGGGCACACATGTTTTGTGCAGCTGAAGCCCACATATATATGGACCCTACCCCATAATATGTGTGTGGGGGCCACAACAGCACTGGAATGATGGCAGGAATGGCAGTATGACATAATCACAGGCCACTACATAACAACCCCTGACTGCATGTCATATGGACAAACCCTGGTGTATAGGTGGAGGACAGAGGCCAGCACACAGGTCCATATGTGAAACATTGTTATACACTGAGAAAGTTGCTGGTGTTACAGGATAGTCTGCAACATACCTTTAGTCAGGAATATGAAGTCAGAAACACAAATGGATGTAGCCATGTATTGATAGCACTCAACACACACGATGCCAGTGATATATCTGACACAAGACCTGTGTTGTGGACAAACAAAACATAACAGGCAAACCTCTGGCCATCATGTGGATAGGCCCACAGTTGAGAGCTATGCAGACAGACTGCATTCCATGTTAAACTAGTATGTACACACAAACCCTGTAACACTGGTGCTATACAATGCATGTAACAACACTATTCACACTGTCTGTAGGTCTGAATCCTTATACAAATATGTAGCTGGCCTGAGTCTGCAAGTCCTCTTGTAAGAGGTATTGCTACCTGCTGTCTGTAACACTGCTACCCACACACAGGAAGGATGCCCACCATACAAGAAAGGTAAAGGGACCACACCCAAATAATGTAGGGATTTATAGTAGTGGGTTGCCATGAAAGTGGTAATTGTAAGTACTACACAGCATGCTGCATGCAGGTAGCAAGTAGAGGACACTGATTGGTGCAGCGGCCATCAGCTGATCATGTGCATTACCTATAAAATCCATGCTGCAATCTATTCAAAGCAGTTCAATCCATTTACTGGAGAGAGACCACAATAGAGATAGAGAGAGAGAGAGTGAAAGCCAAAAAAAAAATGACATCCATCCAGCAAATTATCCAGAAGAGACATCTTTCCCACAACAGGTATGTCAAGTATATATGCATGTAATTGAATGTAGTACTTGGTCCATAATAATGGGATAGATGATGTGGAATGATTTATATGTGCCATCAGGTGTTGTTATGATGTCCAGCTGAACAAATGCTATGGACATAGCATTTGGCCCTGTGGGCAGTGGGCCATACCTTTCATCTGTGCAGATCAGCACTGACTGACAAGATGTAAGCCATCATAGTGTGTGTTGTGTAATGCAAAACATGTATATTAGTGTGGCCAATAGCTGGTTCATAGGTTCATAGATAGGTACTAGGCTATCGGCCCAAGGGCCTATGTAAGCCTAGCCAACAAGGTTCCCTGGCTTACACCACCTAAGAAAGTTATTTTCCTGTGCCCCTGTCGAGCAGAACCACAGAAGTGATCCCCGGGGTGTATTTCCTATTTCCCATCTACTTTTCAATATTTTTCTTGAAGAGTGCTAATGAGGAACTTTGCTTGACATAGATGGGTTGCTTGTTCCAGAGTATGGGAAGTCTCTGGGACAAGTTTATTGTGGTGACAAGGTTTAGGTCCCTAGAGTGTGTAGGTCAGAGGGATTCGGATTTATTTAGCTGTAGCATGTCCAACAGCTCTGGGTTTGACATAGCTTTATATGTTAGGCAGAGATCACCACGTTGTAGGCGATATGCTACGGAGTAAAGCTGGAGTTTTTTGAGACAGTCAGTGAAGCGCATCTGTTTGAGGCCAGTAATCCTGAGAGGTAATTAGTTATACAGTGAGACTGTATTCTACAAGGCTTTGGGTAGGTACGTGGAACTTTCTATAACTACTTTTCCTAATACATGCAAAGGGTGTCCTTTTGGTCTAGGTGTGTAGGGGAGAAGGTATTATTAATCAGTCCTGTAGCAGGAGTATTAACTGACAGTAGATTAAGCTGTCTAGGTTATCTGCTTTTATGACTAAAAGGTTAATTCCTTTTTAATACCTTTCTGGGGGTGGGGGGGGGGGGGTGATACGTAGAAGTAATGTTCCAACTGGGATAACTAAAAGTGGTTGTTCATCAGAGCTGGAGGAGTTCAGCTAGAAGTAAAAATACAGCTTTTCATGCCTTATGTTTTGCTGCTCTCTAGTGGCCTATGTTGGGAATTACACTAATTCACTAAACTAATAACTGTATCCAAAGGAAGGTGCCGGCTTGTCAAATAACCCAAGAGAAGCACCAGTTCAACAACGAAAAGGCTCAAAATCAAAGTCAAGGTTTAATAGGGCTTGTAAACACACCACAGCAATCCACAGTACACAGAAAAAATACGCAGTGTAAATCACATCAACGTTTCGTCAAACCTTCTTCAGACAATACAAAACACATAAAACCACTTTATCTATTACTTAAATACAATTAAATAATTGCCAACAACCAATGAAATTGGTAGGTTAATTAAATACCATAGTAGTTAATAAATAAACCTGTAAAATGCCATTTTCAATGCAAAATAGAAAACTAAATCAATAAAATATACAAAATTTCCTATCTACATAGTGGAAAAGCAATATATATAATCAAATTTAATAAATACATATTAAAACATGTTCATTTTAAAAACACTTACACAATAGTTTGTAATAAACAACTATTAAAAAATGAATGAAAACAATACTACACTCTACTGGCAAAAATTGATATTGCAACTTCCAATACTTAATCTTCCCATAGTGTTAAAAATAATAATGATAAAATGTTATACTATGTTAGTGTTGATTTATTAATAAGTTTTTATATGCAAGTTGTTATAATTTAGCTGCCCTTAGTTTTAAAACAGGTGATTATTTATATCGCTTTGTGTAAGAATTGTAACACTTTTTATGTGGGTAAAAGCGAAAGAAGAATTAAACAAAGGATCTACGAACACACATACGATATCAGAACATCATGTGCCAATAACTCTCTGTATAAACACACCTTAATTTGTAAGGATTCTAGTTTTAAATTTTTTGTTGTGGAGGTGGTCCCCATTGACCCGAGAGGGGGAATGTGGGAAACATTATTAGAATACAGAGAACTATTTTGGCAGATAATCTTAGAATCCAACAAATATCCTGGGATTAATGACATGTTTTCTTTAGCACCCATTTTAAAACTAAGGGCAGCTAAATTATAACAACTTGCATATAAAAACTTATTAATAAATCAACACTAACATAGTATAACATTTTATCATTATTATTTTTAACACTATGGGAAGATTAAG
Organism: Protopterus annectens; assembly: GCF_019279795.1. Taxonomy (NCBI): domain Eukaryota; kingdom Metazoa; phylum Chordata; order Ceratodontiformes; family Protopteridae; genus Protopterus; species Protopterus annectens. The sequence continues at coordinate 25,339,872 of NC_056746.1, forward strand.
TATTGGAAGTTGCAATATCAATTTTTGCCAGTAGAGTGTAGTATTGTTTTCATTCATTTTTTAATAGTTGTTTATTACAAACTGTTGTGTAAGTGTTTTTAAAATGAACATGTTTTAATATGTATTTATTAAATTTGATTATATGTATTGCTTTTCCACTATGTAGATAGGACATTTTGTATATTTTATTGATTTAGTTTTCTATTTTGCATTGAAAATGGCATTTTACAGGTTTATTTATTAACTACTATGGTATTTAATTAACCTACCAATTTCATTGGTTGTTGGCAATTATTTAATTGTATTTAAGTAATAGATAAAGTGGTTTTATGTGTTTTGTATTGTCTGAAGAAGGTTTGACGAAACGTTGATGTGATTTACACTGCGTATTTTTTCTGTGTACTGTGGATTGCTGTGGTGTGTTTACAAGCCCTATTAAACCTTGACTTTGATTTTGAGCCTTTTCGTTGTTGAACTGGTGCTTCTCTTGGGTTAATTCACTAAACTAGTTAGGAGGTAAGGAGGAAAAGTAAGAAAGGGATGGATGGCCTCGAGGTAGGTTCGTAGGTGTGCTGGCCCTTACAAATAGGTTTACCAAAAGCACTCACTATTACATAGTTAAATGTCTAAAAACTGTAGGTTATCACCTACACTGTGAGGCTGAGCGAAGCACGTCTAGGTAGTCCACATAGGGCTTACAGGTTGGGTATTCTTTTTAGTTCAATTGGGATTTCTTTTATCTTGCTAGGTTGCTGATGGGGGATAGCCAGGTGCGCCTAACACTAGGTAAGATTGCAATCCAAATTATAGCCTGCTACAGATCACCCGCTATGCCCCAAGATTCTCACTACACCTTTCTAAACATAATGGAAAATATTAAGATACTACCAAGCACCCTAATACTGGATGATTTCAACTACCCTGCCATTAACTGGGAAAACTACTCATGTACCAACACATTTGCCCAACAGTTCTTGGAATTCATAAATTCCAAAGCCCTGGATCAACTAATCCATAGTCACACCAGGGGCTCCAATATCCTAGCCCTGGTAATTACCAACATGGGAAATCGTTGGTCAGGTCAGACCATAAGCTAATCACCCTTAACATCCACATCCTACCCCCACTCCCCAGTAAGGAAACCTTCATAAGAAATTTCTCCAAAGCCAACTTCATGCTACTCAAGTCAGAAGTGACAAACTTCATGACACCCATGCAGATGGGAACTGAAAGTTCGACTTCTGTGTCCTACACTAAGGCACTGTATGAGCACATCCACTCATGCATGAATCGTGCAATCCCAAATAGAACCAAGATGCTCTCCTCCAAATAAAGGAAGCCAATCTGGTAGTCCCCTGCCATAAACAAACTTTACAACCAAAGGAAGAAACTGTTGCAGAAAAGAGGAAAGTCCCACAATGCAAAAAATTCCCTTACCAGCCTCAGTAAAAAGCTGAGATCCCTCGTAAAATCCTCCAAAGATAGTTACGAAAATAAAATTGTCAAAGATTCCAAAGACAACCACAAAGCATTCTATAACTATGTCAAGAATCTAAATGGCAATGCTCAGATCTGCTCTGAGCTACAACAGAATGGTATTAACTATACTGATCCCAAGGATATTGCCAATATCCTGGCAGATGAATTCAGTGCCAACTTCACCCCCCTCTCACCCCCTAAATGGCCCATCTCAATACCGGAAGACTGCCAAATTCCGGTAATAACGGCCACACAGGTAAAAAAACGCACTCTCCAAAGCTAAGAATACAGTATCCATGGGACCATATGACATGATCCGAGAGCTCTTTCATGTCTCTTTTCATATAGTCCAGGGAGGTATGTCTCAAGTCATTCACTCCAACATGGACAATGACAGAGTCATATTTGTACCTGTTGTGGAGTGACTTGAGTGCATGCGTTATGTGGCAGATCCTGGCACCCGACAGGCAGCTGAATGTAATTTTCTCCTTGTTCAGCCTGGTGAGTGGGACATCAGTGTGCCTGACTATAGAATCACCTATGACTAAAGCGTTATGTACATTGTCTTGCCTTAGGGGCTGTTGCTGGGTGGCACACCAGTGTTGTGAGCTATGTGACACTTTGGTTGTTATTGGTGTTTGTTTGCTTTTCAGCTTTGGAGGTCCTTGTTGCTTGGGCAGGTTACATTTATTCTACGAAACAATTAAATAGAAAAATAAATAACTACAGAGAGACACAGACACAATATTAAATTAAACAATTAAATAGAAAAATGAAATGCAGTACAATCTTTAACACTGCAAGTTTGTACTTAACTCAGCTAGTAATGCATTTGATTGTAAGTATGTAGCAGAAGCCAAACAACTCAGGTATTCAGCAGTAATAAATTCAAAGATATTTCACTAATACTTATAAATACAGAGAAACCCTCTAGGCTAAGTGTTTAACACTGAATATCAATGAAGTAGAACACAACAGCCCCCAATAACTGCAGAGACAGAGACCACAGTATTCTATGAAACAATTAAATAGAAAAATAAATAACTACAGAGAGACACAGACACAATATTCAATGAAACAATTAAATAGACAGAAAAGTGAAATGCAGTACAATCTTTAGCACTGCAAGTTTATACTTAACTCAGTAATGGTGTTGGAAGTAATGCCATTATGATGGACACGTGGGTTCCAGAGCCCACCACTTGCAGGACAGTTAAGTTAATGTGTAATGTAGCATGCAGAAATGCCATAGGTGTGTAATAGGCTTAACTGCAATCTCTCCCTATATATACACCCCCCCTAATGTTAGGCTGTGTCCACATGTGGCACTTTTCTGTTTTGTAGCAAGGCAGAACAGTGCAGCTGTGCAGGAAGGAGAGTTAGAGAGTGTGGACCTGATGTCTGAATGCACCCCATATATATATATATATATATATATATATATATATATATATACATATATATATATATATATATATATATATATATATATATGTGTGTGTGTGTGTGTGTGTGTGTGTGTGTGTGTGTGTGTATATATGTGTGTGTGTGTGTGTATGTGTGTATATATATATATATATATGTGTGTGTGTGTGTGTGTGTGTATACATATATATATATATATATATATATATATATATATATATATATACAGACACCTATATTTATATATATATATATATATATATATATATATATATACAACTCATATATATCTACACACACACACACATATCTGTGTGTGTGTGTGTGTGTGTGTGTGTGTGTGTGTGTGTGTGTATGTGCGTGTGTATGTCTGCATATATATAAACACACACACATATATACATGTCCCCTAGCTTTGCATCAGAGTGCTGCATACTATGTGTGAGGGAACATCACACATATCAATACACACATATATATGTATACATTATATATATATATATATATATATATATATATATATATATATATATATATATATATATACACAGCAGTAAGTGTGTGAAAAATGGATGGTTATGTCATGTGTGAACCCCATGTTGGGAACACATTGCCCTTGTTTGTGAAGGTGGGATTGGGAATTTGGGGAAGGATAGCAGGTATATTTGTGGAGATGGGTTGGGTTGGAAGAGAGAGAAGACAGCCTACAGGGGCAGTATATGACACATGTGGTGGGCAAACACCCCAGATGGGGAGTTTCATCTGTGATGTGGAAGCACCATGAGTCCCCATATGGAAACAATGGGAACAAGGCCCCTATCCAACGCCAGTCACAACATCAGCTTCATGGCCCTCAAGGTGCCTGGGCTGGAGGCTGAGCAGGAGGAGCATGTGGATCCTGTGAGTGTGCACCGAGGGCTTCAAGGTGCTGTAGCACATCCCCCAAGTCTCTGTGGAGCTTCCTATGCACCAGACCCTGGACCTGACCTCAGGTGATAGGATCATGTCTGTGTGTGCTTCTGGGGTGGATACCATCCCCTGTGGTGGTTCCACCTGAAGGTAGTACAGGACCAGTAGATGATGAGGCTCCAGGGTGGTCCCACATGTGATGTGGCCTGGTAACATGGTCAGATGAGGTGGGAGAGGTGGTTCTGCTGGCAGCTGTTCCCTAAGCATGCTATTGTGTCACTGTTATAGAACATATGTCGGTAGTAATAGTCCACACATTCCCGGATCATGTCCAACAGCATGCATAGATATCCCCAATAACACAAAACAACAGATGTGCAGCAATCACATAGCAAACAGAACACATGCTTATATGGAACCACAGTGGGCCTTACAATGGCATACAGGTGACATTGTCCTTAGCGGTCCAGCAATGATAGTCTCCCCACAGGGAACATGGCTACAGATATAGTGGGGGTGGGAGACAGAGATGTGTATTAAAACTATGATAACCTTGCTGTATGAGGTGCTCAGACCTGTTTCCATCTTTATCTCTTTCAGGCAAGATGTCCTGTGAGAGGCTTCCTGTTTATACAGTGGATGAGAATGAGGTCATCATCACACACCTGGCGCAGCACTACCAGGTGTTGTTTGGCTATACAGCCCATGGGTAGCAGTAGTTGACCACCCTGTGGAATGATCTTGTGCACAGGGTAAATGATGTTGGCCTGCATAACCGCAGTTATGAGCAGGTCCGGCATCATTGCACAGATCTACTTTGTATTGCCCGTCGGTGTGCTACTGCAGTCAGGGGGGATTAGCTTGCAACAGTGGGGGTCATGCCATCCATCCCCCCTAACAAATGTTGAGGAGCTCCTTGCCAGCCTCGAGTCACCTGCCTGCCTGCACACACAACACCTGGCAGAGAGCATAGTGGAGGTGGGTGCTACCTACCCAATTGGAGAGGAGCATGCTGCTAAGGCCACAGGGCACATCAGTAGACCACTGTTGTGTATCCATCTGCATCTGTACAGTTAGATCATGCATATGTGAGATGACATATATATATATATATATATATATATATATATATATATATATATATATATAGTCTGTTGCTGTGTAGTAGTAATTAACAGATGTGCATAAGCTGTAGTACTGTGGGCTTGTACTGTTGATGTATTGTAATGCTGCACCCACCCTGTACCAATGCCACAGCTGTGGCTACTGATATCACATCTCTCACCCACTTATGTAGGTACCTCTGGTATACCTCCAAGGCAGCAGCCTGTAGCTGGTGGGTATGGTGTTTGTCCAGGTTTGCTAATACACCGGTCATGTTATGGCTATGGTATATTCCATGCACACATTTAACACATCTACCCATAATGCATGCCGTACATGTTCACGTATTGTTGCTGTTAACTGCACTGCATCACAGTGGTCACCATGATGGTGTATCTGAAGGGTATGTCAGACTCCTGCAATATAACTAACATCCTGTCATTGCAAAATGTGTGCACAGAGATGAACATAATGGTGGGACAAATGACCTACAGTAGGGACATGTGTGAAACATCACCCTTATACAGTGCTACAACAGTGTATATACCGGCATTACAATGGCAACTGTTACAGATCTATACTACGGCATATCACAATACTGCAGTCCACAACCCTTACAACCTGCAATATGGTCCTAACATGAGCAATGAGTGTGTAATATGGAATTGTATGTTAGGACAGCAAATATGGGAAACACATACCTTCACAAATGCTGGAAGCATATGTGTGCACACACTGCAGATAAAATATAGTGGAAGCAGCTGTTGAGGTACTGACCACATGCATTTGTCATGAAAATACACCTTCCAGCAAATACACGTCCCCAATATCACACCAAGAATTGATCTGCTGTCCAAGACATTTGGCCATCAAATGTACCCACTTACCTGCAACAGAAGTAGCCATGGCTTGCACACATCTTACATGCCATGGAGTGTGGGCCCCATACCCAACAGGTAGCACTCAGGAGTTGGTCATGTAGCCATACCTCACCATTGCATATACCATGGCAAACAGTGCAGACAGTCATGTATGTGGCGAGGATGTATGGGACAGGAATAATGTAGGAAATAAATAGATGGCCATCCAAGACAGATGGTGTCACATGTAGCAAACCAGTCATGCAGGCTGCCTAGTAACATGTCACAACACTGAGAGGGTTGCAGGAATGTCTAGCAAGTACTAGCTGTGCAGTACCCATGTCAGCAATTGCCTGGACTCTGCAAACGTGTGGCCCATGGGTTAGGGTAATCAGATGTGACAGTTGTACCACAGGAAACATCAGCCAGGCCTCTCTACAGGTAGTATATGCATAACAGAAGAGGTCCCCAACAGGCATGCATTGCAATGTGTACTGGTGTACCAAAACCATGTTGGAAACCTACAGACAGTATCATGTACGTTACATGTGCTGCTCAACCAACACCTCACCCTACCTCAGGCCTACCATCCCCATCTGTACCATGCCAGTGCCAGTGTACACCTGTATGTTTGCCATTCATTAGCTGGGACTAGGCTGTTACACGTGGTGTTCATTGTTTATGACACTGCAAACTGACACACATGTGTAGGTCATAGCTGTCAAGCATTTGCAAAAAGGATGAAGGTGGGGAAGAGGTATCATCATGACACAACAGTGCACTGCAGCAGGGAACCAAAGGATGCTATAAATGGCTGTATCTGCCCACAGTCAGGGTCAGCAACTGTGGCAGACATAACCCTGACTCCACAGCAATAGTGATGGCAGTGTGTGAACTCCAAGGGATGTGCACATGAGTTGATCTTGCAATCATGCAGAGTGGGAGACATGTGTAGGGCAGACTGACCATATACTGGCAAATGCAGATGGCCCATGCTAGTATACCCCTGTCAGGAATAGTGACTGCTGTAAAACACATAACAGTAGGTGCAACAAACCATCAAGATAAGGGCATGCACACATATGCACCCATGAAGTGCATGCATCTCAATCAGGATCAGCGCAACTAAAACATTTGTTTGACACTGCATTTGATTGTACAGGACATATGTCACATATCCGGCTCATGTAATGTTAACATATGCAGTAATGTGGTCCCATGGCATATCAAGGAAGAGGATGTCATATCAATAAGGGTGTGTACACTCCCCATAGCCACGGTAATGTTTGACGGTAGTCAGTGTAATTGTAAAGTATTGGTCATACATGCACCACTGATGATGTAAATCAGACATCAGGCATTCACAAATGACATCTGTCCACAAATCATCCCAGGTATGTGTCAGACAAACACATAGGGGCTACAAGCAGCAGAGCAGATATAACTGACACAGTAATACACACTCAGCAATGGTGTGTACACCTGTGAGGTATGGTGCACAGTACATGGCAGAATGCTGAACAGGTGCACAGCAATACTTTGTACATGGGTGCAGAATATTTCAGGGGAAGGGGCATTACCTACTAACACAGCCCATGCATCACACACATGTATACTGTTGCTAGCATGGATTGACTATAGCTGCACTGCATGCTGTTGAGTACCATATGTTATGCGTGTTGACAGATAGGTAATGGGAGGTCTGTATGCAATATTTTCGTGCAACCTGACCTGTAAGTGTGTATGGGTGTTTGAGGGTGGGGGGTTATTTTGTCTGTAAGTGCAATCTAGTGGAGTGGATGGGGGGTTGATGCATGTAGGATATGTGTGTGTATGTGAGTGTGTGTTTGTGTGTGTGTGTCCATGTATATACATGTGTGATTGTGGGGTTGTTCATAAGTCTCGACTTCCCTTTGTAATCGTGCAGCACATGGACATGGACTGACACATGAGACACCAGGAATACTTGTCTGATTTGTGATCTCAGGACAGCTGATAGTATAATAAGGTCTGTAGCATGGAACATGCATTGGGAGGGAAACTAGACACCAGATATACTGTTAAAACTGCAATCAGCAGAAAGGTGAAAGAATACCCACGTATGCAGCACTACAGATGCATTGGGGAATTACTACACAACACCAGTGAGTGTATCCAAATATTACTGCTGTCCACATAATCAATTAATAGAGCAACAGATCGTGCATCTACTGAGCAATAGTTATGTATGACACTCCAGTGCATGACATTATGGAGTGACTGGTGTAGCCCCTAACATATGGGGGCCATGCTCATGATGTCTGGAAAAACCCAGAGTGAACACTGGATGACAGCCATGAGTCCTTGTAAAACTGACTCTAATCAAGTCAAAGAGGTAATGGAGTAACAGGTCATATTTTGTGGTCACTTGTCTAGGCAATTAAAAGAATGATATGTTAATGATTAGTATTAATGAGTGTAAGTTTCCAAGCGTGATGTAGGATGGGGAACTTAGGAAAATAAACTTGGGACAGTCTGTAAATTCAGGGACAGGTAGGTATTATGGTGGAATGTCAGGGTATGTGTGTGCGTGTGTGCAAGTGTGTGTGTGTGTGTTTGTGTATGTGTGTGTGTGTGTGTGTGTGTGTGTGTGTGTGTGTGTGTCTACTGTTAAGCAATGACGTACAGGTCTTAAAGTGAATTTCTTGTTTTCCCCTCACAGGTGGCGAGGTGGGTCAGGGTCCCTCCTGCATGCAATCTGATGTTGGTGTCAATACAGACACTGAAAATGATGATAGGTGTGTTGAGGCACAGGCAGGGTTGTTAGAGGCCAAAACTGAGCCATCATTTAACATCCCCCTGTTATCCACCTCATCCCCTTGTGGACTGGGATAACTGTAGCTGTGTGCCACACAGTGGGCACAAAGCCTGAGGTGTGGCTATGATTAGACATGGCATGTAGGTGAGGTGCCAGCTCAGTTTGTAGCTCATGTAGTACACAGGCCGGGATGTTGACTGGTCCCATGGCTGCTGTTGCCTTAGCTCTGAAGAGAGTGGTTTGTATCTATGTGGCCATTATTACTGGAATCTGGCAATCTTTCCATGTTGAGATAGGCCCTTTTGGAGGCAGGAGGGGGTGCACTTGGCTCTGAATCAATCTGCCAGGATATTGGCAATATCCTTGGAAGTAGTATATTTAATACCATCCTGTTGTAGCTCAGAGCAGATCTGAGCATTGCCATTTAGATTCCTGACATAGCTATGGAACGGCTTGCAGTTGTCTTTGGCATCTTTGGCTGTATTATGTTTGTAACTAGCTTTGGTGGATGTTTTGAGGGATCTCAGCTTCTTAATGTGGCTGGTAAGGGAGTATTTTGCATCCTGCAAATTCCCTCATTTCTGCAACAGTTTCCTCCTTTTGTTGTACAGTATGTTTATGGCAGGGGGCCACCACATTGGCTTCCTTTTTTTGGTGGGGAGCGTCTTGGTTCTAAATTAGATGGCACGATTCATGCACAAGTGGATGTGCTTGTACAGTGCCTTCATGTAGCTTCAGCAATCATACTTTCAGTTCCCATCTGCATGGGTGTCATGACATTAGTCATGTCTGACATGTGTAGCATGATGTTGGCTTTGGAGATGTGTTACAGAGGTTTCCTTACTGGGGTGTGGGGGATGGATGTTGATGTTAAAGGTGATCAGTTCATGGGCAGACTTGACCATCGATGGGGTGACCATTGGTGTAGAGCATTGATTTCCGTTGTTGGTAATGACCAGGTCTAAGATATTTGAGCCCCTGGTGGGACTATGGGTTACTTGATCCAGGGCACTGGGAATTATGACGTCCAAGAACCACTGGGCACATGTGTTGGTACACAAGTATTTTTCCTAGTTAATGGCAGGGTAGTGTAAGTCACCCAGTATTAGGGTATTTGGTTGTATCATAATATTTCTCAGTATGTTTTAAAAGCTGTAGTGGGAATCATGGGGCATAGTGGGGGATCTGTAACAAGCTATACAATTTGGATTGCAGTCTGACGTAGTGTTAGTTGCATCAGGGGTATTTCAGACACATTCTGTTGGGCAAGTAGCCTGGTGGTGTGAATATCCTTGGTGAATAAGGACACTCCTCCACCTTTATTGTTTTGCTCCTGGTTTGGTGGCCAACAGGTGTGGTAAGAGCTGTACCTGGTATTGTAGGGGTGCTCTCTGGAGCCTTGGATTAAGTCTCAGTTACTGCACAGATATCGATGTTCTCCATTTGTAGGTGTGCCTAGTGACTGTGAATGGCCACAAAAACATTGATCTCTACACAAACACACACACACACACACATACACACACACACACACAGTTTCACAGTTGTCATGTCTGGGAATAGAACTCCTACCCAACTAGTATGTCACACTACAGCATTATGCAGTTACAGCATGCACCACAGAGCTTACTGTGATACCTTTTCCCCAAAGGTGTATTTCAAAGTGAATGACATCAGCAGGCTTGCCAAAGTAGGGCAATGGAAGTTGCAGTGACTGTGAATGGCCTCAAAAGCATTGATCCCTGCACAGATAAACACACAAAGTTCTGCAGTTGCCATGTCTGGGAATAGAACTCCTACCTAACTAGTATATCATACTACAGTATTATGCAGTTATAGCACATGCCAAAGAGCTTACTGGGCTACTCTTTCCCCAAAGGTGTATTTCACAGTGAATGACATCAGCAGGCCTGCCAAAGGAGGGCATATGAAATTGTAGTGAGTGTGAATGGCCTCAAAAGCATTGATCCCTACACAGACAAACACACACAGTTGCCATGTCTGGGATTAGAACTCCTACCAAACTAGTGCATCACACTACAGTATTATGCAGTTATAGGATGTACCATGGAGATTACTGGGCCACTCCTTCCCTAAAGGTGTATTTCAAAGTGAATGACATCAGCAGCCCTGCCAAAGTAGGGCATTTGAAATTGTAGTGAGTGTGAATGGCCTCAAAAGCATTGATCCCTACACAGACAAACACACACTTCCCAGAACAGGTAGCTTACATCCTTCTAAGTTGGGAAATGCTGATTGCGGGCTCAGTGTCTGTTATTCTAAAAGTGTATTAATTCTGGTTTAATCACTTGGGCTTCAGGCCAGTTATTTTACATTAAGAGGGTTTGTGGTCTGCACTCTTGTGGGAGGAGAGGTTGGACTCTGCCCTTCTGAGCTGGGAATTTCTGGTTAAAGGCTTATAGTGCCTGCATATTTGAACTGCTTCTTACTGAAACTGGTACACCTTGTTTGCTGTAGCATAGACTAGATCCAGGCCTGCTGAATCTAGCTTTGTTTGTATAACTTGAGCACTAATCCAGGCATTCTATAAAGTATTCAATTGTATTTATTAATGCTAGTTAATAACTTGATTAAAGTGTAGATATCATTCTAAGTCTTTTGGATTAAGCACTTGGGCTTCAGACCAGTTGTTTTACATTAGGAAGGTTTGTGGCCTGCACTGTGGTGGCAGGACAGGCAGCTTACATCCTTCTAAGTTGGGAACTGCTGATTGAGGGCTCAGTGTCTGTTATTCTAAAAGTATATTTGTTCTGGTTTAAGCACTTGGGCTTCAGGCCAGTTATTTTACATTAAGAAGGTTCGTGGTCTGCACTCTTGTGGGAGGAGAGGATGGACTCTGCCTTTCTGAGCTGGGAATTTCTGGTTAAAGGCTTATAGTGCCTGCATATTTGAACTGTATCTTACTGAAATTGGTACACCTTGTTTGCTGTAGCATAGACTAGATCCAGGCCTGCTAAATCTAGCTTTGTTTGTATGCTTGTTGTTTGTTTGCTTGTTATTTCCCTGAAATGCTAATTCCACCTAAAACGTGGCTTTTCAGCACTTCTGTGGATCCCTAGTGATATCTGCATTGCTTAATGTACTTATTTCCTTGTTTCACTTGAAAGTAGTAACTTGATTAAAGTGTAGCTATCATTTCTAAGTCTTTTGGACTAAGCACTTGGGCTTCAGACCAGTTGTTTTACATTAGGAAGGTTTGTGGCCTGCACTGTGGTGGCAGGACAGGTAGCTTACATCCTTCTAAGTTGGGAACTGCTGATTGAGAGCTCAGTGTCTGTTATTCTAAAAGTGTATTAGTTCTGGTTTAAGCACTTGGGCTTCAGGACAGTTATTTTACGTTAAGAAGGATTGCGGTCTGCACTCTTGTGGGAGGAGAGGCTGGACTCTGCCCTTCTGAGCAGGGAATTTCTGGTTAGAGGCTTATAGTGCCTGCATATTCTAACTGGTTCTTACTGAAATTGGTACACCTTGTTTGCTGTAGCATAGACTAGATCCAGGCCTGCTGAATCTAGCTTTAATTGTATGCTTGTTGTTTGTTTATTTCCCTGAAACGCTAATTCCACCTAAAACGCGGCCTTTTAGCACTTCTGTGGATCCCTAGTGATATCTGCATTGCTTACTGTACTTATTTCCTTGTTTCACTTGAAAGAAAGTTACTGTTTGTCGTTTTTGCATTTAAGTTACCTGTAACACATTGCATTTAAGTTACCTGGCACTTGCTCACTAAGGCAATTATATAAGTCAGCTCTAAAAAATTAAAAGCACTACACCCTCACAAACTCCCCTTGAGTACCTTGTTCCCCATTGGCCCTTTTTTCAATTATAAAGGAATTCCCAATACTATTCTAGCATGTCCAAAGGTCAGTTGTCAATCTCCTCTCTGGTCCAGCTGGTGAATCTGGGAATCTTGAGTCAATGTTACAACTGCCTCATGTACACAGAAAACCCTCTCCTCCTCCCAACAAATTCCAACACATGTGAGAGATGCAACCATATAGCCAAACTGGAGGCTAAGCTCTCTCAACTCGTACTGGCGTAACCAGTCAGGAGGAGAAGGAAACCACACTCACTACAATTCCAGTCTCACATAGACCTACCACAACAACAAACCAAACACATAAACACACAAAAACATACTCGGAGGCTCTAAATAAAAATCTGCCTAAGCAGCAGAGACCTCCAAAGCAGACACCCAAGCAACCGCTACCCCAAAACAAAACACATGCAACACATAGCTCACAAAGCCAGTGTGCCGAACAGTCACAGCCCTTAAGGCTAAACAACACACCTGATACACTTGTAATAGGTGACTCTATCATCAGGCATACTGACGTCCCGCTCACCAGGCTGAACAAGGAGAAGGTCACAGTGAGCTGCCTGTCGGGAGCTAGGATCCGCCACATAACACAAGCACTCAGGTCACTCCAAGGCAAGTACAAATATGACTCAGTCATTGTCCATGCTGGTGTGAATGACCTGAGATGTACCTCCCTGGACTACATGAAAAGAGACATAGAGGAGCTCTCTGAGCATGTAGCCCAGGCTGGTATGACCCTGACCTTGAGTAGCATCTTACCCTCACCAAGAATGATGCCACAATATGAAGACAAGATGATCAATTTCAACAATTGGCTTAAGTGTTGGTGTCATTCAAAGGGGATCCAATGCCTGTCAGCCTGGGATGACATGCTCGACAAGCCACGATGCTTCACTAGGGACGGCTTGCACCTGTCACCCCTGGGCTTTGGATATTGGCAAAGGCTCTTGCTACCCCCATAGTGCCTTTTTAGGCAAGGCTCAAAAGATAAACCCACCTCCATAGGTATCACAAGGGATAAGAAACTAAGAGTAATGCTACTCAACGCCAGAAGTCTAAACCTCAAGATGCATGCACTCGAAACTCTCCTTAGCATGGAGAACATCGATATCTGTGCAGTAACAGAAACCTGGTTCAAGGCTCCTGAGAGCACCCCAGCACTACCAGGTTATACCTCATACCATGCTTTTCGCCCCAAAACTTGGACCAAACCACAAAAGGAAGGGGAGTATCAATATTCGTCAAAGATACCCACACCTCCAGGTTGGTGGCACAGCACGAAGCATCAGAGACTATCCATGTGCAACTAACTGTGGGTAAAACTGCCTTCCAGTTTATAGCCTGCTACAGACCACCCTCCCAAACCCAGGAACCCCACTTGGCCTTCCTGAGAATACTGGAAAATATGAAGGTCTCTCCAAACACCATTATATTGGGCGACTTCAACTACCCAAACATAGACTGGGAGCATTACTCTAGCTCCACCACCCTAGCCCAAAGGTTCCTAGAATTTATAAACTCAAATGCTATGGAACAACTTGTTACCACTCCCACAAGAGGGGAAAACATACTGGACCTGATCATCACCAACATGGGGACACTATGCTCCAGACCAGAAGTGTATCCTCACTGGTAAGATCAGACCATAAACTAATCTCACTGGATATTCACATCCCGACCCCACCCCCTGCCCAGAAAACCACAGTGAAAAACTTCTCTAAAGCAAATTTCACACGCCTCAAAACCGAGGCAAAATCCTTCAAAGCCCCCGGGCCTGTGGAAAATACGGCCCAGACCGCAGAATCCTTTATAAACGCATTCTATGAACACCTTCAGGAATGCATGGATCATGCAATCCCAAATAAAACCAAGACCCAATCCTCCAAAGGCAGACGTCCTGTCTGGTGGACCCCAGCCATAAACAAACAATACAATAGAAGAAGGAAGCTACTACATGATAGAGCAAAATCCCAAAAAGGGAAGGCATCTCTGATCCGTATTAGCAAAAAACTACGGGCACTCATAAAATCGTCTAAGGCCAGCTTCGAGAGAAAAATTGCACAGGACACTAAGGATAATCACAAGGCTTTCTTTAGTTATGTTAGGAACCTGGGTGGGAATTCCCAGATATGCTCAGAATTAGTCCAAAATGACAAAAAATACACCGAGCCCACAGACATTGCCAACATCCTAGCTGACAGGTTCAGTGCAAACTTCTCCCCCTTCTCCCCACCAAAAGGGCAAATATCTATCCCAACAGAGTGCTGTCCCTGACATCTCAGATGCTCAGGTAAGAGCCGCCTCTCCAAAGCAAAAACACAGCATCAATGGGACCAGATGGTGTCCCGGCTCGTCCTACATGAACTCCAAGAAGAGCTAAACCCAAACATAAAACTACTGTTCAATCTTAGCCTTACTACAGGATATGTACCCAAAGAGTGGCATACAGCAACAGTGGTCCCTCTCCACAAAGGTGGTGCCTCAACGGATCCTGGAAACTATCGCCCCATAAGCCTGACTAGCTTGGTCTGCAAAGCTATGGAAAGGATCATCATGGACCTCATAAATAAAGATATTGGGGACCTACAGACACTGGATCCTACCCAGTTCGGCTTTGTTAAGGGCAGATCCTGCCTCTTAAAACCAGTCGATTTCTTTGAAACAGTCACCAAGGCCATTGACGAGGGAAGGTGGTCCACACAGCCTACCTGGACCTTGCAAAAGCCTTCAATACAATACCCCACTCGGGCATTATAGATAAGCTCACCAGCTTAAATATAAACCCCTATGTCACTAGATGGGTTGCAAACTGGCTCAAGGACAGAACCCACATGGTTAGAATTGCTGGAGCCATGTCAGACTCCAAACCAGTTACAAGTGGCGTCCCACAAGGCTCAGTCCTGGGACCTCTCTTGTTCGGTATATATTTCTCGGTACAGGCCAACACGGAAGGACTGTGGCTGACCAAGTTCGCAGATGACTGCAAACTGGGCACCATAATCAACTCTCCAGCCGACACAAGCATCCTCCAAAAGGGCCTCATAGAAACAGACAACTGGTGCCAGAGCCATGGCCTCAAGCTAAACGCCAAAAGTGTATAGTCATCCCCTTTGCCAAAAACAAAGTGCCCACAAATTACCACATAGGTGATAATCCATTAAGTACAGAAGAAGTCATTAGGGACCTGGGGACCCAAGTTGATAGCAATCTCTCATTTGACAACCACGTGGCCAAAGTGGTTAGAAAAACATTTTATATAGCCCACCTAATCATGAAAGGATTCACATCTAGATCAGGGGAGGTCATCATGCCTCTTTACTCATCCCTCATCAGGCCCATAATTGAGTACAATGCCCCTTTTGGGATGTACCTTACCAGACACCTGCAGCAACTGGAAAGACCCCAAAAGTACCTCACCAAGAGGATCAAAGGGCTCAAACAGATGCCATATGCTGCCCGGTTAAAGAAACTCCAGCTCTACTCAGTGGCATACCGCCTGCTCAGAGGCGATCTGTGCCTGACGTATAAAGCCATGTCCAACCCGGAATTAATGGACATTCTGCACCTCAGAAAATCCAAATCCCATCGAGCTACGCGCTCGAGAGACTTGAACCTCAGCACTGAAATAAATAGGACATGCTGGAGGGACAGAATCATAACCCAGAGGCTCCCTTCACTCTGGAATAAAATCCCAGTCCAGGTTAGGCAGAGTCCCACATTGACTCTCTTCAAGAGGAATCTTGATGAGTGGATGGGAGATCGTAGGTTTACCCCGGCTATCACTTCTGTGTCACTGTTAGACAGAGGCACAGTATACTAACCTCAAAAAAAGGCATAGCAAAATTAATTTAAAATGGGTGGCGAAAGCCAAACACACTCTGGCTAGGCTTATAAATGCCCTAGGGCAGATAGCCTAGTATGAACCTATGAACCTATGAACCTAAGAAAGTTACTGTTTGTCATTTTTTGCATTTAAGTTACCTGTAACACATTGCATTTAAGTTACCTGGCACTTGCTCACTAAAGCAATTATATAAGTCAGCACTAAAAAATTAAAAGCACTACACCCTCACAACCTCCCCTTGAGTACCTTGTTCATCATTAGCCCTTTTTTTTTAATTATAAAGGAATTCCCAATACTATTCTAGCATGTCCAAAGGTCAGTTGTCAATCTCTTCTCCGGTCCAGCTGGTGAATCTGGGAATCCTGAGGCAATGTTACAACTGCCTCATGTACACAGACAACCCTCTCCTCCTCCCAACAAATTCCAACACATGTGAGAGATGCAACCATATAGCCATACTGGAGGCTAAGTTCTCTCAACTCAGTACTGGCGAAACCAGTCAGGAGGAGAAGGAAACCACACTCACTACAATTCCAGTCTCACATAGACCTACCACAACAGCAAACCAAACACATAAACACACAAAAACATACTCGGAGGCTCTAAATAAAAATCTGCCTAAGCAGCAGAGACCTTCAAAGCTGACACCCAAGCAACCGCTACCCCAAAACAAAACACGTGCAACACATAGCTCACAAAGCCAGTGTGCCGAACAGTCACAGCCCTTAAGGCTAAACAACACACCTAATACACTCGTAATAGGTGACTCTATCATCAGGCACACTGACGTCCCGCTCACCCGGCTGAACAAGGAGAAGGTCACGATGAGCTGCCTGTCGGGCGCTAGGATCCGCCACATAACACAAGCACTCAGTTCACTCCAAGGCAAGTACAAATATGACTCAGTCATTGTCCATGCTGGTGTGAATGACCTGAGACATACCTCCCTGGACTACATGAAAAGAGACATAGAGGAGCTCTCTGAGCATGTAGCCCAGGCCGGTATGACCCTGACCTTGAGTAGCATCTTATCCTCACCAAGAATGATGCCACAATATGAAGACAAGATGATCAATTTCAACAATTGGCTTAAGTATTGGTGTCATTCAAAGGGGATCCAATGCCTGTCAGCCTGGCATGACATGCTCGACATGCCACGATGCTTCGCTAGGGACGGCTTGCGCCTGTCACCCCTGGGCTTTCGGATATTGGCAAAGGCTCTTGCTACCCCCATAGTGCCTTTTTTAGGCAAGGCTCAAAAGACAAACCCACCTCCATAGGTATCACAAGGGATACGAAACTAAGAGTAATGCTACTCAACGCCAGAAGTCTAAACCTCAAGATGCATGCACTCAAAACTCTCCTTAGCATGGAGAACATCGATATCTGTGCAGTAACAGAAACCTGGTGCAAGGCTCCCGAGAGCACCCCAGCACTACCAGGTTATACCTCATACCATGCTTTTCGGCTCCAAAACTTGGACCGAACCACAAAAGGAGGGGGAGTATCAATATTCGTCAAAGATACCCACACCTCTAGGTTGGTGGCACAGCACGAAGCATCAGAGACTATCCATGTGCAACTAACAGTGGGTAAAACTGCCTTCCAGTTTATAGCCTGCTACAGACCACCCCCCCAAACCCAGGAACCCCACTCGGCCTTCCTGAAAACACTGGAAAATATGAAGGTCTCTCCAAACACCATTATATTGGGCGATTTCAACTACCCAAACATAGACTGGGAGCATTACTCTAGCTCCAACACCCTAGCCCAAAGGTTCCTAGAATTTATAAACTCAAATGCTATGGAACAACTTGTTACCACACCCACAAGAGGGAAAAACATACTGGACCTGATCATCACCAACATGGGGACTCTATGCTCCAGACCAGAAGTGTATCCCTCATTGGTAAGATCAGACCATAAACTAATCTCACTGGATATTCACATCCTGACTCCACCCCCTGCCCTGAAAACCACAGTGAGACTTCTCTAATGCAAATTTCACACTCCTCAAAACCGAGGTGGAATCCTTCAAAGCCCCCGGGCCTGTGGAAAATACGGCCCAGACCGCAGAATCCTTTATAAACGCATTCTATGAACACCTTCAGGAATGCATGGATCATACAATGCCAAATAAAACCAAGTCCCAATCCTCCAAAGGCAGACGTCCTGTCTGGTGGACCCCAGCCATAAACAAACTATACAATAGAAAGAGGAAGCTACTACATGATAGAGCAAAATCCCAAAAAGGGAAGGCATCTCTGATCAGTATTTGCAAAATACTACGGGCACTCATAAAATCATCTAAGGCCAGCTTCGAGAGAAAAATTGCACAGGACACTAAGGATAATCACAAGGCTTTCTTTAGTTATGTTAGGAACCTGGGTGGGAATTCCCAGATATGCTCAGAATTAGTCCAAAATGACAAAAAATACACCAAGCCCACAGACATTGCCAACATCCTAGCTGACAGGTGCAGTGCAAACTTCTCCCCCCCTCCCCACCAAAAGGGCAAATATCTATCCCAGCAGAGTGCTGCCCCCCTGACATCTCAGATGCTCAGGTAAGAGCTGCCCTCTCCAAAGCAAAAAACACAGCATCAATGGGACCAGACAGTGTCCCAGGCTGCATCCTACATGAACTCCAAGAAGAGCTAAACCCAAACATAAAACTACTTTTCAATCTCAGCCTTACTACAGGATATGTACCCAAAGAGTGGCGTACAGCAACAGGGGTCCCTCTCCACAAAGGTGGTGCCTCAACGGATCCTGGAAACTATCACCCCATAAGCCTGACTAGCTTAGTCTGCAAAGCTTTGGAAAGGATCATCATGGACCTCATAAATAAAGATATTGGGGACCTACAGACACTGGATCCTACCCAGTTCGGCTTTGTTAAGGGCAGATCCTGCCTCTTCAACCAGGTTGATTTCTTTGAAACAGTCACCAAGGCCATTGACGAGGGGAAGGTGGTCCACACAGCCTACCTGGACCTCGCAAAAGCCTTCAATACAATACCCCACTCGGGCATTATAGATAAGCTCACCAGCTTAAACATAAACCCCTATGTCACTAGATGGGTAGCAAACTGGCTCAAGGACAGAACCCACATGGTTAGAATTGCTGGAGCCATGTCAGACTCCAAACCAGTTACAAGTGGCGTCCCACAAGGCTCAGTCCTGGGACCTCTCTTGTTCGGTATATATTTCTCAGAGGTACAGGCCAACACGGAAGGACTGTGGCTGAACAAGTTTGCAGACGACTGCAAACTGGGCGCCATAATCGACACTCCAGCCGACACAAGCATCCTCCAAAAGGGCCTCATAGAAACAGACAACTGGTGCCAGAGACATGGCCTCAAGCTAAATGCCAAAAAGTGTATAGTCATCCCCTTTGGCAAAAACAAAGTGCCCACAAATTACCACATAGGTGGTAATCCATTAAGTACAGAAGAAGTAATTAGGGACCTGGGGACCCAAGTTGATAGCAATCTCTCATTTGACAACCACGTGGCCAAAGTGGTTAGAAAAACATTTTATATAGCCCACCTAATCATGAAGGGATTCACATCTAGATCAGGGGAGATCATCGTGCCTCTTTACTCATCCCTCATTGGGCTCATAATTGAGTACAATGCCCCTTTTGGGATGTACCTTACCAGACACCTGCAGCAACTGGAAAGACCCCAAAAGTACCTCACCCAGAGGATCAAAGGGCTCAAACAGATGCCATATGCTGCCCGGTTAAAGAAACTCCAGCTCTACTCAGTGGCATACCGCCTGCTCAGAGGCGATCTGTGCCTGATGTATAAAGCCATGACCAACCCGGAATTAATGGACATGCTGCACCTCAGAAAATCCAAATCCCATCGAGCTACGTGCTCGAGAGACTTGAACCTCAGCACTGAAATAAATAGGACATGCTGGAGGGACAGATTCATAACCCAGAGGCTCCCTTCACTCTAGAATAAAATCCCAGTCCAGGTTCGGCAGAGTCCCTCATTGACTCTCTTCAAGAGGAATCTTGATGAGTGGATGGGAGATCGTAGGTTTACCCCGGGTATCACTTCTGTGTCACTGTTAGACAGAGGCACAGTATACTAACCTCGAAAAAGGGCATAGCAAAATTAATTTAAAATGGGTGGCGAAAGCCAAACACACTCTGGCTAGGCTTATAAATGCCCTAGGGCAGATAGCCTACTATGAACCTATGAACCTATGAACCTATGAACCATGTCTGGGATTATCACTCCTACCTAACTAGTACATCAAACTAGAGCATTATGCAGTTATAGCACATGTCACAGAGCTTATAGGGCTATTCCTTCCCCCGATGTGTATTTCAAGGTGAAGACATATGCAGGCTTGCCATAGTAGGGCAATGGCAGTGCAGTGGGTGTGCATGGGCCATAACCCATTCATCTAGAAGCAGACACACAACACTGGTTTATATTCCACAGGTGTGTGTATATAACTGCTAGATGACTACTGAATTGTACAGTCATGTTACCCAGTTAGCACAAGCTCTACAAACACTATAGTGCTGAGGGATACCAGAGGCAAATGTCTACAGTGATTGACCTTTGCACATCATGTGGTTTTAGTCACTTGGATGTGTACTGGGTGGGACAGGCTTCATGATGGGAGGCACTTTGTCAGTGTCTGTCACTCTCTTCCACACATCTATGTATGTGTAATTTTGGCCTATTATAATGTGTTGTCCTTGGATATATGCATGTATTCATATCCAATGTGTGTACAAAGCATGCCTGGTGTGTACTGAGGAGTGTGTGCACAAACATCTATGACTGTCAGATATGTAGAGTCCGCTGTTGTTGCCAGACATGGGCTTCATGTGGGAGCATGCCCAGTATGACCTTCTGTATTGAATGTGTAAATCCATTCCAGGTAGGGTGTACTCTAGTGCAGGTTTTTGTGTTCTACACCTACAGCTAGCAACATGTTTCTGTGGGATATCTGTAGATTGGTTGACAATATGGGGTCAAAATGGGCAAAGGATAGTGGGTTACTGTAGGTGATTGTGTCTGTGCTGCTTTTGCTACATGGTCTTGGTGTTAGCAGAGATACTCAGACATATGTACTGTTTTACACTGTGATGTTTTATGTCATAAAGTACTGTCAGGTATACATATTTGCTTGCAGTGATGTCCTGGGGAACACAGGGTGGATGCAGCTGTGTCAAGTATTGTGGTCTGCAGCCTACATATTCTTTCGCAATCATGCCATTCTGGAGGGGAAGCTGCAGACACTTGCTGCTGGGTCTGTGTAAATGGTTCAGCACCTTGGTACAGTGGTGGCTGACGATCCCATGCTTGTACATCCATCGATGTGACAGTATGGCTACATCTTGCTGTGGCCATACCTCACAGCTGTACAGATTCACACAGGTTACCCAGAGGCAAGGGTCATAATTCTGGACATTACCCCTTCACATTGTGGTTTACGAGTAGGTTTGTAGTCACCCATTCCTGGGTTTGCAGGCAGGGATAGTATGTGCACATGGCTGAGTTTTGGACTTCACACACTCCATGCCACCCATGCTCCTACCTCCCCCTATTATTCTATCCTCTTTCAAACATTATGTAAACATTATCTGGTAATTTCCCTATAGTCATTACCTCATCCCAGCAGTAATTCGGTGTTGGTCCACAGTTCATGCAGTAGGACATGGTGGACATTTTACTGGGATTTGTCCACATGGCCTTGCATTTGGGTTCTGTGGACTGTGTTATGTTGTTATTTGGGAGTCCATGACATAACATACATTGGCAGAGGAAAGAAAAATACTTCTGCAGGAAAAACTGTCACAAGCTTCAAATAAAAATTTGCTTTCATTAATACAACAGATTTTTGAAAAAAACAGTATATAGATCAAGAAACGTTGATCTCATTGGAAAAAGAAGCCTCTGAGGAAGTGAGAAAATATCAACAACAAAACCTAGAGGTATTTGAAAAATATAAAAAAGAAATATGGACATGGGAAAGAAAGAGAGATTTGATATGGTGCAATATTTATGCAAAGGAGAAAGCCAAGTTAACTAATATACAGAAGGCAGTTTCAAAGATATTCAAAGAAAAATACAGGCAAAGGCATCCAGATATGGAACATTTCACAATAAAAAGACTAAAAGCACAAAGATTTAATGTAGAAAAGACGATTAATAAAGTAGAAGTTAAAGAAATAGAAGTTGAAGTTATGGAGTGCTTGTGAAGTGAAGGATTTACTGTAGGTCTAACACAGACTACATCACAGCATGATGGAGTGAGTCTCCAGAATAAGAAGAAACAAGAAGATCAGGAGACGTGAAGAAGAAATATGGACATGGGAAAGGAAAAGGTGCCGAAAGCACCCCAGCACTACCAGGCTATACCTCATACCATGCTTTTCGGCCCCAAAACTCAGACTGAACCACAAGAGGAGGGGGAGTATCCATATTCATCAAAGATACCCGTACCTCCAGGCTAGTGGCACTGCACGAAGCATCTGAGACCATCCATGTGCAACTAACATTGGGCAAAACTGCCTTCCAGTTTGTAGCCTGCTACAGACCACCCTCCCAAACTCAGGAACCCCACTTGGCTTTCCTGAAGGCACTGGAGAATATGAAGGTCTCTCCAAACACCATTATATTGAGTGACTTTAACTACCCAAACATAGACTGGGAGCACTACTCAAGCCCAAACACCCTAGCCCAATGGTTCCTAGAATTTATAAACTCAAATGCTATGGAAAAACTGGTCACCACTCCCACAAGAGGGGAAAACATATTGGACCTGACAATCACCAACATGGGGATTCTATGTTCCATACCAGAGGTATACCCCTCATTGGTAAGATCTGACCATAAATTAATCACTATGGACATCCATATCCCGTCCCCACCCACAGTAAAGGAAACCACGGTCAAAAACTTCTCAAAAGCAAACTTCCCACTTCTCAAAACCGAGGTGGAATCCTTCAAAGCCCCAGGGCCAGTGGAAAATACGGCCCAAACCGCAGAATCATTTACAAACGCGTTCTATGGATACCTACAGGAATGCATGGATCGTGCTATCCCAAATAAAACCAAGACACACTCCTCCAAAAGCAGGAGACCTGTCTGGTGGACCACAGCCATAAATAAGCTGTACAACAGAAGGAGGAAGCTACTACATGATAGAGCAAAATCCCTGAAAGGGAAGGCAACTCTGATCAGTACTAGCAAGAAACTACGATCCCTCATAAAATCATCTAAGGCTACCTTCGAAAGAAAAATTGCACAAGACGCTAAAGATAATCACAAGGCTTTCTTTAGTTATGTCAGAAACCTGGGTGGAAACTCCCAGATATGCTCTGAGTTAGTGCAAAATGACAAAAAATACACTGAACCCACAGACATTGCCAACATCCTGGCAGACAGGTTCAGTGCAAACTCCGCCCCCCCCCCCCCAAATGAGCAAATGACTATCCCAACAGAGTGTAGCCTCCCTGACATCACAGATGCACAGGTGAGAGCTGCCCTCTCCAAAGCAAAAAACACAGCATCAATGGGACCAGACGGTGTCCCGGGCTGCATTTTACACGAGCTCCAAGAAGAACTGAACCCTTACTTAAAATCACTGTTCAGTCTCAGCCTTACAACAGGATATGTACCCAAAGAATGGCATATTGCAACAGTGGTCCCACTCCATAAAGGTGGTGCCACAACGGACCCCGGAAACTATTGCCCTATAAGCCTAACTAGCCTGGTCTGCAAAGCTATGGAGCATATCATCATGGAACTCATAAACAAAGACATTGGGAACCTCCAAACACTGGATCCTACCCAATTCGGCTTTGTTAAGGGCAGATCTTGCCTCTTGAACCTGGTCAATTTCTTTGAAACAGTCACCAAGGTCATAGACGAAGGGAAGGTAGTCCACACAGCCTACCTTGACCTTGCAAAAGCCTTCGACACAATACCCCACTCGGGCATCATAAATAAGCTCACCAGCTTAAATATCAACCCCTATGTCACAAGATGGGTTGCAAACTGGCTTAGGGATAGAACCCACATGGTCAGAATTGCAGGTGCCATGTCAGACTCTAAACCAATTACAAGTGGCGTCCCACAAGGCTCAGTCCTGGGACCTCTCTTGTTCGGTATATATTTCTCTGAGGTACAGGCTAACACAGGAGGACTATGGCTGACAAAGTTTGCAGATGTCTGCAAACTGGGGGCCATAATCGACTCGCTGGCTGACACAAGCATCCTCCAAAAAGGTCTCACAGAGATGGATAACTGGTGCCAGAGCCATGGCCTAAAGCTAAATGCCAAAAAGTGCATAGTCATCCCCTTTGGGAAAAACAAAGTGCCCACAAATTACCACATAGGTGGTAATCCATTAAGTATGGAAGACGTAATTAGGGATTTGGGGACCCAAGTAGATTGCAATCTCTCCTTTGACAATCACATTGCCAAAGTGATTAGAAAGACATTCTATATAGCCCACCTTATCACGAAGGGGTTCACATCTAGATCAAGAGAGGTAATTGTGCCCCTCTACTCATCACTCATCAGGCCCATAATTGAATACAATGCGCCATTTGGGATGTATCTTACCTGACACCCGCTACAACTAGAAAGACCCCAAAAGTACCTCACCAAGAGGATCAAGGGACTCAAACAGATGCCCTACGCAGTTAGGCTAAAGAAACTCCAGCTCTACTCAGTTGCTTACTGCCTACTCAGAGGCGATCTGTGCCTGACGTATAAAGCCATGTCCGACCCAGAATTAATGGACATGCTCCACCTCAAGAAATCCAAATCCATGAGAACTACACGCTCCAGTGATTTAAACCTCAGCACAGAAATAAATAGAACATGCTGGAGGGACAGATTCATATCCCAGAAGCTCCCGTCACTCTGGAACAAAATCCCAATCCAAGTCAGACAGAGACCCTCAATGACCCTCTTCAAAAAGAAACTTGACGTTTGGATGGGAGATCATAAATTTACCCCTGGGATCTCTTCTATGTCACTGCTAGACAGAGGCATGGTAAACTAACCTTAAATGGGCTATTTTCTGTGACCTACTATACAGAGGCACAGTCAACTAATCTAAGAAGCATGGTGAAAGCCAAACACACTCTGGCTAGGCTTGTAAATGCCCAATGGCAGATAGCCTAGTATCAACCTATGAACCTATGAACCTATGAAAAGAGATTCAATATGGTGTAATATTTATGCAAAGGAGAAAGCAAAACTAACTAATACAAAAAGAGTAGCACCAAAGATATTTGAAGAGAAATGCAGGCAAAGGAATCCAGATATGGAAAACTTTACAATATAAAAAATAAGAAGACTAAGTGTAAAAGTAGAAGAAGAGATTAATAATGGAGAAGTCAAAGAAACAGAAACTGAGGTAATGGAACAGCTGCAAAGAGAAGGATTCAGTGTAGAAAATCAAATGCAGAAAGCACCACAACAGGCTAGAGCAATGGATATCCAAATTAAGGGGAAACCAGTGGAACAGGAAGCAACAGGTCAGGTGCCATATGAAGATATTTTGGAACCTTCCACAGGAAACCAGTATAAAAGTTCACTTGAAGTTAGACAGGAAGGAAAGGAACAAGAAACTGTGGAAACACTGATGCAGTCAATGTTGAGGAGTGATTGGCCAGTGAGATTTCATATGACAAAACAACAGATGACACAGGATTACGTTGAAGAGAATGTGTCACAAGATGTTATAGAACTTTCTATAGAATCCCCACAGGAAATGGAAAACAAGGGATGTGCCCTCAGTATGGAAGAAAAGGAGTTAAGAGAAGAGTTGCTTGATTTAATAGACAAAGATATATCAAGATCACTGAGAGAAATAGACTGCAGAAGGTTAATAAAGCCCCAAAAGTCAGAAGCTTGATAAAACAAATGAACACAGTAATTAGGACTGTCCATAGAGATCCATGCGATATAACAGAAGTAAACAGAATATATTACTGTGCTGCTAAATTAATAACTGATAACGCTCTACCACAGGAATACAGGGTAGCGAGGGAAAAGGGGAGGGGAGAAAGCGAATACCATCATGGAAATATTGAATAGGGAAAACTATAAAGCAGTTAAGACAAGAAATGTCATTGTTAGAAGATTATAGAAGAGGGAACAGATCAACAAAAATATTAAGAAAGATATTTGTGATAAAAGCAATGCACTATTGGAGATAACAAACTAAAAATTTCAAAACAGGCGGAAAGACTCAGAAGATACGAAGATAAATATAAGGGAAAAGCACAAAATAAGCAATTTACTGATGACCCAAAAAAGTTTTATAGAGAATTGGGAAATAAGATAAAAGGAATTGATAGACCACCAAAAAAAGAGGAAGTAGATACATTTTGGAGAAGTATCTATGAAGATCCTGTGGAACATAACAAAGATGTTAAATGGCTAGAAGAAGTAAATGAAAGAATAAAAAGTTTAAAGGTACAGGATATGAAATGGGATGAAATAACAGCCAGAGAGATTGAAACAAAGTTGAGAAAAGCCTCTAATTGGAAAACTCCAGGCCCAGATGCAGTACCTAATTTTTGGCTTAAAGTATTAACTTCTTTACATGAGGATCTAGCCATGAGTAAGAACTATTTATATGTACACCCCGAACAGACACTGCACTGGTTAACAACAGGAAAAACAATGCTCTTACTTAAGAGTGAATCTGCAAGCTACCCTAAAAATTATAGACCAATAACTTGTCTTCCGACGACATATAAACTATACACGGGGATTGACGCCAACAGAGTTTATAGTCATTTAGAAGAAAACTCAATTATGGCAGTAGAACAAAAGGGCAATAAAAGAAGGTCAGATGGAACAAAGGATCATTTGTTGTTAAATAAAGTTATAGTGGAAAACTGTAAGAAAGGGAAGAATTTAAGTATGGCATGGATTGACTATAAAAAAGTGTTTGATAGTATCCCACATTCATGGATAAAAGAGTGCTTAAAAATGTATAAGGTACATCCTACACTGATTGATTACATTACAGTAACCATGAAACAGTGGCAGACCACTTTGCAATGAAGCCATGATAAAGGACAGATTATTATCCCACTGATAAAAATCCAAACAGAGATATTCCAGGATGACTCCCTGTCACCGTTGCTATTTTGCCTTGCCATTAATCCATTAAGCTGTTTACTTAACGGCTTAGGTCATGGCTATAATTTGGCTTCTAGAAAACAACAAAGTATAATGACTTCTCATCTTCTCTTTGTTGATGATTTAAAATTGTATAGCTCATCAGATGAGGAATTGAAAGCACAGCTACAGGTTGTTAAAACTTTTTCAGATGATATTGGAATGTCATTTGGTCTTGACAAATGTGCAAAAGCAACCTTTAAAAAAGTAAAATTGCAGCACCAGGGAAACATTAGTTTGGGACAAGAATGTAATATAAAATAACTGAGCAAGAGGGGGTGTACAAATACTTGGGAATTGATGAAGGATCAGCAATAAAACATGAACAAATGTGAATAAAGCTTAGTAAGGAGTACTTTAGAAGATTTAAATTAATCCTGAAAACAGCATTGACACATAGGAACAAGATCCAAGCTATAAATCAATTTGCTCTTCCTGTCTTAACTTATAGTTTTGGAGTGATTGACTGGCCCCAAAAAGTGTTGGATAGATTGGATATTAAAACAAGAAGGATGCTTCATGCTCACCAAATGATTTATAAAAATCAGTGTATACCAAGATTATATATTCCCCGTTCTGAAGGAGGGATGGGCCTCCTTGAAAATGATTACATGTATAGATCTGCAATCATGGGACTCCACACACATCTACTGACCTCACAAGATCCAAATGTGGTGAATGTTTTGAAACATGAGGAGAATAAATCTAAGATGATATCTCTGCTTAATTTAGCAGATGCATATCGACGTCAAGCAGGAATGGAAATCAAACCGAAGTGGATAAAAATCAGGCAGCAACTGAATGTGCTAAAAAACAAAAGAAAGAATATAAGGTGAAGGATCAGATGAGAAGGCAAGAAATGTGGAAAAAAAATAAATATAGTTGCAAGTATAGAAAACTTATGGAAGAGCCTCATGTTGATCAAGAACCAACACATGAATGGTTAAGGAGAGGTGAATTTACATTAAGTAATAAAAGGTTAATATTGGCAGCCCAAGATAGTGGGCTACATACACGCTGGTTTACTAACTCCATTGAACATGTGGGAGAAAGTGATATATGCAGGTTTTGTGTAACCATATTGGAAACAGTCACACACCTTATTTCTGGTTGCGACTCTAATGGCAGAGGGACTGTATACTGAAAGGCATAATAATGTGGTGAGATTGTTACACTGGAGATTGTGCAAACATTATGGTATCGAAGTGGCTAAAAAGCACTGGAAACATAAGCCACAGAGATTCATAGAAAATGATGAAGTTTACATCACATGGGATCACCCAATACCAACAGTTCAAAAGATAGATGCTAGCAAACCAGATATAGTGGTCCAAGAAAAGAAGACAAAAGTAGCATTGATCTATGAAATCGCCACACCTAGTGACTACAGTGTCTTGCTTACAGAGAGACACAAAGTTATAAAATACCTCGATCTGCAGGCAGAAATGAGAGCCATGTGGAAGAAAGATACCCAGACAGTTCCAATAGTAGCAGGAGCAACTGGTCTTATAAAAAAGAATTTACAATCGTATTTAGATATGTTACCAATTCACATAACACCGTACGAATTGCAGAAGGAGTCATGACTGGGCACATTGCGGGTGCTGCGAAGAGTACTTTTGGCTAACATCAAAGAGTGAAACAATACTAATTTCATGAACTTTAATTGTACTTTGACTTAGGAATGGGGTCCATTCCTGTCATGGTATTAGAAACCCAAAAGACTTGCAAAAATTAAAACAGCAGTATGGATGAGACACATGCCTTTGGCAGAGGACTGTAGGCCATTTGGTAGTGATGCAGGCCAGCTGTAGCAGGCTGTTGCCTTGTGTCACACCTACAGTCCCAGACTGCACTACATTATATTCCCCTGGGGTGACAGGGTAGGTGTGCAGTGTGCAAGGCCAATACTGTCTGTCATTATTGCTCCAGTGGTGTGGCTGCTGATAGGGTGCTGCTTACAGCTAGGGACACACCTGCATGGGACACCTGTTCTGGATACTGCATTCTTTGGCTATTACCATACAGAGGTGAGGGTCATATTGTACTCATTCCCAACAGCAGGGATAAGACCGGAGAGGTACCTGTGGGTGATGGTGGGGTGAGTTGGGTGCATGTGTGCGATGGACACTACTTGCATCTGACTCACAGATATGCATGGGGCATTCCACTTATGCTGGCTTGTGCAGGGACATCAGCTGTTTCTCAATACTTCATACATGTGACCTTTGTGGTCTTCTGGTGTTTGGACAGACGACATTGGTATTCCCTACTACAAGCCCAACTAATGTGCTGCTAACCTGTATGTACAATTCCAAAGGTGTGTCCATTTGATGGTAACATATTATACACTGTCTGTCTGGGGTACATCCCCCTGTGTACTGTTTGTATGTCTGAGCCCACATTCATGCTATGTCCATCTTTCAGATGATGACACATATTACTTCCAAACATTTACTATGGCTTACTTCTGGAATGTGTTTTGCTAGGGTGCATTGTTTTTGGCACTGCAGTTGTGAGAACTTGGCTCTGTCATCAGAAGTACTGGCCAATGGCCACCAGGACAAATCTCACCATGCCTACATATTGACCACTCTCACACAATATACAACACACACCAACCTAACACACGCAGCCCTGCATATTGTACACATGCTACAATCTATACTGCTACTTTGGCAGCTCAGGTAATCTGTGCTCCACTGTTATTATACCTACCTATGACTGTACTGGTATTTCAGGTACTCCATTTCATTCTGTATTCTGACCTATCATGCTGACTAGAGGCATATCAGTGCACTACAGGTCTTAGGTTTGATTGACCTACATTTCAGTTTCAGACTTCTTACCCTTCAGAACTAACATCCCACTGTCTGACCTGTTGTAGTCTGTCTGTGTAGGTCTGGGGGATGTTCTCCATAGCCATCAATCAAGGGCCGTAGCACAGCCTTTGTTTGTGTTTGTCTATGCCTATCCTGCTGGCTGAGACAGTTGTTGAGTATGTGAGCCTCCCTGACTGGCATGTGTGTGTCCTATGGACACACATGTGGCCGAGCACATTTCTTGCAGTGAGTTTTGTCACCTTGCCTAGTGCTGGCTACTATGGTGACACCAGTATTTGTTACAGATCTCTTGCTGCCACTATAGGTGTCTACTATCTGCTGGCATCCCATTCAGCCACCCGATTCCCTTGCATGCTCACATCCATACCATAGATACAAGTAACAACACATACTACTCCATTCGCCAGTTGATAGGGAGAGTGACTTACCTTGTGGCTGTGCCAGTATTGAGGATGGTGCTGGAGGGCTGACTATGTCGGATGCACATAATACACTCCTGATATATGGTTAAGCACAAGTAGTGTCATGTTTGGCATCCCTTTTACTGTATGTGTGAGTCAGAGAGAGGTGTTATTCCCTGGGTTCCTACCATGTCAGTGTATGTGCTATGTGTTGCCTCTTTGCCATGGCCTGGGCATACTGGGCATGCCTCCTTCTGCCTACTGGGGCAGGCTCAGGTTGTTCCTCCTCTGAGTCACTATGTGCCTGTGTAGGCCTTGGCAATGGTGGGGGGCTGTGTGGCCCTGCCCCGTGCTGTTCCTACTGCAGCTCTTTTCACAGGATCATATTGTGTAGCATGGCACATACAACGACAATTTGGGTACATGTAGCTGATGAGTACTGCAAGACTCCACCGGATATATCCAGGCACCGGAACTGTGACTTGAGCATCCCAAACACATGCTCTATTATGATTCTGGTCTGTGCATGTGCCTCATTATGGAGTTCTTGTTCGGCTGTGTGTGCATTTCTGATGGGTCTCATCAGCCATGGCTCCGGTGCATAACCAGCACCCCCACTAGGTGGCCGTAAGGGATGACCCCACTGACAAATCTCTGGTACAGCTCCATCATATGCCAGATGTGGGAGTCATGATAGCTTCCAGGGCAGCCAGCACACACTTTCATTATAATGCCCTGGACATTGCACATGACCTGGCAGTTGATGGAGGGGAAACCCTTGTGGTTGATGTAGACCCTACCCTGCTCACTGGGTGGTGCTTTGATGCATATGTGTGTGCAGTCTATAGCACCCACTACCTCAAGGTATTCTGCTATTTGGTGGAAGAGATGCATATTGCTGGTCAATGCCTCACAGCTGTTGTGGAAATATACATGCTCACCGGCATGTGCTGACATGGCATCCAGGAACTGGTGGAGTACCCTGGATGCTGATGCCTGTGAGAATCCCATGATATCCCCAGTTGGCCTTTGGAAGGTACCTGTGGCTATTATTCTTAGACCTACACATACCTTGGTATCCAATGGGATGGGTTCCCTTCTCTTGGTTCTGTGTATGAGGTGTGGCTGGCACAGCACAATTATTTGCTGTAGAAGGTCCCTGTCCACCTTATAGCACTCCACTATCTCCAGCTCATGTAGCCCCTGGTAGGTTAACCTGGGTCTGTACACACTTCTCCTTCTCCTCACTGTGGGTTGGTCGTCAGCATTCTCATCCTCACCACCCTCAGCCTCTTCCACATGTTGATTTATGATAGCTGATGCAGCCCCTATCATTTTGTTGCTTTTGTTTGGTAAAGTTTCCCCGCTTGTGTACACTAGTGGTGTAGAGTTTGTGATAAAAAACAGAGGGTGAGGTGTTTGCATAGTTTATAGTCGTGTGCTGGGCTGAGCTGCTGCCTGTGTAATTGGTTGATTCTGATACATTTCACCTGCCAGCTGTGCTGGCTCTCCTTAATTACCTTCCTACTGCAGTTTTCCCTTCCCATTGCCTTCCTGTTTAAGCCCAGGGGTGCGCTGCGCAAATACAGTGCTCAGATGTGCACGGAGCTGCTATTTCCTGGTTTACTTTTTTTTCCCTTTAAAACACAGTGCACGGCTTGCACACCTGTTTAGGCAATTTAAAGAGCGCTAGGCAGCTTCAGACACACCCCCTTACTTAGCTCTGCTAAGCTAAGTGCAAACCTGAGCCACAGGGCTCCAGTAAGCTTACAGTATGCCTGACACACCCCTCTATGACGGCAGCTATCTCTTAGGCTTGCACCACGGTCTTCCTGCACTGACATGGTTGGGTGCAGGCTAGCCATGAGGGGGGTTCTAGGATTCAGTATCATTTTCCTCATTTGCATAGGATTGCCTGCTAATGCCTAGTTACAAGTCTGACACTGAGCCTTCCCCCTTAGCAACCACTATTCACTGGCCATGTTGTCTTCTGCCTGCCATTGAGTATAATATCAAAATAGTGATTTTGGATAGAATGCTTATTTCAAGTTTTTTTTTACTTTCGGCCCGATCCCATTTGCACGCCACTGCCCTATGCTTAAACAGCCGAAATCGGCTAAAAAAAAAAAAAAGTTATTTTTTTTATTTTTGCAACTGTTTTCCATGCCAATGGCCATAAATTTGGCCATTGGCATGCTTTCCACATTATATACACCCTTCATTTGGAGCTGTCATGGCTCCGTTTTGTAGTTTGCAGAAATGTACTCGGCTACTAACCGATTACATTTCTGCAGACTACACTAGTCCTGCATGGTCAGCTGTCAGCTTCCTGGATCACAAATTCACCTCATTTGCATGGTTTTCACCTGAAAATGGGGTAATTTGCATACAGGAGCTGTGTCCATGCAGGAATAGTGCAGGATCGCTTGTGCACGTCCCTGGATCTTATTGCTGGATTGCACGGTGGCCATATTGCCTTCAGCAGCTTCTGCAATATTTCTGCACACCGTGCAGAGCTTGCTGAATCCTGGGGAATATCTTCTGAAGACTACATTCCCACTGGCAAATCACAAATAACTATGGAAACTAAAATCATATTTCCAGAAGAGTAAAACCTATGAAAGATAGGACATTCAGTGTTATCTATCAGGATAGGTCATAAAAATTACAGTCGTCAAAGTAAGTGTGGCATCTTGTGCTTAATACACAAATTAGTTCAGGCTGAATGAAAGTATTACCAAGCTGAATATGTCAGTCACAGTAGACCTATATACAAATGGTCATGGCATCCAAGCAGAGCACTTTTTTGCTAACAGGTACTTTGAACTTTAGTAAAAAAGTGTTGTTAAAAGATGTCCAGAAAGATGAGGGGTTAAAACAAGACTGTTAAATGCAAGTGTTTCTATTAAAAAAGACACAGAGTCTTACAAAAGAAAAGCTACATGCATGTTAAGTAAGGTGACTTACTTTGAAACATTCCCATGATGCATTGTTGTCATTACAGAACATAATACAAAGATGCAGCATCAATTTGTAACTCTAAAACTAAACTGAGAACACATGGAATTTGAGACATCCTAAGATAAAACAACAAATAAATAAATATTTCCTAAGCCAACTTTGAGGCACAGGGAGG
This sequence comes from Protopterus annectens, assembly GCF_019279795.1. Classification (NCBI taxonomy): domain Eukaryota; kingdom Metazoa; phylum Chordata; order Ceratodontiformes; family Protopteridae; genus Protopterus; species Protopterus annectens. The sequence goes on from NC_056746.1 coordinate 25,373,692, forward strand.
TATAGACCCCCTAATAGCAGATGTTGGAAAAAATCATCCAAGTGGAATTAGTATGAGCAGCCAGAGACAGTTTATCCAATTTTTGTTGGGTGGGTGCTGGCAGGGCCTACCAACACCCTCACTGCTTTGTTGAGAGGGTGTTGGTTGAGCCTGCTTGGGCTTTTCACTGAGGATGTTATTAAGTGGATGTTTAGATGTCCATGGTTGCACAGTTCTAGGCTCAGGGTGGCACTAAACCGTCAAACTGCAGAGGAATGTGCATACCCCCAAATTTCAAAGGAATGTGTAGTACTTCAGTCAGAGAAGAAGCACAGAGTGTGCAGCCATGCTTTTACTATGATCTGGCATGGTAGGTCCTGTAGAATGGCTGCTGACATGCAGGACAGGAAGGAACTGGACATGATAGAAAATACAAGACACCATGGATGATTGCCCACCACTGCTAGACTCCTGTTTTCCAACACTGGTCACTTAGGCTAGCTATCAAGCTAGATAAGGGAATATTCCCTTTTCCCCACTGTAATGCAATCTTGGAGTGAGAATATAAAAGTAGGAGTGTATGGGGGGCACAGGGGGGGGGGCTTGCCCCCCCCTGCATAAACGTGTTTACTGTTTTTTTTTTTTTTTTAGCATACTTTTGCGAAAGTGTGCTTGACCATTTCAGTTCGTTGAAACATGACATCGGTAATTAGTCCTAGATCCATATGTGCATATATATATATATATATATATATATATATATATATATATATATATATATATATATATATAGATAGTGTTAGCTCAAATCTGTAATAGATTAATTAATATAAAGATCATGCTAGACATCTGACAGATTTTATAGAAAACTAAATTACATAATTGGAGAACAAGAACAAATATTAAAAGGAAGCAATCATAATTAAAATTTAGAAACATTTTGTTCAAATGGACTTTTTGCATATGTTTCAAAAATAGATTTTCTAGATCAGTCAACAGAAATTTCCTCCATGTTTAGCATGATTGTGGAAAACTAGATGAAAACTCAAAAATATTGGATAACAAGAGACTTCAGAACTTTAATAATTTCTTTTAAAGGCCAAACATTTTTAAGGTGACATAACAAATATAACAAACTTTGGGATAAAGTGAAATTAAACCAATGCAGTTCCATTCAAAATAGGCAACCTTTAAAAGTTATATGGTGGTCAATAAAAGAACAAAAAAGACTGTACAATATAAGGAACAATTTAATCTGTATGACAGGTTATTGGAAGTTAATTTGCACAAATATTTTGCTGGTTTGAAAAAAAATACAGGGGATTATAAAGTTAACAAAATAAGAAAACAAAAAAAACAAATAAAATGAGATGAAACAAAATATTTTAAAATGGATGATAACAATATTTAAATAGTCAACTAAATAAAAATATAACAATGCATGACAACATACATCTATATTTAAAAATCAGTAGTACAAAGACAGTAAAAAGAAATTTCTTCCAAAAGTATTACATAAAAATATGAAATCAAAAGACATCAACACATGATTTTGGCATTAATAATTATTAACAAAAACAATTCAAAAAGGTGTACATACTAGGAAATATTATATAGTTAGCTACATCTAAAAAGTATATGTTTAGTTGAAAAACTGAGGAACAAATTGAATGCCTTCTGATTTCCCCAGAGATCATTTCCTATTGCAACAGTTTCACACTCATCAATGGATGACTTTAATTAGGATCATTGCATATCATGCACCATCTAGGGGTTTAATACTCGTTAACTGCTCAGTGCACCTTCATTTACTCATATTTCATGCAAACTAATTTTAAAAGCATCCATGGAAGTTCTTTTCCTTACATAAATTAAAACTCTATCCCATTCTATAGGAATTCTATTGACAATATAACATTACCCCCTAGTGTTGTTGGTTACTTGGACCATTTCATCTCATGCCTTTATCTCTGACCTCGGTGTTTTTCATTGCCCTGACAAAACACATAACACATATCATCTTTTAATAGCAGTTAACATGTTAGTTATTAAGTCTTTATTGAATAAATGTTCAAGTTGATGGTCTTAACTCTGATGTTCAACTCAATCATCATTATTTGGGTCTATGTTAAATATTCGAACATCCAAAATGTCAAACGTTACATGGTCAAGACAAAATGTTCGACATTTGGATGTTCGAATATCACATAAAAGAAAAAAGAAAAACACACCTTAACAGTGTGAGCAGGTGGGCAAGCCCCCCTGCACCCCCCACCCCCCTACTTAAATATACCAACTCCGAGACCGCACTTCAGTGCAGAAAAGGGAAATTCTCCCTATCTGCACCATACGCCACCATTGAAAGTCAGTCTTCGAACACTAGAAAGTTCGAGCATTTGGTCTCGACCATGTAACATTCGAAATTTTAAGCGTTCGAAGACTTGACATAGACCCCATTATTTGGCATGGAAAATCATTGCTGGTGGGGTGCCTACTTGTAAGTTGCAGTGATAACCAATGTATTGTCTTTCCTCTTTTCTCCATTGTAGTATGACTGTGGAGAATATTTAAGTAATGGGGTAAAGGAAATTAACCTCCCACATGGAGCAAAAATGCTTTTGCATATGTTTTGGTGGGCAGCAACTTCATATGGTTGCTTTTGTTCATTTGATGTTTCAAACAGTTGTAACTCAAGTGAGTTGTAATAGAAGCCTTGGTAGCTTATACCCTGCATAGTATCTTATGCCTTACTTCATATGTCACATTAGCAACAGCCAATAATTACCTGGTAACCACTTTTGAACTATTTCTATTTTTTTGACTCGTTACTAATATAGAAACATAGCTCCTCACTATACTCAATATTTATCCTACACAAAAGACATGAACAACATGATAAGTATTTGCAAGCTAATTGTTCACTTACTCAGATATAGTATCGTGTTACTCTTTATGACCTACCTGCCTACCTTTTTACCAAATGACAGTTCTTTAGCATTATATTTACCCAGATTATTAAATGTTTTTTACTGTATCTAACTCCTGCGGAGTATTTACCTCCCTTACGTTGCCTTACCACATCCATTTCAATCCATTCTTTTAATGTAAGGATAGCTAATTATCTCCACAGCTGTTAATGAATACATTCGGTTTCTTCAGGAGTTTAAAATCTTCATCATTAATAACAATTGTACCTATGTTATAGTAATCTGAAGACTTAATAATTCAGCAACTGATACTATCTGAAGTTGTGTAAAGAACAAATTACATAATATGCACTCAGCACATCAAGTAAAATAAATATGTTTGTGTAGAGTAGAAAACTTATCAAAATCTATGAAGGGCATTATTGATTGAAGAAAGTGAAGAAACTGAACAGGAAAAAACATTATTTGACATGACATACTTCTTATCACTGTTTAGAAAGACAGGACAACTGTAGTGAGTATCATTTATTATAAAGCATTAAACAAATAATTTACATCGTACAATATATATCTGTTCTTAGATAAAAATATGTGACTAGAAATTATGCTTTGCAAGTGTTAATATTAACTATGTAAACTATATGGCACAGGACAAGCTGTCAGACTGTAAGTGCATACAAACTTTCTGACATAACAACAGGGGGTATATAATACAACAGGGGCATATTATGCTTGCTTGGCAAATATGATAAAACATTAGTATGAATTTCAATGAGGGCACAAAGGCTTATTGGTGAACAAGGTACTTATGTAAACCTCTATAAACAATCTGATATATTCAGACAAAAATATCATGAATCTGTGGAAACTATATTAAAATAATGCCCCAAGTATCATAACATATATATATAATTATTTATTGACATTTGTTGACTGGGAAAGTCCATTGGGTCAGAGACCCATTTTCAGTGGAGGCCCGGGGAGAAAAGCTCTACAGTTAATCAAATAATATACAGAACAAATACAAAGTGAATACTTTAGCATAGGGTGGGGAGTAATGGTATCTAGTTAATACATGATTATCAGACTGTATGGATACATAACAACATACTTTCAATCACAAGAAAGTAATCATAATCATTAGTAATTGCACCTATCGTAGGTAGGAGAAACAGTCATACAGAGGAGGAAGAAAATAATATAACAGGGTTAAAGGGTAGGATCGGAGGAGTTACGTGTGTGAAGGTAAGGGGCTTACACTGTATTTCACAGGTACAGCTGGGATTATTTAAATAGTGGGTTTTTAGTGCAGCTTTAAAGGCTATTAGGGGGTCAAGTTGAGTAATGTATCAGGGGAGGCTATTCCATAGTTTGGCAATGTTGTAGGACTATAGGCATTGTCCTGCTCTTTTGTTGGGTTTAGCTATGTTTAAAAGTGTCCTTTCTGAAGACCGGATGGTTCTAGTTGGGATGTATGTGTGTAAGATAGACTGGAGTGTAGGACAGCTATCAGGTTTGAAAATTAGCTTATGAGCAAGTGTTAATTGATTATAATAGAGACAGGGGTGAAATTCAAGCCAGGACAGGTTTGAAATAGCTTTGCAGTGGTGTGAGCGGTTGGGCATATTAGAGGCGAATTTTGCTATCTTGTAGTAGCACGATTGCAGCTTATTACTGAGGGATGTATGGAGGTTGGTGAAAATGGAACTTCTATACAATAGGGATGGGATAAGCAAAGTGTTTGCTAGTTTTATCTTAGTTTGTTCATTTATTTAACATTTGTTAGCTGGGAAAGTCCAACTTGGAGTGAAGCCAATTTTCAGTGAAGGCCCGGGGACAAACGCTCTAGATGCATGTCTTTATAACATGGGAGGAAATCAGAGCACCTGGAGGAAACCCACATGAACACAGGGAGGACATGCAGCACTCCAGCCGGGAATCGAATCAGAGAACCTCTTGCTGTGAGGCACCGTTACCGCTGCACCACTGCACCATCATATCTAGGTAGAGTTTGTATTGGTATAGTTTGCCAAGTCTGAAATGCATTGTCTTTACTGTATTGAGAATGTGTTGTTCAAAAGAGAGTTTATCAATAGTGATTCCTAAAAGTTTTGCAGCTAGCAGCTGTTCTATTTCTGTAATGTTATGTAAAAAAAAATCTTGAATTCTGCAGCTGGAGGTTTTTGATGAAACTAGTAACAATTTCATTTTTTGGAGGTTTAGCATTAATTGAGTGTCATTTAGCCAGGTTTCTATAGATGTGAATGCATCTTGGGTGATCTTCTGGAGTTTAGCGAAATTATTGGAGGATCAGATGAAAGTTGAATCATCCACATATTGAATTAATATGCTTTGTTGGGAGGCTTTATTAAGATCATTAATGAATTTATTAAAGAGTAGTGGTCCTACAATGGACCCTTGTAGGACTCCTGTGTTATTTGCCAGATACTTTCATTGTGGTTTTGCCATCTAATTGTTGTCTATCATTTAGGTAGGAGGAAAACCAGGTTAATATGCTTAGAGAGCATCCAAGTTTTTCTAAATATTGTAATAACTTAGGGTGTGACACTGTCGAAAGCCTTTGATAGGTCTAACAAGAGATTTATTTACAGTATCAGTAAAAGAGAGTAAAGCTGTGGTTGTGCTATGTCCAGGGTGAAATCCATGTTGAGTGGGAGCTAGGAGGTTGTTGTCAATGAGGTGATTTAGTAGTTGGGATTGTATGCATTTTTCTAGGATTTTAGATAGTAGGGAGAGAATGGACATTGGTCAGTAATTTGAGAGATCGTGTGCATTACCACCTCTGTGTAGTGGAGTTATAATAGACTTTTTCCACAGTTGGGGGACATAATATTCAGAGATTGAATGATTAAAAAGAATATGTATAGGGTAAGCTATAGCTTTGGCAGCAAGTTGTACGTTTTCAGTGGTAAGTTGTCAGCAGAGAGTGAGCAGGGCTTTAGTTTGGTTAGTGATTTTAGAATTAGGGATGTAGGTACTAGTTCTAGTGAGAAAGGAGGAATGAGTAGGATATTGTTAAAGGAAACCATAGTGTGTATAGTGGTAGATATGGGGTCTACTTGTGTGGTATTTTTGGAGTTGGGTTGCTTTTTGCAGATGAAGCCTTGACAAGTTTTTGAATGGTGTCAATGAAATGGGTGTTAAATATTTGTGCTATCTGGTGAAGGTCTTTGTCGGAAGAGGGTGATGGATTTTGAATGTTACCAGGATTAAGCAGGGAGGATACAGATTTCCAGAATTTTTTTGAATTATTACTTTTGGAGGATAGTTGTGAGAAGAAATTGGTTTTCTTATCAGTTATGATAAGTTTTTTGCAGTATTTCGAATTTGTTTATAATTTTGTTTGTTTGCTTAGGTTCTACTTTTTTACCATATTTTCCAGGCTTTATCTCGAGACAGGTGGGTTTGTTTAGATTATTTTGTTAGCCAGGGGGCAAGGTTAGGTTTTGTTTATTTTGTATGAAGAGGTGCTAAGCTATTTAATGTGCTAAGAAAGACATTATTGAAATAATCTACAGCGTACAGTGAAGGGTGCTGGCATTGGGGTAGTAGTGGGGGTGAGATACTAGAATCCAATCTAATGTAGATCCTGCTCGGGTATTTAAAGCACGTATAGGCTCTGTGATAAGTTGTGTGAAACTATGGAGGTTAATGCTGGTAACAGGAACTTTGGAGGTTAGGTTTTGCCAATTAATGTTAGTGTCTCCTAGAATAATAGTTTCTTGGGAGATATTTTGTTTAATCCAACATAGGAAGTCTTCCAAATGAGGGATGTTTTGACCTGGGGGAATGTAGATAGCAGCAATACAGAGTTGTTTATTAGGGTTTATATGAAGGGATGTTATTGGGATTTCCATACTATTGGAAGTGGGGACAGGTTTTGGATGAATATTTATTGTTACGGAGTCTCGATAAATTAAGGCTACATATTCATGTTTACAACAAACTATAAGTCAGAAACAGAAGGAAGAGTCCAAGATGTATTTTAATGAAGTAAAACCTGATCCAAGGACAAGTGTGTCACTCTTGTAAAGTGAACAGATGACTGTGTGCTCTCATTTCCAGCTTTTTTTTAGCCTCTTTTTTCTAAGCCCCCCCCCCCCCCCACACACACACATATGAGTGCACACACTTTTTACACAAGCAATAATGGCCAACAGGGTGTGTGTTAAAGAGTAATTAATGCCAGCTCAGGGGTGTTGAACCTCTACACCCCTAGAAGGGCATTAATTACCCATTAACACGCACCTTGGAGGGCATTAGTGCACTTAGAGAATGGGTCCTCTGTAAAATGGTTGTGTTTTACTTACTTATAGTCTTTATTAGTATATTGCTTTTTTATATATTTTGGATGTAAAAAAGTTCCTCCTCCTAATGTTTTAAAGTTGCTATAGTATATGTAAATGGTGTTAAGAAGAAGCATTTTACATACAAAGTATATTATTTTTAAAAAATATCCAGATATTTGCTTTATTTAATAGTTTCTTGCCAATCATTGGGTATTGAAGTCACTAAACAATGACATACATTTGACTTTAAGAGTTTATTTCCTTCAGAAAATTCATGTCAACACAAATACTGTTATTTAACTTACGTTTTAACATTTTTAAGTATAACATTTAAAATTTGTTCCTAATTTGAAGCCTTTGTTCCAGTTTATTTCAGGCTTTATCCACATTTCTTGAGCTAAAAGGTCAAGAGGTACGCAAACCTCTTATCTGCTGCTGCCAGTGTTCCATCCATCTTACTGTCTCTCCCTCTGTCACACACACACACACACACACACACACACACACACACACACACACACACACACACACACACACACACACACACACACACACACACAGCTGTACTTCAGAAAATGTATGCTAACACAAGTCCTATTAATGCAGCAAATTTGTGATTTTTTAAACAGAAATATGTTCCTGTTTTCAGCTTTTGTTCCCCCTTTATTTTACATTTTATTCATTTAACTTATTTAAGAGGTGTGAGAGGTAGATGAACCTCTTGACTGCTGCCAATGTTGGATCACTCTCTCTCTCAGTCACACACACTTCACTTTCATGCACACATTCACACACACAGTAACAGAAATGTACACACACACACACACACACACACACACACACACACACACACACACACACACACACACACACACTGTCAATGGAAAAATAACTTCAAAATGATCAACACACGGCAGGTTCAGGTTAAGGCACTTTAATCTTGCAGCAAGGAGACAAAAACGTGCTAATACAGAGTTTGTCTAACTAGAATCAGGAAGTGAAGCTATTCTTATTTATTTCTTACAAGGCATTGCCTACTAAGCTGATGTAATAAATCACAAGTTCTTTCAATATTATTTCACAGCACCTGTTTGTCCATGATTTTCTGCTGGCATATCAAGTTTACAAAAAAAAAAACTTCCTAAGAAAAACAACGTGGCCTTGATGACCACCGGTAAGATATGACTTCTCACTATGCAATGTTACCATTCAAGGTTTTATGGCTAATTTGAGCACAAAGCAAGTACAGATTATACTTCATTTCTTCAAGCAGTCTTTGTTTGGTGTATCTTTTCTTTTCCACAGCTGTGCATGTTCTCATAAAACGAACAGAGCTGATTGTTCATATTCAATCACATTATAGAAAACAGTATTGTTCTATTCATTCACTACTCATTCATTTTCCTGACCTAGCAGATAATCACCTGCTTCTCAGTAAATTTCCAAAAGGCATAAACATGAATTTTTGCTGTGCTAGCAAATACTAGGTCAGAGAGCATCTTGCAATTTCAGAAAGCATACTGCAGTTTGAAAAAGCATCTTATAATTTCATACAGAATTAAGCTGTACATAAAATAGAATGAAATGTGTTAACCCTTTTAGCTTCTAATAAGCACTAAACATATACATTAATACATATTTTTCTAACATTTCCCCCCTGTTAATACTTTTTATTCTATTTTCAAAAACATAAACAGTTGCTTCTTCTCCTAACCTCTTTCTGTTCAGAATTTGCAGTTAAGAGAGTCATTCAGTTTAAACTCATGAAAGTGTTTCATTTTTCAACAGTTCTTCAATTTCAGTACTTTGATATAAAGTCTCAGAAACTAACATGTCTATAAAATCTTTGATTAATCTTTTCATGCAAGGAATACCACAACAAACACACACTCCCAATAGAAGTAATTCCACACAAATGGCAATCAGGATGTTCATTAGGATGCTACCCCACCCCCAAACAAATTCTGGAAAAAGTCCATCAGTAGGTTTGGGCCTGGTTTGGTCATGGCCGACACTTGCTGAATCACCTCAAGATGGTCGTTTATCTCATGCTGGTTGTCAGGAATATACAAACAGCACTCCTCTTTTATTAAAGCGCACGTACCACCTTTCACTGCTAAGGTGAAGTCAAGAGCCATGCGGTTTTGAAGCACCACAGTTCTCATAGTGTTCAGTTCATCAGTCATTAATTTGAGAGCAGAAAAAGTTACATTACTCATTACTTCGAGAAGTTTGGACAGTTTTCTCAGCTCCCAAATCAATTTCACTGCATCATATGCAGGGGCTATACCTGCCCATGATATAATAGTGTCAGTCAAGTCCATGTGTGTCAGTTTATCTTTGTTTTTCATGGAATTATGGTTTCTCCAGCCTGCTTCGATTCGTCCCACTGGATTTTCAGGCCTTTTGATTGGATTTCCAGTTTTCTTGGTGACCTCTCTGACATTTCGAATTTTTCCCTGAGGCAAGACTGCAGTGTGTCGTATGGCCAGAACCAGGTAACCCAAAAAACAACTGCCAGACCAGTTCTCAGGTAACCATTTGTATGCCTTTTTCCCACAAACAAAATAACAATTCTCTACTTTAGTATTAATGTACGCTTGCCCTGCATGAAACATTTTCTTATCAATAATAGATAGTTGTTTTAAAAGAACAGGATTACGTTGTATCTCATCAATAGTTTTATGTATCGACTCAAGATATGAGTCATAGTTTGCATCACAGATATAACCTGCATTATTGGCTTTGGTATAACATTTGTAAGGAACAGTCACATTAAAGTTACTCCAACCTACCTGAACAGTATCATTTTTGTAAAAACATACAATTCCCTTCTGTGTAACAGACAGGTACAATGCTATTTTGTCTTGTGATTTTATAGTTGTAGTATCAAAAAGCAAATTTTCCCAGGTCTCATTGAACCCTAGGGGGACAGCAGTCATTAATAATCTCCCATATGCTGTTGGTATAGCTGTGCAAATCCAGCAATTCGAAACATTAAAAGTTTCAGCATACACATATTTAATTGCTTGGTAAGTGTTAAAGTTCGGATGCCAGTCTATGAGTGATTCACTTTTATTCAGTTCAGCTCGTGTGGCTGGAAAAAGGAAAGGCCACAACAAAAAGATTAATGTTATCAGTATGGCCAACAGAATGATCATACAATACTTCTGAGGTTGTTCAGCATTTCTATTTGCTCCGTATCTGGTCATTTTGTTCTTGTGTAACAGTAACAAGTTTTTTGTCCAGTTCAAAGTTTTTAACCAATTTACAGTGTGTCAGATGAATTCAGGATGCTCGCTCTGCGATCTTGACTGCAGTGGGTGTTGACAGTAGCACTTGGTATGGCCCTTCCCACTTCAGTGTGGTCCAGTTCTTCTTCTTGATAACTTTCACCCAGACCCACGTGCCTGGGACTACTGCTGCTTCCGGTGGTCTGGCTTGTTCTTTATCTGAAACAGAATTTAACTGCAAAAGTTATTTATTACTTAAAAGTCGTCTCATGTATTCTGCAAGTGAACTGTTAGCCTCCTGGTCTGCAGGCATGAGAGGTTTCCACTGAGGTATATAATATGCCCTCCCAAACAGTATTTCAAAAGGAGTTAACTCTTTTGCATTTGGAACAGTTCTCATGCTCAACAGTGCCAGAGGCAGGCAGTGCACCCAGTTCTTCTGTGTCTCACTAATCAATTTCCTAAGTTTGTTTTTCAAAACCCCATTATGCCTCTCTACTAATCCTGTGGATTGGGGGTGGTATGCACAATGGTTCTTTAAAGAAATTCCGAAATATCGGCTCAACTGTTCTATAGTTTGATTTACAAAGTGTGTGCCATTGTCACTGTAGATCTTCTCCAGTATGCCAAATCTAGGAATAATTTCTTTAACAAGGACTTTTGCAACAGTAGCTGCATCTGGATTTTTGGTCGGAAAAGCTTCCACCCATTTGGAAAACATATCTATAATGACAAGACAATATTTTTTATTTTCACATTTGTTTAGTTCTATGAAATCCATACAGATAGTATGGAACTGGTACGGTGGTGTTGGGAAACTCCCTTGCTTAGGCTTCAATGCCCCTTGTGCGTGATGCTTGTTACAAACATGGCATGCTGCACAAAAATTTTTTGTGTAGTTTGTAAATCCATATGCAGTGAACACTCGGTTCACTAACAGTACCATCCCCCCTGTTGAGACATGGCACTGCCCATGGCTCAACAAAGCTGCATATATAAACAAATTAAATGGCAAAATTGGTTTTCCTTCTTTGGAGATGTACAGCCCTTTCTCAAGAATTGCTCCTCTTTTTATCCATTTCTGATTTTCTATTTTTGTAGTAAGTGTCTGCATTGTTTTCAACATTTCTAAATCTAAAATCTCAGAGGGTTGTAGTTCCTCACTCAAAAGAAATACTTCAGAAGCTGAAGCTGCCTGCTTTGCAGCTGTATCAGCTCTTGCATTACCTTTTGAAATTCTATCCTGTTGCTTAGTATGAGCTACACATTTACAAATAGCTACTTTCTGAGGTAAGTGAATAGATTCTAACAAATCTAAAATAAATTGCGCATGATTAATTGGTTTACCAGTAGATGTTATCATTCCTCTATTTTTCCACTGTTGTGCAAAAACATGTACAGTAGAAAAAGCGTACTGGCTGTCAGTAAAAATGTTTGCACATTTACCCTTTGCTAAGGTACAAGCCCTTGTCAAGGCAATCGATTCTGCTGCTTGTGCAGATAAGTTGTGTGGTAAAGACTTTGCTTCTAAAATCTCAGTATCAGAAACTACTGCATACCCCACTAGGTTCTGTCCTGTAGGACCCCTTCTGCATGAGCCGTCCATGTAATATGTTACCTCAGCATCATCCAAGGGAACATCCGTTAGATCTTTTCTAGGCAGTGTCTTTTGCTCAATCTCCTGCAGGCAGCTGTGTGGTGCGCCATCCGCAGGGGTCGGGAGCAAGGTAGACGGGTTTAAAGTTGTACATCGCTCAATTGTCATATGAGGTTGGCTCAAGAGTATAGTCATACAGGAAAGATGTCTAGCAGGAGAAAGATATGCTACTTTTTCTTGCAGTAAAATAATTGCGACTGCATGAGGCACTCTCAATGTGAGAGGGTGGAACAACACTACTGAGGCCGAAGCCTGTACTGCCATTGCAGCTGCAACTACTGCTTGTACACAGTGGGGCAGGGATCATGCTACTGGGTCCAGCTGTGATGAATAATAAGCTATGGGGCGTTGCTTATCCCCATGTTGCTTTGTTAACACTGATGTCATATAACCTTGCTTACAATCTACAGTTTGGAAAAAACATTTATGATAGTTTGGTAATCCTAAAACTAATGAGGATGCTATCAGTTGTTTCAGTTTGCAGAAAGCTGATTCTGCTTCTGGTGTCCATTGTAATAAATCTTGTGCTGCCATAGGCTTCGTGTATATCAAGTTGGTCAGTGGAGCAGACTCCAAGGCATAGTTTGGAATCCAACTCTGACAGAAATTAGTTGTGCCCAGGAAGGACATCATTTCCTTCTTGGTAGTCGGTTTGGGTGCTTGTAAAATTGCTATTTTCCTATCTTCATCTAATGTTCTGCCTTCTTTGGATATTACATATCCCAGGTATTTAACCTGCTTTCTCCAAAGCTGCAATTTGTTTTTGTTTACTTTATGTCCTTGAGTGGCTAGAAATTGTAGTAATGCTATAGTATCTTCTCTGCATTCTTGCTGGGTGGGGGCTGCCAGCAGGATGTCTTCTACATAAAGTAAAATTTGGCTGCCTCTTGGTGGGCTAAATCCCGCGAAGTTGCTTGCCATCTCCTGTGCAAATATTGTTGGGCTTTCACAATACCCCTGTGGTAGTCACTTATATGTATACCTTTTCCCCTGAAATGTGAATGCAAACCACTGTTGGCTGTCAGGGTGTATCGGTATAGAAAAGAACACATTGCTAATATCTACCACAGAAAAATACTTCTGTTGAGGGTTTAAATCATTCAATAGGGTGTGTGGATCTGGCACCGTAGGTGCTCTAGGTATTACTGCATCATTTACAGCTTGTAAGTCTTGGACCATACGCCATTCTCCGTTTGCTTTCCTAACAAGAAATAAGGGTGTGTTACATGGTGAATCGGGAGAGTCTACCAGTACTTCTTCCTTAAGTAAAGCTGCTATTATAGGTTTGATTCCTACTTCTGCATCCTTTCTTAAGGGATACTGTCTCTTTTGAGGTCTAAATGCTGATTTTGGCGTAATAGTAACTGGTCCTGCTGTACAAATTAGTCCTACATCTGATTTCCCTGTTGACCAGAGAGTTTCTGGTATGTTCTGTAAAGCTTTTTCTTCTTCTTCTAGTAAGAGTGCTAATCAGCTGTCCTCGCTAGACTGCAAGTGTACAGCTGGGTGTGTCTGCGTTATCCAATTTAACTTCTGCTTTTGTACTCCCTGTTCTGCCAATTCTAACTCTGACTGTTTTTCCCACTTTGTGACTTTTTCTCCAAGATCTGCCCATTTCACATTCTTGTCCTTAGTTAAACTAACATGTGGTAATCGATTAGATTTATAGAGTGCAAAGAATTCCTGGGGCAATGAACAGCTAACTACACTGTTCCCTTCTGTGTCCCAGTACAGATTACGTAATACTAATCTGTTTGCATGGTTTTTAAACAGTTCTTGCTCATATTCCTTATCAGGTCCTGGTGTGCTACAATAATACAGAGTACAGTGCAACAAATGTTGTTTATCAGTGTCAAGGGAGGGAAACTTACTGATGGCTACGTTCATCAGTTCTTCGGTTACTGCCCCTGGACCAGTCGTGACTAAGTCCTGGCTGTACCAATAAAATGTTTCACCCTCCGGTCGCACCACAAAAGTATCCATTTGTCGCTGTGCTTCCATACCCTGCATAGTCGGTACTACTGCTATGCCAAATATCTGCATAAGATCTCTGCCCAAAAGGTTCACTGGGCATTTTGCAGAAACAACAATTTTGCTTTTCTGGGTCATCCCTGAAACAGGGTCAGTTATTGCTATGTTATGGGAGAGTGGCTCCCGATATAGCTGCCCATTAGCTGCTTTCACTAATATGTAATCAAGTGATTCCAAATTTTCTGGTAGTTTGGAAGGATGTATCAGGGTTTGTGAAGCCCCTCAGTCACACAGGAATTTAACTTCCCTCCCCTCTACTCTACCAGAAGTGTAACTTCCGGTTTCGTGTCTGCTAAATAGAGCTCTAGGCTTAATAATGCTAAGTCCAAAATTTCACTTTCTTCACCATCGGTGATTTCTTGTACTTCCTCTATTTCTTCTATCACATCCTATATTCCCTCTGTCACATTTGCATTTGTCCTTTCTCAGTTACTCCCTTCTAGTGATCCTTGACTATCATATAGTCAGTCCTCACCCTCCTTATCTTCCATGGCTACCTTCTTATTTTGCTTGCAATCCCTTGCTAAATGTGCCTTCTTTGCACGCTTAAAACATTCACCCCTTTTCTTTCTCTCTTCAAACTCTTCTGATCGTTTATCAGATTGTTTGTTTCCTTGGGCATTTTTCTTGCCCTTTTTTCTGGACTGTACTACATAAACTTCTGCTCCATCTTCTACAGCAAATACTTGGGCTTTCTTTTTCTTTTTACTGTTAAAATGCCTTTCGGCATGCCTAGCATATTCAAGTAGTGACTGTAATCTACTCGTATGATGGTCTACCATGTGCTTTGTAATAAAGCTGCTTAAAGGCAAAAAACTGCCTTTTAAAAATGCATTCTTTAATTGCTGCTCATATGGGGAATCATGTGTTTGGTCTTCAGGTACCTGCATTCCACAATGGTTGTTAAAACACTCTAATAATCTAGCATATCTGTCAACAGTTTCACCTTCCTGTTGAATGCATTGATTAATGCAAGTCCAGTCTGCCCTAGGCTTCCACTTCTCAGAGATTCGGTCTGTTAGACCTTTCACTCTGTTATCCAGTTCTGCGTTGCTATGTGGGAGTGGCTTATGTTCTGCGCCACGGGGATTCCAGTTGCCACTGATCATGTGCCAATCTGGACCTACGATTTGTCTAACTACTTTTTCTACTTCTTCTCCATTTAAATGATAACTTAACCTCATGCCCTGTAAGTCTTCTAAGAATTTTCTAAAATTAACTTTTGGATGGGAAATTCCCTCTGTGGCTTTCCAGATGTCTTCTGGTGTCCATGGTCTATATACTAGGAGAGTCGGGTCCTGTCCTGCCTGAGGATTAGGTACTTCTATGAGTGGACATATCTCTTCTTCACTCATAGCTCGTGAATTTTTGTTTATTTCATATAACTCAGTATCCCCTCTTAAGTTACGTGTTCAAGACCTAGTCTCGATGGGATCTCTAACATACGGTCTTGGCTTTGCGGTAACAGCCGGGTATAGTAGAGGTAGACCAGCTTGTCCACTTGCTTCATATTCTGGTGCGGGAAGCGGAGGGGGTGGAGGGACTGATGCTATTACCAAATTATTGTCTTCTTTATCTAGAAACATAGTTTTTGAGTTATTACTTTTTTGTTCCCTATGGTTTGCTTCCTCAGTCCACCTGTGTGCCTGAGGAATACCCAATTGACGTTGCTTTTTTACCTGACCTTTTGCATCAGTTTTAAGCTGTTTGACAAGTTTAATAAGTGAGGATTTTTCTAATTTGCCATTGAATTCATATTTATTAACCCATTTTGTATAGTATCTAACATTGTCGGCACGCTGTAATTGCATATATTTTGCATCTTCGGTTAGCGGTGGGTCTTGGGAGCTTTTTGTGCACTTATTACCCATATTGTTCTGATTGTTAAAAAATGTTACGTAACCCTTCTTATTTTCACACGGTACCATGATTTTCTATTTCACAGTTTATCCAGAATAACTGTCTTACCTATTCTGTTTCCCTGATCTATGACAAGACGGCAATGTTTCTGTCCCTGACTTGTACAAAACAAATCTCCTGACAGATGATTCAAATCAAGTCCCTGATCTAAAACAGAAAAAAAAGGTAAATCTCACCTTACCTGAGCCTCCGTGATTGACCGTCTCTGGTTCGTTTGCTAACTCATCCTCCAGTTGCAGATCAGAAAAGTGGCTGGCCTCTTTTGAATGACAATTCAGTCGGAGGTCTTT
Source organism: Protopterus annectens (assembly GCF_019279795.1). Taxonomy (NCBI): domain Eukaryota; kingdom Metazoa; phylum Chordata; order Ceratodontiformes; family Protopteridae; genus Protopterus; species Protopterus annectens. The sequence continues at coordinate 25,390,039 of NC_056746.1, forward strand.
CAAAGCAGAAGAACCGATGTAGTTTCTTCCCCGTATGGTTTCATGCCACCTGGCCCATCTGACCTGAGGCGAAGTGAGAGTTTCCGGTCCGGCGGACCAATCTGTCAAAGGAAAAATAACTTCAAAACGATCAACACACGGCAGGTTCAGGTTAAGGCACTTTAATCTTGCAGCAAGGAGACAAAAACGTGCTAATACAGAGTTTGTCTAACAAGAATCAGGAAGCAAAGCTATTCTTATACATTTCTTACAAGGCATTGCCTACTAAGCTGACGTAATAAATCACAAGTTATTTCAATATTATTTCACAGCAGCTGTTTGTCCATGATTTTCTGCTGGCATATCAAGTTTACAAAAAAAAACTTCCTAAGAAAAACAACGTGGCCTTGATGACCACCGGTCAGATATGACTTCTCACTATGCAATGTTACCATTCAAGGTACTATGGCTAATTTGAGCACAAAGCAAGTACAGATTATAGTTCATTTCTTCAAGCAGTCTTTGTTTGGTGTATCTTTTCTTTTCTGCAGCTGTGCATGTTCTCATAACACGAACAGAGCTGATTGTTCATATTCAATCACATTATAGAAAACAGTATTGTTCTATTCATTCACTACTCATTCATTTTCCTGACCTAGCAGATAATCACCTGCTTCTCAGTAAATTTCCAAAAGGCATAAGCATGAATTTTGCTGTGCTAGCAAATACTAGATCAGAGAGCATCTTGCAATTTCAGAAAGCATACTGCAGTTTGAAAAAGAATCCTATAATTTCATACAGAATTAAGCTGTACATAAAATAGAATGAAATGTGTTAACCCTTTTAGCTTCTAATAAGCACTAAACATATACATTAATACATATTTTTCTAACACACACACACACACACACACACACACACACACACACACACACACACACACACACACACACACACACACACACACACACACACACACACACACACACACACACACACATACTTTTCTTTTTCCGTTTTCTTTCTTTCTTTTTTTAAATATATTTTACACTCACTAAACATCAGAAGCACTGCTTAATGAACGTAAAATAATGGTGCCTGTTTGTTTTTTTTTCAGTCAGAGCTCCATGGCAGCTTGATATGCTGCGGTGAAGCGGCAGACTCATTTTTCAGCGGCATTTCTTGTACATTAATGTCCTGCTGGAGAACATTCGTTCTCCATTCAGGGTGCTGATGTATGGATTGCCCATTTTATAAAGCCTTTTAATCTAAACTACCAAAGGTGGTTATGAAATTGTTTCTCTAGCAGCCTTGGTAATGCATTTGTGAAAGAGTTTCCTGCATGGGCATAGAAGTAATAGTCCAACAGATTAGAGACAAAATAGTTAACCGAGGCCATTGCAGAGGTGATAACCACTTAGTTGCTGAAATTTTCATTCATGTATAACTTGAACATTAAAACTCTGATGTGATGTCTGTGTCAAAATGGAACCTGACATCTGTTTACATTAGGAACTGATATATACATATATATATATATATATATATATATATATATATATATATATATATATATATATATATATATAATACTAGAATGATGCAGTGGCTTCCATATACATCATCAGACATGAAGTGTATAAGGTTATAAATGGATACTTTGTAACTCATTAGGTACTTCATTGAACAGTTCTTTGAATCTCAATTAATCAAAACCAAATCTCTGAATACTACTTGCAGTAATGATCAACAATGCCATTTTCCCACTGTTGTGTGACCATGGAGTAAACATAGATAAGTTTGGGGTGTGGGAGTCTGCGAGAGGGTGGGAGACTTACCCACCCAAAAATATCAGCTTTGTGGATCAGCAAATTGATTTCAAGTGATCATGACATGTCCATTGATCAATCAGCATGATTCTGATTCACAAATACCAATACTCATAACATTTTTTGAGCTTTGTTATCCCTGTTTTGTAAGTTGTTATTTACAGTGATAGTCCTAAATGATTCATTTGGAGGTAAGGTTCATATCAGTAACATTAGTTGCACCAGGAGTCAGGCTCTGTATAGACTATAACACTGTAAACAGAATGGGTAACTACCCTCTCCAGTTCTTGCCAATGCTCCCCATTTTCATTATCAATATCATCTTATAAATGCTGGTTGCTGCAGGTACTGAATCTGCCAATATCTGCAGGAAATCAGCATCACCCATTTTAGGATTCGGAAGACCACTTAGTTAGACATCATCTTGCAGGCCTTCTGACATGGTTCTTTAGTGTTATAGTGCTCTGTTTCTGCTAGCTGGATTTATACTATCTAATATTTCAAGCCTTTAAAAAGCAATACTGCTTGGGATCGTGACTTTACCTTATATCCTCTCTTAATTTAGTACTGAATATTTCATCAGCAATTACCACCTGATTTTGGCTTCCAACATGAGTGATGGGACATAATGTTATCTCATCAGTGTGCTTTTCTGCCCCATGCAAAATTATATAGATTTTATATATCTAGCTATATATATATATATATATATATATATATATATATATATATATATATATATATGGTTTACTATGGTTTGTGCGAATGACAGTCTGTCGGCCGAAAATCATAATGTTGTGCACAAAACATAAATGGATGGGATAGTCGAACACACTTATGCAAATGCAGTAGTGCATTCACATAAGTGTATTCGACAATCTGCATGGAGATCGCGGTACAGTGGGGATTGGAAAGTCATCCATATCCCCACTGTAGCTCGATCTCAGAGTTAGAATATATTAGTAGTGAGGGTGTGGAGTGTGCAGCCTCCCACAGGGCGGTGCAGGGGGGACTTGCCCCCCTGCAAAAACCTGATATGTCATATAGGAGTCTGATTTATATCAGCTCCTATACGGCTATCACGGGATGGTTTCGGTAACAATGTCGACTCAAATGTGCCGATCATTTGGGTTGACATTGTGGCCAGTCGGAATGTTTCTGTTCGGATTTACTTTTCGCTGTTTTGAATGGCAAATGTTTTTCCATTTGAACAAACAATAGTAAACCATATATACAGGTTTACTTCAGAATTACTTCAGAATTTCAAATTTCTAAAACCTCGAATTCCATATGGTCGAGACCATATGATCGAAGTTTTAGAACTTCAGAATTCTGAGTGGAGATCTGCATATAGCGTGGAATGGGAGATTTCCCTTTTCCTCACTGTAGTGTGATCTCGGAGTTGGTATATTTAAGTAGCGGGGGTGTGGGGGGTGTAGGGGAGCTTACCCCCCTGCATAGACTTTATGAAAGTTGTTTTTTTTGGATTTATTTTGGAAGGTCGAGATTCTGAAACTTCGATCATATGGTCTCAACCATATGAAATTCGAAGTTTTGGTAATTCGACATTCAGAAATGAATATATATATATATATATATATATATATATATATATATATATATATATAGATCTATGTCAAAACAATGAATTACCATAACATTGAGTTGCAAAACGGTGAGACGGAAATGAAGAAAGTTTACATTCACAAACGTCCAAATCATTGTAAGTTTTCACCGTGAAAGGAGTCAGTTGGCCAGTGTGGTGACCTTTGCCCTTTTCTACACTGTAGTCCAATCTCAGAGTTGGTATATTTAGTTGAGGGGTGTGGTAGGGGTGAAGCCCTCCACTTGGGTATGTTTTATCTGCTTAAGTTTTTAAGTTTTGTTGGCCGATTTTTTGCTTACAAGGGGAAAATTTACAACAATCTGGATGTTTGTGAATATAAACTTTTGTTGTTTCAGTCTTGCTATTTTGCGACTCGACATTATGGTAATTTGTTGTTTTGACACAGATTTATATATATATATATATATATATATATATTATATATATATAATATATATATATATATATATATATATATATATATATATATATATATATATATATATATATATATATATATATATATATATATATATATATATATATACATTTATATATATATATCTATATATATAGGTGTGTGTGTGTGTGTATATATACCTCTCTCTCTCTCTCTCTCTCTCTCTCTCTCTCTCTCTCTCTCTATATATATATATATATATATATATATATATATATATATATGGATCTACTTCAAAGTATTGAAAGACCACATCATCGAAACATAAAACATTGAACACCTCGAATTCTGAAAGCTATCCTTGGGAAAAGAACCACCTGGCCACCTGGACAAAAAACAAACAAGGATGCCAGTAAAATCCACCAAAGTGGGGGGCTTTGCCACCCACCCACTCCTGATGTGGGGGGCTGCAACCCCCACTCCCCCTAACTAAATATAACAACTCCGAGATTACACTACAGTGGGTAAAGGGCAATGTTCACCATGGTGGCCAAGTGGTTCTTTTCCCGGGGTTTAATATATATATATATATATATATATATATATATATATATATATATATATATATATATATAGGTCTTTAAAATATGGAACACTATGCCCACATCTATTCAGACAGACACACCCCTTAAATCCTTCACACACTCTCTTAAAAACTATCTAACAAATACACAGCTTTGTTCATGTTCTACTTCAGTTTAATCAAATAGCACCTTAATTTAAAACTGTAACAGCATTACCCTCCAACTTGGTATTATATTTTATACAACTGATAATTTCTTGCCTCTTTAAGCCTGTATATACTACTGTTATCAATATACAGTCCTCTAATTGCTCTTTCTCCCTTTTTCTTCTTCTCTGTCCATACCCCCCCACTTTAATAATAAATACATAGGATCATAGGATCATAGGAAGTTACTAGGCTATTGCCCCTGAGGCCCTTACAAGCCCCAGCCAAAAATTTAGCCCATGTTCTGACAAGTCAGCACCCAATGCCTCTGTCCAGCAGGAACGCAAGTGGAATCCCAGGGGTGTATTTTTTGTTCCCCATCCAGTTATACAGGTTGCTCTTAAACCGGGTTAATGAGGTACTCTGCTTGACATGGAGAGGGAGTCTATTCCACAGAAGGGGGAGTCCCTGGGACACAAATCTGTCCCACCAACAAGTCGTATTGATGTCACAGACCAGGTTGAGGTTGCCCGTGTGGGTTACTTGAGTGGAGCTTGATTTGCAGATATGCAGCAGTCCCATCAAGGTGGGGACTGAGATTGCTTTGTATGCCAGAAAGAGTTCACCTCTGAGTATTCTATAGAAGACTGAGTAGAGGGACAGGGCCTTTAGCCTATCTGTGTAGGGTTGATGTTTGAGGCCCTGGATTCTCTTGGTGAGAAAACTCTGTGGTCTCTTCAGCTGCTGTGAGGTACATGCCGAAAGGGGCACTCTACACAGTAATGGGTCTTATAAGGGAAGAATACAAGGATGTTATGTCATCCTTGTACCTGGATGAGATACCCTTACTAAACAGATGGGCCATGTAGAAAGCTTTCCGTACATTGGAGGCAATATGGTGGTAAAAGTAATTTTGCCATAAACCTGGGTGCCCAATTCCCTCACAATTGATTGCATGCTTAGGACCTTGTTATTAATGTGATAATTTGTGGGGATGTCACTCTTCCCAAAGGGGAGGATGATGCATTTTTGGCATTCAGTTTGAGGACATGTTTCTGGCACCAGTCATTTGTTTGGGTGAGATGCTTTTGGAGGATGTCCACATCAGTAGGTGAATTGATGACAGCCCCCAGGTTGCAATCATCTGCAAACTTGGTCAGCCATAGCCCACTGGTTTTGGCCTACACTTCAGAAAAGTACATCCCAAACAACAAAGGCCTCAAGACGATCACTGCGGTACACCGCTAGTTATGGTTCGACTGCTTGAGGTAGCTTCCCGTATTTTGTCTAGATGGGTTTTTTTAGTGAGCCAGTTTATGACTCATCTGGTAACATATGGATTGATGCTTAGTTGAGAGAATTTATCTATTATACTCAAGTGGGGAATAGTATTGAATGCTTTGGCCAAGTTAAGGTAGGTGGTGTGCACTGTCTTCCCCTCGTCCTTGGCTTTGGTGACTGTATCAAAGAAGTTGACCAAATTTAACAGGCATGACCTTCCCTTGATGAAAACAAACTGTGTGGGATCGAGTGCTTGGAGGTTGCCAATGTTTTTGTTAATGAGGTCCATGATAATCTGCTCCATGGTCTTACAGATCAGGCTAGTTAGGCTGATGGGTCTATAATTTCCTGGATTGGTGGATGCTCCACCTTTGTGCAATGGGATGACAGTGGCTGTCCAACACTTGGCTGGGACAAAGCCGGTACTCAGGTTTTGGTTGAATAGGGGGCCTAATGGTGCTGCAAGTTCCTGCCTGAGGTCATGTAGAATGTAGCTTGGGATGTTTTTGGGTCCCATGGAGAATGAAGTTTTTGCCTTTGGGAGGGCAGTGATGACTTGCTCCATAGAGATAAGGGGAGGGGGACAGGTGCTGGGGATGTCCTGATTTACTGATGGGGGAGAAAAAGGCATGAAGTTTTCACTGAACCTTTCTGCCTGCAGGTTGGCTACATATATGGCATTTGTGTATGTGATGTCCTTGACCATCAGTTCTGAGCAGATCTGGGTGCTTCCCTTGAGATTGTAGACATATGTGAAGAAAGCCTTGTGATTATCTTTGGTAGATGTGGCCAGTTTGGACTTGATATTTGCTTTGGAGGATTTCACTAGTGCTCTTATTTGCTTATTTAGGCTAAGGAGAGATTGCTTCCAGTTAGGCACCTGCTCCTTCTTGATCCAGGACAGCATTTTTTTCCTTTTATTATAGAGTTTATTTATTGCAGATGTCCACCAGACAGGTTTACTCTTCCTTGTGGAGGATGATTTTGTCCTTTCGGGTATTCTTGAATCCATGCAGCTATATAAATGCTTGTACAGTACTTTTGTGTAGGTTTGGACATATGTGCCAGTTTCTATGGAGGGAAAGGGGGCTGTGAAGATGTTTAGACCTTCCTTCAGGAGGTTGTAATCAGCTTTGGAGAAGTGTTTTGTTTGACCTTATTCGGGGGGGGGGTCTGGGGAGATGGTGACTTCAAAAGTGACCACTTTCTGGTCAGATCTTACCAGGGAGGATGGCACTGTAGGGATGCTGCAGTGGTTACTCATGTTGGTTAATACCAAGTGCAATATATTTTCACTTGTTGTGGGGTGTCGACCAGCTGGTCCAAGGCATTTGCATTGACGAAATCAAGAAATCTCTGGGCATTTGTGTTTTGGCATGAGTAGTTCTTCCAATTTATGGTTGGATAGTTAAAGTCTCCCAGGATCAAGGTAAAGGGTTGAATCTTGATAGATTCTTAGAGGTCCAGATAGTGGAATGAAAATATTGAGTCAAAGTTGGGGGCCTGTAGTTAGCTATGATTTGAACAGGGGTCCTGTCAATACTTAACTGCACCTGGAGTGTCTCCTGTGCATCATACAGTCTAGCCAGCCTGGAGGTGTGTATGTCTTTTATATATATTGCAACTCCTCCTCCATTTGCTTTGCTGCCCATGGTTTGAAGTCTGAATGTATGATAGGATGAGTAACCCAGTATGAGTGGGGTGTACTCTGCAGCTTTGAACCAGGTTTCTGTGACTGCACAAATGTCAGCATCTTCCAGGGTTAAGAATGCTTGCAATAAGTGCAGTTTCATGTTTAGACTCCTAGCATTAGGCAGCATGACCTTTAATTTGTGTTTTGATGAAATTTTCATGCTGATAGTTTTGACCTCATGGCATTGCCTAAAAAAGGAACTATGGATGAGGCAAGAGCCTTTGCTAGGTGCCTGACGTCTAAGGGAGAAAGATGCAGGCCATCTGTGGCAAAACATTGTGGTTTGTCAATCATGTCTCCCCAGGCTGTCAGGCACTGGATCCCCTTGGAATGACACCAGAAACTAAGCCAATTGTTAAAGTCAATAATTTTCTGTTTGCATTTAGGTATCATTCTGGGTGATGGTAGAATGCTCCTTAAGGCTGGGAACATACATGCCTTGGACACATATTTAGCGAACTCAATCATGTCTCTCTTCATATAGTCCAGGGAGGTAGAACCTAAGTTTTTATCTCTTATTTTCCACTCTTGTAATTCCCCTCTTCTCTCAATCCTGTACGTTAAGATATGTAGACTAAGTACATTAGAATAAACACAAATTATTTAACTAGCAAGTAGATTCATACTGATCTGAATCATATAATTGTGAAGACCTCCTAGGTTCGTATGTATATAGTCTCCTTAATAAAATCTAATGTCTGTAATTAATGTGGAAGTATGTTTCATCTAATATAATTAAAAATTATATGCTAGCCATTATTGTATATTCTTGCTTGCATGTGAAAACATTCATTGTTACTCTTTAATAAGCTAATGTAAGCTAATGTAATGTGCTAATTGTCTCCGGAGCTTTTCTCCCTGGGCCTTTGCTGAAAAGGAGCACCCACCCAGTCGGACATTCTCGGTAAGCAAATGTCAAATAAATAAATATTCATCCATATATATCTATATCTATATCTATATCTATATCTATATCTATATCTATATCTATATCTAGATGTATAGGCATATAGATAAAAATACACATATACATAAACAGAAACACACATATAGTAAGTGTATTCAGCTATCTGCATGGAGATTGTGGTACAGTGGGGATTGGAAATTCATCCATATCCCCACTGTAGTGCGATCTCGGAGTTAGAATATCTTAGTAGGGTGGTGTGGGGGGTGGAATGCAGGGGTGTTTGCAAAAACATGATATGTCATATAGGAGTCTGCTTTACATCAGCTCCTATATGGCTATCACGTGATGGTTTTGGCCACAATGTCGACTCAAATGTGTCGATCATTTGGGTCGACATTGTGGCCGGTCAGAATGTTTGCATTCGGGTTTACTTTTTGTTGTTTCGAACAGCAAATGTTTTGCCGTTTGAACAAACAATAGTAAAGCTAGCTATCTATATATAGATAGATAGTGTAGTCCAATTTTTTTGTTTGGATTTTGTGCAGACTGTATTGTTGTGGGTAAGCATCTGCAATTGTGGTGAGTTTTAGTGTTTAGTTTGCAAAGTAGGTACTGTAAAGACTCATTGCTGTTAAAAGTTTACATGTGTGGTGGTAGTGATTAGTGTTTGCAGGGAGATTTCTACCTTTTTTGAGATGGTACCTCCATGAAATGGTTAGATTTAAGTCAAAGGTTGTGGGTAGCTTGCTTTTCATGTGTGGGGTGTAGCAGAGCTTGCCCCCTTGTAAAAAATACTTTTTGTTTGATTGTATTCTGTGGAGCGTTTGCATATTTATTTTAGTTTTTTGTGTTTCATCATTTAGACGGTGTGTGGATATTTGTGTTCACTCTTTTGATATTCATTGTTTCTGGTGTTCGATCACGGATGATATGTGTATGTGGGAATGATGTATGCATGCATTTGGGAGGTTACTGAGCTTGTGTCCATACAAAAACACTTATGCTTGATGTTTTTCATCAGGTGAAGTTTCAATTGATTATCATCTGGTCAGAGCAGTTATTTGGAATTTATAGAGTAGAAGCATGAAGCAATACAAACTGAAGTGAGTAATGAGATACCCCCAATTCCATGTAAAAAATGGGAAAAGGGGGGTTCATGATGATGATGATGATGATGATGATGGTAATGATGACAATGAAGATAACAGAATGAGTTTCCAGTTAATTTAATGCCGAATATTTACCTGGCATATGAGTACTTTATAATATATTGAAACGTTTACCTTGTAATACAGTATAACTGGAGAAAATGTTATAAGTAAAATCATGTAAGGTATTTCATCACAGCTCTGCTGCTGTTTGAAGTAAAATCGTGGTTACATTAATTGCTGAACTATCATCGTTAGCTGAGGTAAACTGGCGATATTGTATTATGAAAGTAAAGATAATATTGCAGTTTCACTCTAATGAGGGTGTCAGCACACCAGAAGAGATCACATTGGAGAACATTACAACTACCTAATTTTGGAGGATTAAGTAGAAGGGATCACGTTATAGAACATTACAACTACCTAATTTTGGAGGATTAAGTAAACATGAAACTTCATTTAATTATCATTTTCATCAGTTGAAAAGCAGACAAAGAAGACTTTTAAGAGAAGAGAGTAACAAAAGTTTGCTTTCAGCTATGAATAAAAGTTCAAAATGTAATTTTTCTCCAGAAGGCCTGCAAATAAAGAAAATATTACAAACCTCAACCTCTTCCGATGAAAATATAATTTAATATTTGTATCCTACCCTGCAGAAACTATTAAAAAGTTAGCACAAATTAGAGAGTTTATCGATGCTATAAACCGTGAACAAAAAGCTTTTGAGAAGTCTCATTCTGAGTGATCTGACATTTTAGTTTAAAGCAAGATTTATTAAAAAAACATTGGACAGCATACCGTAATTCAAGATAAATTAAAAGTAAAAAAAAAAAACTAATAATAACAATTTTGTTTCTCCTGCTTCAAAGGCTTAGATGCTGTACTTATGTTACACATTTCTAGAAAAGTCTGAAAGACAAAAAGCAATTAAATGAAAATGTGTTACTGATTGAGCTTTGGCTCCTTATACTGCAGATTATTTTCTATTAAGGAATTTTCACATCTAAATTGTGACTTCTCAGGAAAAACGCAGCCATATCACAAAAAAGCATTCTGACCTCTTAGTATTAAGTTATCATTTCATGATGTCAAGATTTATGCAGACAGTGACCATGCATTTGTAACCAGAAAAACAAATTCACTCATCTTACCTTTCAAAGACACAAGCAGAGCATTAAAATGCTGTTTGTTATATACTGCTACTATAATCAATTTGGATAATATCTGGTAGATTCTCAATGTATAAAACAGAAACTCTAATGCAGTCCATTTAAATGTAGAGACAGCTTATATCAAAGGCTTTTTTCATTGCCTGCATAACACTTTCTTAATGTGAATATTACTAGTTTCTTAACTGCTGCATAAATTAATTTATTCCCCACTTTTCTTTGTCCAGTACCTAGCCTGACCATACTCAATAATCACAACAATTTTGGTAATCATTACTCAGTTTATTTAACACTTTCAACCACAAGTAAGGCTAATCACATTTATAGATCGGCAATTAATGTTGGCACTTATGGCATACCAAACAGCAAACGCTTCAGTTTACAAAATTATCTTGAGGGTCCCTGCCTTCCTGGTTACTGTTCTACTGTGTAAATCATATATCAGCCTATTTCACTGATTCCAAATCTACCTAGTAATCTAGAGGCCACCAGCCACTATTGACAGACAGCCAAGTAACATGATGCCTATTCACCTTGGCTTGCAACTTTGCAAGAGCAACCCCATATGCAGGCTTGCTAACCATGGCACCATCACCAAAACTACAGTCATCCCCACATATTTGCACCAGTGATGACAGTACTATCAAGTCAGACAGACATCCCCCATAAGGTGTCCAGGGAGAGGATAGCCCATGAAAGCAACCAAGAAGAGGGGAATCCTCTACCCCATACCTTCCAGCTATTTTCTTACCTGCATAAAACTTGTTTTGAATATTACTATTTTCTTAAGTGCTGTTTGAATGAATTTGTTCATCCATGCTCTTTATATATTACTGTTTAAGAATTTGTTCTGTTTTTGAGATAAAAACACAATTTCATTTCCTCTTAGAGAAGATAGAAGTTAACATTTTTTTCCTCAGTAGTAACTTGCTAACAGTACTTTTCCCAGAACCATTTTGAATAGTTATTGAAAAGGTTTAATCTACCAAAAATCTCTAAATAATTAAACCATCATCATCATCACTCCATAAGCATGTGTCACGAAAACAGTCTCTCTGACCTGCTGCACGTCTTTTTACATGGAAACTGATAACTCTATCCTAACATCTTCTTCAAGTTTGAGATGACATTTACTTATGTGTAGCAGTTTGCTATATTTTGAATCTGTTTGTTGAGCAAAATGCAGTGTTCACTGACATCTAGGCTGCAATACTTTGTAATATAGCCTTAAATGGCCAATATTATTAATTACCAATCTTTCAGTATGCATTTTAAAAAAATAGTGAGGAGTCCGGAGACCCTGCTGGCTTTGGCTATATGAGGAATGATATTATTTAAGGGGCCCTTGAGGGCCAGTGATGTAATTTCATATAGTAACAAATGCCATAACTGAAGATTTATTAAAGTTTTTGATGAGTATGCTATTGGAGGTCCAATTGAATAAATCAATAAAATCTGCAATGTTTCTTGTATCTTGCTATATGATATTTCTGAATTCAGTAATAAGCTGCCATTTTGATAGAAGATAATGTTCAAAGAGGCAAAGTCATGTTTTAGGTCATTCACAAAAAGAAAAAAAAAAACATGGGCCCTAAAACAGAGACCTCTGTTATGCAACAGCAGAAAGTTCCAGAATATGAAGAAGTTTATACATATCTGATACATTCTGTTTTTAGGTGATTCTTTTTCCATCATGTTATCTCTGCACCAGACTTTAGTTTTTCCAGCTCAGCAGTAAGCTATAAGTGGTTGAATATTTCAAAGTCCATTGCCATTTTACTAAAAATCCCCTAAGTTAACAGCTTGTTATTCATGTTATGGTATAAATTACTGGTAACACAATATAAACAAACTGTACAACAGAAGGAAGAAACTCTTGCAAAAGAGAGTAAAAGGAGGAGCTTCCTGGTCAGCCTCAGTAAGAAGCTGCGATCCCTGATAAAATCCTCCAAAGCTAGTTACGAAAACAAATTTGCCACTTATTCTAAAGACAACCACAAAGCATTCTATAGCTATGTCAAGAATCTCAATGGCAACACTCAGATCTGCTCTGAGTTACAGCACAATGGCACTAAATATACAGACCCAACTGATATTGCCAAAATCCTGGCAGATAGGTTCAGTGCTAACTTTACTCCCCTCTCACCCCCTAAAGAACCCATCTCTATACCAGAAGAATGCAAAGTTCCTGTAATCATGGCTGCACAGGTAAAAAACACATTTTCCAAAGCCAAGAACACAGCATCCATGGAACCAGACAACATCCCAGGCTGCGTTCTACACGAACTACAGAACGAATTGGCACCCCACCTAAGTACCATGTTCAGTCATAACCTCACCTCAGGCTTTGTGCCTGCTGAATGGCGCATAGCAATGGTTATCCCACTCCACAAGGGGGGAGCCACCACAGACCCCGGGAACTACCACCCTGTTAGCCTGACGAGCCTGGTCTGCAAGGCCATGGAAAGTATCATCATGGAACTTATAAACAAAGACATTGGTAATCTCCAAACACTGGATCCTACCCAGTTCGGGTTTGTAAAAGGCAGATCAAGTCTCCTAAACCTGATAGACTTCTTTGAAGCAGTCACCAAAGCCGTAGACAAGGGTAAGGTGGTTCACCCAGCCTATCTAGATCTTGCCAAGGCTTTCAACACCATCCCCCACTCTGGAATTATAGATAAACTCACTAAACTAGGTATAAATCCCTATGTCACAAGACGGGTTGCCAACTGGCTCACTGACAGAACCCACACTGTGAAAGTAGCAGACTCCAAATCCGACTTCAGACCAGTGACAAGTGGAGTACCACAGGGTTCAGCCCTGGGTCCTCTCCTGTTTGGTATCTACTTCTCTGAAGTATAGGCTAACACAGAAGGTCTTTGGCTAATGAAGTTCGCAGATGACTGCAAACTAGGAGCCATAATCGAAACTATGGAAAAATGTGGACATCCTACAAAAGGGCCTCACTGAGACAGATGCCTGGTGTTAAAGCCATGGCCTCAAGCTCAATGCCAAAAAGTGCATTGTCATCCCCTTTGGTAAAAACTTTGTACCCATGAACTACAACATAGGCGGCAGTATACTTAACACCGAAAGTGGAATAAGAGACCTTGGGACACAGGTAGACAGTAGTCTCTCCTTTGATAATCACATCACCACAGTAGTCAGGAAATCCTTCTATGTGGTACACCTCATCACAAAAGGTTTCTCATCCAGAAAAAAAGAGGTCATTGTTCCCCTCTACTCATCACTCATTAGACCCATTATAAAGTACAACGCCCCTTTTGGTATGTACCTCACAAGACATCTACAACAACTGGAAAGGCCGCAGAAATACTTCACAAATCCAAAGAGGATTACCGGCCTCAAACAGATGCCCTACGCAGACAGTCTCAAAAAACTCCAGCTTTACTTCGTCGCATATTGCCTACTCAGAGGTGATCTCTGCCTAACATACAAAGCTATGTCAAACCCAGAGCTGTTGGACATGCTCCACTTAAAGAAATCCCAATCCCTCCGAGCTACATGCTCTAGGGACCTAAACCTTGTCACCACAATAAACAGAACATGCCGGAGGGATAGATTTCTGTCCCAGTGACTTCCCATACTCTGGAATAAACTACCTATCTATATCCAACAAAGCTCCTCATTAGCACTCTTCAAGAAAAATCTTGATGACTGGATGGGAAATAGGAAATTCACCCTGGGGATTACCTCTGTGTCTCTGCTCGACAGTGGCACAGGAAAATAATTTTCTTGGGTGGCAAAAGCCAGGGTACCTTTTTGGCTGGGCTTGTATAGGCCCCAGGGCTGATAGCCTAGTACCTACCTATGAACCTATGAAGCTATGAACTTGTGAAGGCTGTCATGGTAGTAATACTTATAAGCAAAGCATATTGCACATTAAAAAGTGAGCCGTAGATGTTTAGATGTATGAATGCCTGGCTATCATATGGTTTCTTTCATATTTTAGTGACACTGCACTGATTAGCTATAGACCTGCCATCATGTGGGGGTGAAGGTAAGGAAACCTGAGCTAGTGGTATGGTTATATCACTTGTGAATAATACAGATATGATTCATGTAGCTGGGAAACAAATGAATAGCTAAGCTAAGGTCTCCTAAGTCTTAGAAATTAGCATAAATATCATGCTTAAAAACCTAGGGTGAAGTACACAAAAAGTTGACATAGGACTTCTTTTATAGGTTTTATAAATGTTTAATACCACTTTTGCACAGCTTTTTTCCTCTTGAAAGTTTCTATTTCACAGAAACAACATGCTTGTCTATGATAGCGGTTATTAAATTATTATATAATGCAGCATTTTACAGATATAATATCAATCAGACATCCAGAGTCTAACAGTGTTGCACATTTCTGCTACTTTTTTGCACAGGTAACCTTTATAATATGGTAACCAAATGTCTACTAGTATTTAAAAAGTCCCTCTCCAAGCTGTAGCTGGCATTCTCCATAATTATTTAGGCCTGTCAAATAATAAGTAAGGTATCTAACACCAGTGGGAGGACAGATTTAACTTTGACTTGTTTTGTTTAACCAGCATCTTATATTCAAGGGTTGCCTCCTACTTAGTGTATGTCGTTTGAATTCCCATTCTGTCTGACTTCTAGATTTTTAGCGCCATGCCTTAGAAGTCCTCTTTGATGCCTTTCTAAGCCTCCTTCATTGCTCCAGTACTTCTATTGAATATTTAAGATCAACTGGACCTGATGTCCTTCACAATCTAATTATCTCAGTTTTTATTTTTTATCATGTACTTTTTAGTATTGATTAAAAGTCAGAAAATTAAGGTTGAGTCCTTTGTTACCATTTCCTTGTGAAGAAATTGTTGTGCGGTAACTAATATGATCCAAAATATGGAATATTATTTCTTTTTTTAACAGAAGATGGTGTAGGAGAATTATACATTGCCATATCTCTAGTAAGTATACAATTGTCTATTCAGAGCTTTTGTAAAATCAAATAATCAAACAGAATATATTTCCAATCTGTTTTTATATCTAAGCTGCATTTCAGGCACTCATTATTATTTTTGCTATTTTATTTGGCTTCACAGAATTAAAAAAATCTTCTGTGTAGAGTTTTCTATGTATACATTTTCTAAAAGGGAGGTTTTTAACTGCAACCTACTGTAAAGTCAAATTTTTATCTATTTCTGTGAATCTGTTTTGTTCACCATGAAATTTGAATTTCCAGAAAGAAACAGAATATATTTCCAATCTGTTTTTATATCTAAGCTGCATTTCAGGCACTCATTATTATTTTTGCTATTTTATTTGGCTGCACTGAATTAAAAAAATCTTCTGTGTAGAGTTTTCTATGTATACATTTTCTAAAAAGGAGGTTTTTAACTGCAACCTACTGTAAAGTCAAATTTTTATCTATTTCTGTGAATCTGTTTTGTTCACCATGAAATTTGAATTTCCAGAAAGACTCATTAATATCATCCTTATATTCCATTAAAATAGAATATATATCCGAAAGAGATGAACGTCTGCACTTTTCATCTTCTAATTTGTATAAGTATTCTATCAGCGTTGATTAAAGAGATGCTAATTCTTTTTGCTAGTGGCCAAGACATATCTGCAGCCATTTAGTTTCTACAAAAACAGTCTCCAACATTCTTGACATCTTTCTCATCCACTTCCTATTGCTAAAGGTTAACTGCCTCTCTTTCACAAATTTTCTGAATGTTCTCCTCAGCCGTCATTCTAATTAGTCCTCCGATGTGCTTTAATCCCAGGGGTATGTATGCAAAGTCAGGACTCAAGAAAAACTATCTTGCTGTACTGGGCTCCAGAGCACCAACCCCTGAAGAACTGGTTTGCCTTTCCGGAAAAAAAGTTGTGAAGAAATGCAGGTTTACATTATTAGGGTCATAAATGTTTGGTAAAATAGTTAGGCCTTTAGGGTGGTGTAGTGGTCTAGTGGTTAGAGTTGTCATCTCACAGCAAGAGTTGCTTCGGTTTGATCCACAGGTCGGGTGCCATCTGTGTGGAGTCTGTATGTCCTTCATGCATTCATGTGGGTTCTTTCTGGGTGCTCTAATTTCCTCCCACATTCCAAAAGCATGCATCTGGAGTATTTCTCCCCAGGCCTCTGCTGAAAATGGGCTCTTTCCCACTAAACAGATGTTAAATAAAAATCTACTAAAATCCCACCTGCTCAATTTGTTTAGTGGGTATCCTTTAGCATCCATTGTAGGTTGTTAATGATTAAAATAATTGACCCATTTAAAGTATTGCAGGACATCTACACATTCCAGTTCCCAATGCCATTCTGCCCTTCTCATTAGATGAGAGTGAGGTTTGGCTGTTTGATTTCCTGTAGAAACACTACATCATCTTTCAGGAATTTTATCGTAAGGAATATTGCTTTCCTCTTTTGAACCGACTAATATCTCCTGAATATGCTATGCATCTAAATAGGACTTGTTGGAGCATTACCTTCCTCACATTATGTCCCGTAGGTGGTGTATAACCTAACTGTCCGTTGTGTGATTCTTTAATAACATATCTAGGTGTTTCTGTGTATAAAATTAAGTAGTAATGGATAAACTTAAAGAAGCCATCTATCGCCTCTTTTTCCTTTAATAGCATGACTTTACATGTATGAAACTGAATCCAATTTGTTGAAATAATTGCTTAAAAATACGATTATAAACTGCAACTCCTTGCAGCAAACAGAAGCAGAAAAAAGAAGATGGGATTCTACAATATACTGATAGTTGTAAAGATGGGATTCGACACTACCAATATAGTGTTTTTGATGCTTTATGGTTTCCTACATAGTCTGAGGTTGATCACTTGCTCATTAATAAGCACTAAGTTAACTTC
>NC_056746.1:25412641-25635141 GCF_019279795.1 Protopterus annectens
GCGTATGTGTGTGTGTTTGTGTGTATGCATGCATGTGTACGTGTGTGTGTGCGCGTGCGTGTGTGCGTGCGTGTGTGTGCATGTGTGCGTGTGAGTGTGTGTGTGTGTGTGTGTGTGTGTGTGTGTGTGTGTGTGTGTGTGTGTGTCTGCGTGTGTCTGTGTGTGCGTGAGTGTGCGTGTGTCCTTGCATAGTGGTATTGCTAGGAAACGTTTTTTTTTGTAAGCTAATGTGGACAGTTGGGGTTAAGGGCAGCAGCAGTGGTAGGGCTAGCACAAATGAGTAAGGAGTTACAGGGGAAAAATTCACCAACTGCACTTTCAGTCAAAAGTGAGTAAAATGTTAAAGAGTATTTTGTACTCCCAATATGTTGTTTATTTATCAGCTCCTAGATCACTAACAATAGGGAAAGGGTAGAGTCCATAAACCCCACTGTTAGAAGGTCTTGCACTAACTCTGCTTCCATATACTTGATGAGGTGTGAATCAGCTAAGCACCCACACAATTCATACTTCAACAAAAGAAACATGCATCCAATGAAGCTACAGCCATGTAAAACTAAAGGGGGTACATTTTGAAGATTAAAAGTCTGTAATTGTGGTCCTCAAAACATCAAAATGCTAAGTGCAATTACAGGAACTGTTATCTTAATTCTGTGATTGCAATATTTCAGAGCATACTCTGTATTTTTGTGTACAGTGACTTCCGAGTTTGTGCATATAAGCAATAGAGATATGGGGTGCACTGCAAAAATACTCACTAGCTAGGAGTAACACTAAGTACTGTTACTTCCTGCAGTCTGTGGAAAGTGCAGTGATGCAGCTTACAATGCTAAGGGTGAATACTGAATTACTGATACACATATTCATAAACCACTATCTACTATTCATAGATAATCACTAAGTAAAGACTCTAGGGGATGTTTTGAAGCTTAGTCATTATTCCCGAGGTGAAAGTCAAACCTTGTATCTTGTGTCTGTGAAGTATAAACCTTAACCATCACACCAACATCCAACCACATATGCAATACACATCTGACATGGTCAAGCACAGCAAACTTCTTAGTGTTGTTTCTGCCCATAACCTCAGCAAACCAACTATTACTTGGTTTCAAAGATACTTAGTGGGCCATCATCAAGCTGTCCATTGGCAACAATCCCTCTCACATCTCCTCCCAGTCACCTTAGGGTTCCCACAAGGCTCCATCCTTGGACCCCTTTTATTCTCTCTCTTTACCAATCAGCTTCTCTCTGCTGCATTCCATGCCACTGTGATTCAATATGCTGATGACTCCATTTTGATCTGCTCAGCTTCTTCATAGGTTCATAGGTAGGTACTAGGCTATTGGCCCTAGGGCCTATATAAGCCTAGCCAAAAGGGTACAGTGACTTTTGCCACCCAAGAAAATTATTTTCCTTTGCCCCTGTCGAGCAGAGCCACAGAAGTGATCCCTGGGGTGAATTTCCTATCTCCCATCCAATCATCAAGATTTTTCTTGAAGAGTGCTAATGAGAAGCTTTGTTTGATATAGATAGGTAGTTTGTTCCAGAGTATGGGAAGTCTCTGGGACAGGAATCTATCCCTCCAGCATGTTCTGTTTATTGTGGTGATAAGGTTTAGGTCTCTAGAGCATGTAGCTCAGAGGGATTGGTTTTCTTTAAGTGGAGCTTTCCAACAGCTCTGGGTTTGACATAGCTTTGTATGTTAGGCAGAGATCACCTCTGAGTAGGCAATATGTGACGGAGTAAAGCTGGAGTTTTTTGAGACAATCTGTATACGGCATCTGTTTGAGGTTGGTAATCCTCTTTGTAAGGTATTTCTGCAGCCTTTCTAGTTGTTGTAGATGTCTTGCGAGGTTCATACCAAAAGGGGTGTTGTACTCTATAATAGGTCTAATGAGTGATGAGTAGAGGGGAACAATGACCTCTTTTTTCCTGGATGAGAAACCTTTTTTGATGAGGTGTGCCACGTAGAAGGATTTCCTGACTACTGTGGTGATGTGATTATCAAAGGAGAGACTACTGTCCAGCTGTGTCCCAAGGTCTCTTATCACACTTTTGGTGTTAAGTAGACTACCGCCTATGTGGTAGTTCATGGGTACAGAGTTTTTACCAAAAGGGATGACAATGCACATTTTGGCACTGAGCTTGAGGCCATGGCTTTGACACCAGGCATCTGTCTCAGTGAGGCCCTTTTGTAGGATGTCCACATCATTAGGAGTTTCGATTATGGCTCCCAGTTTGCAGTCATCTACGAACTTCATTAGCCAAAGACCTTCTGTGTTAGCCTGTACATCTGAGAAGTAGATACCAAACAGGACAGGACCCAGGACTGAACCCTGTGGTACTCCACTTGTCACTTGTCTGAAGTCGGATTTGGAGTCTGCTACTTTCACAGTGTGGGTTCTGTCAGTGAGCCAGTTGGCAACCCATCTTGTGACATAGGGATTTATACCTAGTTTAGTGAGTTTATCTATAATTCCAGAGTGGGGGTGGTGTCAAAAGCCTTGGCGAGATCTAGATGGGCTGTGTGAACCACCTTACCCTGATCTACAGCTTTGGTGACTGCTTCAAAGAAGTCTACCAAGTTTAGGAGACATGATCTGCCTTTTACAGAGTTCAGAGTTTAGGGATTACCAGTGTCATTGTTTATAAGTTCCATGATGATATGTTCCATAGCCTTGCAGTCCAGGCTCATCAGGCTAATGGGGCAGTAGTTCCTGGGCTCCGTGGTGGCTCCCCCTTTGTGGAGTGGGATAACCTTTGCTGTGCACCATTCAGTGGGCACAAAGCCTGAGGTGAGGCTATGATTGAACATGGTACTTAGGTGGGGTGCCAGTTCACTCTGTAGTTCTTGTAGAATGCAGCCTGGGATGTTGTCAGGTCTCATGGATGCTGTGTTCTTGGCTTTAGACAGTGTGGTTTTTACCTGTGCAACTGTGATTACAGGAACTTTGCTTTCTTCTGGTATAGAGATGGGCCCTTTAGAGGGTGAGAGGGTGGTAAAGTTAGCACTGAACCTGTCTGCCAGGATGTTGGCAATAGCAGTTGGTTCTGTATATTTAGTGCCATTGTGCTGTAACTCAGAGCAGATCTGAGTGTTGCCATTGAGATTCTTGACATAGCTATAGAATGCTTTGTGGTTGTCTTTAGAATCAGTGGTGATTTTGTTGTCATAACTAGCTTTGGAGGATTTTATGAGGGAGCTCAGTGTGTGTGTGTGTAGACATATATATATATATACACACACGCTGTTTTACAGAGTTGTAGTGCTAGGGTGGGGAAAAGAGGCAGCTGTCCTTGGGGAAGATTTCAGGAGTCATGATTTTCAGTAACAGTACTCCATTTTGTATACATACACACACACACACACACACACACACACACACACACACACACACACACACACACACACACACACACACACACACACACACACACACACATAAATAACTATATCTCTCTATCTATATGTGTGTGTGTATGTGTGTGTGTGTGTGTGTGTGTTTATATATGTATATATATATATATACATATATATATATATATATATATATATATATATATATATATATATATATAAATACATATATAGACTTATGGTAAAGCATCCAAGTGCACTAAGCTCAAATTCTGTTATTTCATAGTAAGGTTATCAAACAAGAGAATTATTGAACTAAGGAATTTTAGACCTAGAAAGAGTTTTGTTTTCTAATTTGAAGGGGAACAAATCCCTCTGCATCTCTCAATACTCCTCTACTAACCTAAATATACCAACTCTGAGAAATTCCTTTCTCTCCAGTATTTGGATATATCACAAAAACATTGCACTGCAATGTACCCTGTTTGAACTGCTTTTTATTCAATCAAGTTACTTAGAAAAAATATGCATTTCTAACAGTCCACTTCAACCACCTACGGTGGGAGAATATACGATTGCTGATGTGACAAGAGTGCAGCACTCACATTCACTTAACAAGCTGCTTCGGAAATTAATGACCCCATTGCATTTATTTTGTTTGGCAACTGTGTAGTGAGTATAGCAAGGTGCTTAATTTTTTACAAGAAGCTTGCCTTTTTTTTTTGGAGGGGTGGGGTCCTCAACTTTGGGATGAGAAGTGCACCAGTCCAGGTTTGTTTGTATCTTTCGGCTTTTCCCGGTTAGGGGTCGCCACAGCGGAACTCCGGTCCGCTAATGATTGGCAGTAGATTTTTACTTGCTGGCTTGCCGGGCCTAACGCACAACCTTCAAGAAAGGAATGCCCATTCACGCATGTCGCCACACAGAAGACGGTCTAACTGAGAATCGAATGGGCAACGTTTGACTGTGAGGCGACAACGCTACCGCAGCACCACCACCGCAATATATAACCAGTCCAGGTAATGACCAAAAATAAGGAGTGAATCCCAAAAGCTGGATTTCTGAGGCAAAATTCCTACCATGTGCCACCATGCTGCCTATTTTTGATGTTTGAATATTAAGAAATAAATCATTACATTATATATTTCATTTAAAACATTGCTCATTGTTTTCTAATTATGTGTTAATTTTTAAAAGCTGATGCGAAGAGGAAATATTACCATGAATACAGCTGCAGCAATGATTTTTATTGAGAGAAACTGAGGTTACATAAGTCTGTGTAATGCTGTCTTATATATAGCTATCTTTATCTCTGGGATAAGTTATTAAATCTTTTTGGTATTTTTGTCACATTCCAGGTTGACGTCCTTGGTAAATTCACGTTTGCCAAAAAGAAAGCTTTTTCAATTGAAGGCCATAGTGCATTGCTTTTGAGTAAATATGCATCTCTACAGCTCTTGGTAAATCTCCTATTTCTGAGACTACCTAAATTACTTTTTTGTAAGCCACATTTTCTTCGTAAAGTTAAAGGGAAAAAGTCAACATTAGAAATCATGGCTCTTGAAAGTGACTGCTTTTGTAGCATCGTGAGGCATGAAGTCCTGTGTGCTATTATGCAAATTATTCATTTCTGAACAAAGCTGTTCTTTAAAATATTTATCAGCTTGCTGCCTAACATAAAGGGGTGGAGCTGCTGCAAAAAGGTCTGTAGGCAAAGTTTTACAGCTTTCCGTTATGAAGTGAGGCACTTCTGACATTAAGCAATGCACGGTAGGAATTGCATTAGTCAATGGTCGTGCTTGAACAGTTATCGTTTTAAGCTTGTGCCCTGAGAGTATTGTATTCAGTTTCCTCATTATTTGCAGCCCTGCAGGTTATACAGAGACGTGCTTTTAGTACATTAAAATCATAAAATGTAGGCAGTCACTTTTTACAAGGGTCAGAGGAACTCCCAGGAGCCAGCAGATCGGTGTCTTTAGTTTTCAGAAGCCTTGCCAAAATGTATTATGTGCTGTTATATGCGGTACCAAACATGGTTACATGCTCATCTCAACTCCCTCTCCTGCATCATACCAAGCCTAAATTATTCTGTGTGAATAATAATATCGATTATGTGCTGTTAGGTGGTAAAAATGGATTCTAGTCTGCTACTGTGAAATATTACCCTTTGCCATCTTGCAATTTCAGGATGTTACCTGACTGCATAAATATTAAATAGTTGGGACCAGGTGGCAGACTTGATTGAGATATTGGTTCCAACTGCTTGGTTTTTACTCTAAAGAACAAGATTGGACTCCGTCCCAGATGGAAGACTTTGTTCCATTGCTGTTACATTTCTCATTCTGTGCATTGCTCCTGCATATTATACTTAGCACATGGGTAAACTAGGAAAAATTTATGAAGTACAGACAGCAAAAACAAACAGTGTAAATTGTTAAGCAGATTCATGTGAATGTTTAGACTATTTTCTTAGGCTTGATTATTTCATACAGGTTTCAAAAGTAAGTGATCAAAATCATTTCAGGAGACACTAAAAAGCATTGGATAGACACCAGTGCAGTGATGCAAAGGAGCTTTGTCATCCCAAAAACTGTGTGCCCCTGAACATCACATATCACTGACCTCATAAATAGCTTGTGGAATCACAACAGGAATCAATAAATAATGTAAAGCAGATATCTGATGCAGATTCTAAATAAATGAAATATTGTCATCCATGAATATTTCCTTTATATAAAAAAAAAATCATATAACACATTGATTACCTCACTGCACCACATGAATTTTATTGGTACACATGGGCCATGTTAATGCAAATTGCATACCACTAGATTTCCCATGAGCCTACTTGTCATGCAGCACACTAAGTGCAGGTGTTTGCTGTCTGAACTAGTGGAGTGTTCAGGATATCAGAAAACAGGTGCTGCTTTTCAGGTAATATGTCATCATACTAACCAGTCAGCAGGGAATGTGGAAGTCCATGGATATGCATGGTTACCCTCTGTAGAGATAATTAGATGCACACGGTAAGCAAGTACAGGCTGTGGGAATCGAACCCTAAGACACTTCATGTAGTGACTTGTTCATAGCTCATAACCGTAATCTTCCTTATTAGTGAATAGTTATAAATATATCCTTGCTAGAAATCTTGTTTCCATTTGCACCAGGTTCCTTCTATTTCATGTTCATCTTTGTACTGTTAAAGATAATTGGATTTTTTTTCCTGGTATTAATCTATTACTACATTGCCCCTCTTTTCTTATTCCCATTTCATTTTCTCTTCCACTTTTACAGTTTGTTTTACCTCTAGTGGAGCAATGCTGTACTATAACCTCCACTGTCATCACCATTCATTTTCTTGAGGGCAGAAGGTAAAACTAAGTCAACTTTGTCAACATTCTTCCTCCCCTCCACACCTTCCATCTCCTTTCTTGTTATCCACATTCCCCATGCCGTTTTGAATGCCTCCATAGATTCTGTCTCTATAGCCATTTTGATGGTCCATTATATGGTTCCAAAGGTCTGTCCAAGAGGGAGCATTTTCCCAGATCCCTGAAGTAGCTCATCAGTAGAGTTGTGTGCATGATCTCCCTTGTCCCTCTTCCCACTGTTTTTCCCATTTGGAATTATCCCTTTTCAACCACCTGAAATGATAATACACCCCCACATCATGTCTCCATTCATATCTTCTCAATTCATCAAAGCAGGCTGCTGTTTCCATGTAACTTCCAATACCAGTTTTATCCAATTACTGGTTAGATCCAACAACTGTGTCAAATCATGCAAGCTATGTAGTACGTGACATGTCACTGCTGTGTCAGTCAAGACTGGATCATCCTTTTAATCCCTTCATTAGTTTTTTTTTTCTAGTAGTAGTTATGGTTTTGTGCCTGGTATAACAGATATCACACTATGAAGAATAAACTATGTTTGACCATGGCAAAGAATTTATTTTAAGGCCTTGTGATTTTAACATAGCAAATTGTTTTTAATATAGTAAAACACAGTTACATAGCAACATTAACAAGGTGTTTTTAGTATAGTAAATACAGTAACACAGAAGCACAACAAGTTGATTTTTGATCTATCAAACACAGTAATATAGTAACATTAACAAAGTGTTTTTTAATATAGTAAACACAGTAATTTAGTAACATTAACAAAGTGTTTTAATATAGTAAACACAGTAATATAGTAACACAGAATGGTGTTTTAGCATAGTTAATGTTTAAAGAAGTTTTTTTCAAATCACTGTCTGCAGGAGGAGTGATCACCATGTCAGACCCTAAACTTTTAATTCATTTAATTTCCATCACAAGGGAAATTGGTCCTTGTTTGCTTTGCAGTCCCAGGTATTTAGCCATCCCCATTTACATCTGCACATGGATGTATTCAACATTAAGAGACTACCAGTAGTTTATCTACTTTGTCTATCTGATTCAGGTAGCAATATACATTTGCCCTTCATCGTTTTCTTATCAGTTCTCTATCCAGCCCATGTGAGTTTGGAGGAGGCACTTTCTTCTGCTCTTTGCAATCCAGTATGGTAAGCTATTCTGCATGTTCACAAGTTTTGGAAGCAGTATTTTGTTATAACCAAAATTAAATTGGTTCCCTTAATTTGTTTCACGACCTCAGTCTGCTCCCCTTGTCTATCTCCTTTGGCTCTTTGTCCTTACTGCTACTGATTATTTTTTGTGTCCACATTATACGTCCCATTTCCTCTATCTTTGGCAATAACTCTTCCACTCTGTCCTCTGAGTTTTGGGTCCATCCCATTTATCTCCCTCATAAGCTTAGTCTTATTTTGCAGTATTTCAAATTCTTCTGTGAACAGCATCCACAATTATACACAGTATTCAAACCATGATTTGATCAGGGACAAATCTATCGCTTTGTTCCTGGGATCTTTTTCTCAAAGGATACAGCCTAACAACCTGTTATCTTTTGCCATCTACATTTTCACTCTGTCTTGTGACTCATTTCTGCCATTAAAAACACCTCCAGGTAATTCTCATGTTTCGGAAGGTAACGTACATTCAGTCAATGTGGCACTAAACCTTAGATGAAGCTTGTTACACTATTACACATTAAATGTTACGTACCATTTATTTATCCATTATGGCAGCTTTTCCCAACATCCTTCCTCAGGCTGTGTTTTGCAGTCTTACATTGCCTTTTTGTTCTTGTCATCCAAAATAGGTTGTTAGTATTCTTAGTGTATTTTGATGTTTGCAGTGAACATGTTAAAGTCTGTTTCTTCTGACACTTTGCTACTTGCCTAGTCATTTCATTATCCATCTATGCATGACCTCCCTATTCCAAGCCCATCCACTATAGAAAGCCTCTTGTTCGAGATAGAATCGAAAGCTTTTGTTAGTGGATAAGATTAATTGTTATTCAGTCATGTCACTAACTTCCTGGTCACCTATATCACAAAACAATGCTGCAGCTTTAAATTATTACTGCGTTCATCTACAGTGAAAGAAACTGATAGCTTAAAAATCAGTAGGGGAGAAGTACCTCTTTTATTTACTTTTATCTCCATAAACCTTTCCATGGCAGGTCTGTGGCCTACATGCAAAGGAGATGATTAAATACACAGCTGCTTTAGTCCATATGGTACAACTGTCTTTTTCACTTCCTTTCCAAATCCACAAGACAGAGATTATTTCTGTTTTTCTTCCTCTGTACTCCTTATTGGTCATTGTATAAGGTTGACAGTGGAGCAATTGGGACATATGTCTGACTGGCCTGACATAATACCACTCTCACCTTTGTAAAAGTATAATTACCTAACAGATGACATGGACATAGTTGACACAGAAATTTTCTTACTCAAAAGATGACATAAACGTTTTCATCCTCCTTATTAGCAAATAATTCCCCATCAGATCTACTGTTAGTAATTCTGCACCAATAACATTTATGTGTTGAATGAAGCCTTCTTATTCTGTCATCATGGCAGCACCCATATGCTGTCATGTCTCCAATAGAGCAGATTTCTCCATTTGCAACTTCAATATATTGAGCTCCTTGTTGGTCTTTCATCCCTTGAGCTCAGTACATATTTCATATGCTTGTCTTTGTTTTCTGTTGCAGTATGCCCTATACATGAGATCAGCTGGCAGACTCGAGTATGACAGTTATCATTCTCAGCATACTCACATGGAACATGTGAACATGTTTAATATATATTAAGTCCCAGAGTGCACTGCCTCACATTCCTTAAATTCCTCTGAAGTACAGTAATGTCAGAATTAGAATATATATATATATATATATATATATATATATATATATATATATATATATATATATATATATATATATAGAAGTGTTGGGGTGCAGGAACCCCTTGCCAAATCATTTTATTAGTGTCAGCGTGAGTTTTGATAGTTTGCTGTTTTTACCTGAAATCATACTGTAGTGGTTGCATTTATTTATTTATTTATTTATGTTATAGTTTGTTTACCGGGATAGTCCATTGGTCCAAGAAGAGTCCATTTTCAATGGAGTCCTGGGGACAAAAGCTCCACGAACAACAATATAATATGAAGACAATGCATTTAAATTTATGGAATACTGTTGAAGAACGATGGTATTTATACAACATGACAAAAAATCTATGACTGCAGTGAAAATACAGTCAAAAAAGCAAAAGGTAAAATTACACACACACACACACACACACACACACACACACACACACACACACACACACACACACACACATAAATAAGTCAATTAAAATAAGAAAAATCCATTCCTGCATGTTCCAGTTAGATTTGTTACAATGTGAAATAACACAGGATTTCTAAGGTGATTAGTTTGTGGTCAGATCTAACGAGGAAGGAGTTGACTACTGGTGTAGAGCAATGGTTGCCCATGTTAGTAATGACCAAGTTAAATATGTTGCTACCTCTAGTGGGGGTAAGAACGAGCTGGTCCAGGGCATTGGAACTGAGTTCCAGGAAACGTTGGGCAAGTGTATTGGTATATGAATAATTTTCCCAGTTAATGGATGGGTAGTTGAAGTCGCCCAGTATGAGAGTATTAGGTTAGACCCTAATATTCTCCAGGGTGCTTAGGAACAAGAAGTGTGAGTCTTATGACATGGTTGGGGACCTGTAGCAGGCTACGACCTGAATCGCTGTCTTACTCAATGTTAGCTGCACCTGAAGTATCTCTGATGCGTTATGTTGGGCTACCAGTCTGGAGATGTGCACATCCTTTATGAATATGGAAACACCACCACCTTTGGAGCTTTGGTCTAAGTTCTGGGACCGAAAAGTGTGGAATGAGTTATAGTCTGGTAGAGGCAGGATGGAGTGGGTGGAGAAGAGTGTCAGGAGTGATTTGTGACAGACGAGTACCAGTAAGAGTGAAAGGGAAGGTCTACAAGAGGGTAGTGAGACCAGCTATGTTATATGGGTTGGAGACAGTGGCACTGACAAAAAGGCAGGAGTCAGAGCTTGACGTGGCAGAGTTGAAGATGTTAAGATTTGCACTGGGTGTGACGAGGATGGACAAGATTAGGAATAAGTATATTAGAGGGTCAGCCCAGGTTGGAAGGTTTGGAGAGAAAGCCAGAGAGGCAAGATTACGTTAGTTTGGACATGTGATGAGGAGGGATGCAGAGTATATTGGGAAAAAGATGCTAAGGATGAAGCTGCCAGGTAGCAGGAAAAGAGGAAGGCCTAAGATAAGGTTTATGGATGTGGTGAGAGAGGACATGCAGGTGGTTGGTGTGGCAGAGCAAGATGCAGAGGACAGGAAGAAATGGAAACAGTTGATCTGCTGTGGCGACCCCTAATGGGAGCAGCTGAAAGAAGAAGAAGTAGAAGAAGTGCAGGAGTGCTTTCTGCTGCCTTGAACCAGGTCTCTGTTATAGCTCGGTATAGGAATCATCAATGTTCTCCATTTTAAGGGGTGCTTTGAGTGAGTGCATTTTGAACATATTCTACTCCTTCTTCTTCTGGAATAGATGTAAACAAGAGGCACCATATCAACTGTGTACATAAGATTCTTGCTGGGTGAATACTGGTATTCTAAACTAAATGACCTAATACTATCTAAAAAGTCCCAGGAGTCCTGTGTATATGAAGAGAGCTGCTGCAATAGTGTATTGAAGATGGAATCTAAAAACAATGACATTCCTTCCGTAATGCCTCTAAGGGCAGAAATAATAGGTCTAAATGGGGGGAGTGGTATTTTTCTGAATTTTGGGTATTCCAAACAATATCCCCTATATGTGGTTGATCAATTACTAAAATATATATCATCAGAAAGTCATACAGACAATTTCTGACTGCTAGGATGTCGAAGAGAGAAACTTCAATGTCCTCTTCAACGTTATCTAGTGTTTTCTCCGTTGATGTGTAAAACCAATCCAAAATCATAACTATCATCCCGCTCCCCTTATCAACTTTCATGAATCTTAAAGCTTTTTGGCTTTGTAGTTCTCTTAAAGCTTTCTTTTCTTCTACAGATAAATTAAAAAAGTGTGTTTGCTTTTTGTCATTTAAAACTCTCCTAATATCATTCTCACAAAGCATTTCAAATATACATATTGATGGTATGATAAAGAGGTGGGTTGTAAACAGAGGACTTGCTTACATTTTTCTTTACATCTACATCTCTCAATAAATACTGTAAACTCAATTTTTTTTATGTAAAACTTTAAATCTAAAACAGTAAAACAGTTTTGTCAAGTTAGTTCTATGGCTTGTGGTAAAACTAAACCCAAGTTCCAAAACTTCACAGTGCTGTTCCTTAAATGTGAAGTTAGATAAATTGAATATTTTTAGTACTATTGCAACTCACAATCTAATTACAGTCATTCATCATTACCTCCCCCTGCTTCTCCCTCGATTCCGACTGTTAGCACACTTGTTGGATATAAGTGGTAATTTGAGTTAATTTGCATACACAAGCCCCAGATTGCTTCTGGTGCAGATAAGGGTATCGGATAGTCTTTACAAGACTAACAGAAGTGCAAAATGCCTGATTGAACATTTCAAGCTGCTTGGAAGGGAGGGGGGTGTAAGGTTTTTCAGGCAGAGACTTTTCCCTCCTACTCCCCATGCAGGAGGAATCCTACACCCTTCCCCATTTGTTATTAAAGCTGAAGTAACTGCTTCCTGTGGAAGGGTAATGTGACTGTTAAATATTGATGCATTGTACAATTTGTTATGATGGGATGAGAATCACAGGGTTAATCTTCTACCAAACAATGACTACTACTGATGGTCCTGATCAAACTTGATTTCTTTCCTTCACTCACCCTGCTTTAAGGAAATGTTAATTTGACCTTCAATAGAATGTTTTGTTCTGCTGTTCAACATGCAGTGCCAACACCAACTGAAATTTTGACTGAAGTAGAGAGTGCGCAGACACACACCGACACAGGCAGGCAGACAGACAGATGCACACACAAGTACACACATAGCCACAGACACAGATACTGGCAAACAGACAGAGGCACAGGCAAAGACAGGCAGATGCAGATGGACAGACAGGCACCGCACACACAGACGTAGATATACATGCACACTCACATGCACTTGGACAAACATTGACAGACTGATGGTGAGACAGACCAACACACACACACACACACACACACACATACACACACAACAGAGACACACGCACACGGGCGTGCGCACACACACATGCACACACATGCACACACACACATACACACACACACACACACACACACACACACACACACACACACACACACACACGCACACACACACACACTGGGTGAAGGGAGACTTGCTTTTGTTAAAAATCACTTGCTTTAAGCTTTCCTATTACTTTCTTTGTAAAGGAAAAGTTTTGAGGCTTTGAAACAGGGATAAAGACATAAGATATAGATGACCCAAGTTCAACAATGAGCTCAGACACTAGGACATACAAGGCAGGGGAGGACAGGACTGCATGACCATTGGTAACTTGCCCATCTTGATGGGAGGGAGGAGTCTAGACCTGCTGTACCACTGTCCCCAGATGGTGTGTTGTAGGATTGGATCAGTGTGGTACACACTTCTGAATTGAGAATGCATTCCTAAGTGCACAAGGGCACTCATAGTCTCCTTCAAGACATGGAGCATTAATTAGCACCACTGACCCATTATACAGATGACCTTTCACTCATTGTGGAATGATTAGGCTTATAATCTCTTATTCCTTCACAGAATAAATGCACTGGTCTGGG
This sequence comes from Protopterus annectens, assembly GCF_019279795.1. NCBI lineage: Eukaryota > Metazoa > Chordata > Ceratodontiformes > Protopteridae > Protopterus > Protopterus annectens. Next base: position 25,426,228 of record NC_056746.1, read on the forward strand.
AAAATATACACTAGCTCCCTACTTTTGAGAAATGAATGGGTCATTATGATTGGAGGGATAGTGGGCTTAACAATATTTACCCAGGGAGAGGGCTAAAAAATTATCAACATCATGTCCCTTTTCAATGACTCTCACATGTTGCACTAATATATACATCAAGTTGCCTTTCCGTTGCATGGGGCATTGCATTGTAATGACAGAATGACTACAGCATTTTGTCTGGGATTATACAACAGTTGTAGAAAATAACATCTTTGCAGACCCTTCCAGGATAAAAAATATTTATATGTAAAACAACAGTTATTGCCTCTTTTGTATACAAAATCTGATTATGGTCCTTATCTACTCAAAAGCCCTGTAGGCTCTCAACTACACCCATTACCTCAAATATATTGTAACTAAAAGCTAGCATCACTACTTTATTAAAATTTTTCTTGTTAGAATTTTCCATTTTTTCCCAATGGCATAAAATCTGATTCTCTAAAATAAGATTTAAAAACAGTACCATTTTTCCCAAAATCACCCTCAACACGTCAGTACTCTCTGCCAAAAATAAAGTTTTTAACTTTCTGCATTCCATAACAAGACTCTCATCATCAGAGACAGCCTTAGCCTTCACTAAATTCCTTTTCTGCAATAGTGAATGACTGCTTCTAAAGTAAAGATACCTTTGGAAAAAGATTCTTTTTTTTATACATTGGACTCCAAACACTGGTCAATTGCATTCTTAGTAATGTGGACATCTAAATAGTTAATAGCATCTGGGTGCACAAATAAAGGAGAGATATTTTAGTGCTGTGTGCAATGAAGTAATCTGCACAGCAGGCTGAGGCAGAAATAAAGACAGAAGCATTCAAACCCTTTTACATCAAACTCTATGTATCTTTTGGATAACCCATCCTTTCCTTGAGTAAAGTGTCTACTACAACTGCCTGAGTACTAGGTGCCCGAACACCATTATCTTGCAGCCAGGAATTCAGGAATCTTATAGTTCACATGGCCAGCTACTCACTCTCAAACTTGAATACATGTTTGGCTGAGGTGCAACAGCTGAGTAGAGTGAGTGGAGCTGCCACACCTCACTCAAACATGGTAGCCTAGTTTAGGCAAGGGTAGTTTTGTAGCGATGGAGACAGAGTGGAAGGGGGTGACAGCATAGTCTACTGCTTCAGGCAGTGATCAGAAGTGGAGTTTAGGTTTAGGAAAGCGGGAGTTTATTAGTTAAGGGGTGGGAGGTGAATTTAATTTTAGGAATCAGGAAGGGAGTTTAGAGTTAGGGAGCAGCAACAGTGTTTCAGGGTAAGGAGTGATAGGGGAATTTTGGTTTAGGATGTGGGGAGTGGTATTTAGGTTTAGGGAGCAGGAAAGGAGGATTATGGAATGGGAATGGTGTTTAAGAATTATGGAGCAATCAGGGACTTTAGAGTTAGGGAGGGAAGGGAGTGCTATAGTTAGGGTTGTGGACCAGGTGGGGAGTTTTAGCATTAAGGATAGGGATCTAGTAGGGCTATGAGGTTTGGCAGGGTAGGTGGTAGGAGAGCTAGGTAGTTAACTAGGATCGGGATAATGGGAGTTGGGGCACCTGTCATTTCAAGCAAGTGGCGGCGAGCAAGTGTGTCATGATCTACTAGCACGTGGGCACTTGAAATCAACCCTTGAGTAAATATTTGTCCTTGTAGACTCATGGATATCGTGTGAATATGGACACAGACTGAACAATATGTATTACAGGAAGTTTATAAATTATAGCATGTGAACTCCATCCCCGGTTCACTGACATCCTGAAACCTCAGAACAAAAAAATATTTTGTGGGGCAAACCGTCTACATCTCCCATGCAGAAGCCTTCTCTCTTGAGCCCCCCTTTTGTAATAGAATCTACTCTGAGGTCATACATCTTCAGGAAAGACTATAAACTTTCAGTGAAAAGGACTTAAATGATCCAGGTGTCAAGGTATGATCAAAATGTCATCTTTGTAGTCTAAGAAAGAAAGAAAGAAAGAAAGAAAGATAATGAATGGTTACTGTAAATGTTAAAGAGCATCAAAGTTCTGTGGCTTAGAAAAATTACTAGTTCTTTAAAAGGCTATATAAGGAAAGGTAGACACAAAATGTTGGTTGCAGTGAAGCAGAATTTATTGAACAGCATGAATAAGGGCAAAATCATTGATAAGTGTTGGCAGCTTTAGGCAGGGTCCCAGCTCTTAGAAAAGTGTAAGATGAAAATTTAGAATAGAACATGTAAACAAAGAAGCAGTGGAGATACCACATATAAAACTAAAATATTTGTCCAAGTGGAGGAGAATTCCAGCAACTCCCAAGTAAATTCCTGTTTAGAGAAGACTTCATAACTGCTACTATAGGTATTGTGAGGATGGATATAATTTATGATTTACAGCACCTGCCAGATAATGTGTCAAAAATACAACTAAACAAAACTGGGCAAACAGATCAAAATCTGTTGGAAGCTTGTTTCATGCATTTAGGTTGCAGAAATGTTGCTATGGACCACATTAAAATGAAAAAAAAACAAACATTATGCCAACCTCCAATATAAACAAACAAAAAAAAAATCCAAGACATCGTCCTGGCCAAACCACTGCACCCTGTCCTTCTACTTATAACACAACTGACTCAATACCATCTCAATTCCACTCCTACTTTATACAGACAACACTATCTCTGATTAATAATAATAATAAGAATTCACCTTTCTCTCCCCATGTCTTTTCCTAACCAGTCATATTCAATTTCCTTACTCCCTGTCTCCACCTTTACTATAAGAAAATGTGTACTGAAACAAACTAAAACTAACTTCTTTAGCTGCCCACCAACTTCCAAAAAAAACCAACATAAAAATAACACAATTCCGTGGCTTTTCCTGAATCCCTACTGGTAAACCAATCCATATCTCAAAACTGAAGAGCCTGAAACAACTATACTGAATTGAGCTAACAAAGTAATCAAGTATTTTACAAATTTGCATCCTATTACTATACATACTCTTATACACAAACAAGAAAGTGCAACCTAGACCAGTGGATGAGGATAGGAAATTTACACCGGGCCTGGCACCCATTATCTTAATGCACAGAGGTAGCTTATAAATGCCTACTCTCCAGTGTCCTATTTGGATACAGGATGTCATTATTCTTTTGGGAAAACTTGGTTAAGCTTAGAAGGGACCCCCCGGGTCATTAGCCTGGTAACAATCTATGAAGTTATAAATCTATAAATGTTCATCTCTAAAAGATATTATGTAGCACTACTCTACAAGTAGAGACCTTTGATAAACCAATAAGCGCTTATTAATTACAACAAAGTCTAATAACTCAGCAGGTGATTCAGTATACTCCCATTTTGTATCGAAACTCTGGAACACCATCCTAACATACCTAAAACAGACCATGAAAGTTTTTTTAAAAAATATAACCAAAAAGCAAGAAGCAGGACCACACAGAAAGGAGGTTTCATAGGTTCATAGGTTCATACTAGGCTATCTACCCTGGGGCATTTATAAGCCTAGCCCGATTATGTTTGACTTACACCACCCCTTGATTTGAGTATACTGTGCCCTTTTTAAAGTTTAGTTTACTGTGCCTCTGTCTAATAGTGACACGGAATAATCCCCGGGACAAACCTACGATCCCCCAGCCACTCATCAAGATTCTTCTTGAAGAGAGTCAGTGAGGTGCTCTGCCTAACATGAATTGGAATTCTATTCCAGAGTGAAGGGAGCCTCTGGGTTATGAATCTGTCCCTCCAGTATGTTCTATTTATTTCTGTGCTGAGGTTCAAGTCCCTCGAGTGCGTGGCTCTAAGGGATTTAGATTTACTGAGGTGGAGCATGTCCATTAATTCTGGGTTGGACATAGCTTTATATGTCAGGCATAGATCGCCTAGAAGTAGGCGGTATGCAACTGCGTAGAGCTGGAGTTTTTTTTACCAAGCAGCATATGGCATCTGTTTGAGTCCCTTGATCCTCCTGGTGAGGTACTTTTGGGGTCTTTCTAATTGCCGCAGGTGTCAGGTAAGGTACATCCCAAAGGGGGCATTGTATTCTATGATGGGCCTGATGAGGGATGAATAAAGGGGCACGATTACCTCTCTTGATCTAGATGTGAATCCTTTCATGGTGAGGTGGGCTATGTAGAAGGTCTTTCTAACCACTTTGGCAATGTGGTTGTCAAAGGAGAGATTGCTATCAACTTGGGTCCCCAGATCCCTAATTACTTTCTCTGTACTTAATGGGTTACCACCTATGTGGTAATTTGTGGGCACATTGTTTTTGCCAAAGGGTATGACTATACACTTTTTGGCATTTAGCTTTAGACCATGGCTCTGGCACCAGTTATCCGTCTCTGCGAGACCTTTTTAAAGGATGTTTGTGTTAGCTGGAGAGTCGATTATGGCGCCCAGTTTGCAGTCATCTGCGAACTCGGTGAGCCATAGTCCTCCCACGTTGGCCTGTACCTCAGAAAAGTAAATACCGAACAAGAGAGGTCCCAGGACAGAACCCTGTGGGATGCCACTTGTGACCGGTTTCGAGTCCGACATGACACCAGCAACTCTGACTCTGTGGGTTCTGTCCTTGAGCCAGTTTGCGACCCATCTTGTGACATAGGGGTTTATATTCAGGCTGGATAGCTTATCTATGAGGCCCAAGTGGGGTATTGTGTCAAATGCCTTTGCGAGGTCCAGATAAGCTGTGTGGACTACCTTCCCTTCATCTATGGCCTTGGTGACTGTTTCGAAGAAGTCGACCAGGTTCAAAAGGCAGGATCTGCCCTTGACGAGGCCAAATTGGGTAGGATCTAGTGTCTGTAGGTCCCCAATGTCTTTGTTTATGAGTTCCATGATGATCCTCTCCATAGCCTTGCAGACTAGTCTAGTCAGGCTTATGGGGCGATAGTTTCCAGGGTCCGCAGAGGCGCCACCTTTGTGGAGTGGGACCACTGTTGCTGTACGCCATTCTTTGGGCACATATCCTGTAGTGAGGCTGAGATTGTACAGCAGTTTTACTTGAGGGATTAGTTCTTCTTGGAGTTCATGTAGGATGCAACCCGGGACGCCATCTGGTCCCATGGAAGCAGTGTTTTTTTGCTTTGGAGAGGGCGGCCTTCACCTGAGCATCAGAGATGTTTGGGAGGCTGCACTCTGCCGGGATAGATACTTGCACTTTTGGGGGGGAGGGGGTGGAGAAGTTTGAACTGAACCTGTCTGCCAGGATATTGGCGATGTCTGTGGGTTCAGTGTATTTTTTGTCGTTTAGAATCAACTCAGAACAAGTCTGGGAGTTGCATCCCAGGTTCCTAACATAACTGAGAAAAGCCTTATGATTGTCTTTAGTGTCCTGTGCAATTTTTCTCTCGAAGCTGGCCTTGCAGGATTTTATGAGGGATTGTAATTTTTTGCTAGTACTGATCAGAGATGCCTTCCCTTTTAGGGATTTTGCTCTATCATGTAGTAGCTTCCTCCTTCTGTTGTACAGTTTATTTATGGCTGGGGTCCACCAGACTGGACGCCTGCCTTTGGATGATTGGGTCTTGATTTTGTTTGGGATAGCATGATCCATGCATTCCTGGAGATGTCCGTAGAATGCGTTTATATAGGATTCTGCAGTTTGGGCCGTAGTTTCCACTGGCCCTGGGGCCTTGAAGGATTCCACTTCGGTTTTGAGAAGTGTGAAGTTCGCTTTTGAGAAGTTTTTCACTGTGGTTTTCTGGGCTAGGGGTGGGGTCGGGATGTGGATATCCAGTGAAATTAATTTATGGTCTGATCTTACCAATGAGGGATATACTTCTGGTATGGAGCATAGAATCCCCATGTTGGTAATGATCAGGTCTAGTATGTTTTCCCCTCTTGTGGGAGTGGTGACTAGTTGTTCCATAGCATTTGAGTTTATAAATTCCAGGAACCTTTGGGCTAAGGTGCTGGGGCTTGAGTAATGCTCCCAGTCTATGTTTGGGTAGTTGAAGTCGCCCAATATAATGGTGTTCGGAGAGATCTTCATGTTCTCCAATGTTTTCAAGAAAGCCGAGTGGGATTCCTGACTTTGAGAGGGTGGTCTGTAGGATGCTATAAACTGAAAAGCAGTCTTGCCCACTGTCAGTTGCACATGGATGGACTCTGATACTTTGTGCAATGCCACTAACCTGGAGGTGTGGATATCCTTGATAAATATGGAAACTCCCCCTCCTTTTGTGGTTCGGTCCGGGTTTTGGGGCCGAAAAGCATGATATGAGGTATAACCTGGTAGTGCTGGGGTGCTCTCTGGAGCCTTGAACCAGGTTTCTGTCACTGCACAGATATCGATGTTCTCCATACTGAGGAGAGCTTCGAGTGCATGCATCTTGAGGTTAAGACTTCTGGCGTTTAGCAGCATTACCCTTAATTTCTTGTTCCTTGTGCTGTCTATGGAGGTGGGTTTGACTTTTGAGCCTTGCCTAAAAAAGGCACTATGGGGGTGGCAAGAGCCTTTGCCAATATCCGAAAGCCCAGGGGTGACAGGTGCAAGCCGTCCCTAGCGAAGCAACGTGGCTTGTCGAGCATGTCATCCCAGGCTGACAGACACAGGATCCCCTTTGAATGACACCAAAATTTTAGCCAATTGTTAAAATAGATCATTTTGTCTTTATACTGTGGCATCATTCTAGGTGAGGGTAAGATGCTGCTCAAGGTCAGGGTCATACCGACCTGGGCTACATGATCCGAGAGCTCCTCTATGTCTCTTTTCATGTAGTCAAGGGAGGTACATCTCAGGTCATTCATGCCAGCATGTACAATGACTGAGTCATATTTGTATTTGCTTTGGAGTGACCTGAGTGCTTGAGTTATGTGGCGGATCCTAGCGCCCAACAAGCAGCTCACTGTGACCTTCTCTTTATTCAGCCTGGTGAGCAGGACATCAGTGTGTTTGACAATAGAGTCACCTATTACAAGAGTATCAGGTGTGTTATTCAGCCTTAAGGGCTGTGACTGCTTGGCACACTGAGTTTGTGTGCTATGTGTTGTACGTGTTTTGTTTTGGGGTAGCGTTTGCTTGTATGTCTGCTTTGGAGGTCTCTGTTGCTTAGGTAGATTTTTATTTAGAGCCTCTGAGTATGTTTTTGTGTTTTTATGTGTTTGGTTCGCTGTTGTGGTGGGATTATGTGATACTGGAATTGTGTTGTGTGAGGTTACCTTCTCCTGACTGGTTACACCAGTTTTGAGATGAGAGAGCTCAGCCTCCAGTTTGGCTATATGGTTGCATCTCTCACATATATTTGAACCTGTTTGGAGGAGGAGAGGGTTGTCCGTGTACATGAGACAGTTGTAGCATTGCATCAAAATTCTCAGATTCACCAGCTGGACTGGAGAGGAAACCATTGACTGACCTTTGGACATGCTAGAGTAATATAGGGAACTGAATTAAAACAGACCAATAGGGGACAAGGTAATTGTAGAGAGTATAAGAGTAAGTAGTGCTTATGGTTTATTAGTGCTAACTTGTAAGATTACTTATTTGGACCAGTGAGGGGCCTTAGAATGAGAATATGGTGTTTAATTTGAGAGATAGAGCAGTTCTAAGGGATACTCCACCACTGGTACCTCAGCCATTCGCCTTCAGCGGATAAAACACAGTGTCAAAACACCAACATTTATACACAGGTTCAAACCCCAATCAATTCAATACAGAAATTAATTAAATGAATTAAACAGTTAAATAATAAATTCAACTTTTTACATTTTTAAAGTGCTACCAACACATTTACTAAAAACAGCCATTATAAACATCAGGCTAAACTATTTAAATGTTATCAGTTTTTAAATGCCTAACTAATATAATAAATTTATAATAATATATTCATAACATTTATTCTTTAAATATTTATAATAAACATTTAAATATTGAATCTTAAGTACACACATATAAATAAGCAGTTAATACACACATTTTATTTTATTTTAAAAATTTACCTCAAGATTGAGACCCCTAGGGAATAGTGTCCCATAACTGAGAATACATTTAGCTGAAGCCCATATTGAAGCAACACCTAAATCACACCAGGTCTTGTGCATGTGTCTCACCAGGAAATTTCATTTGTTTTTGTCATCTCATACTTCCTGTCCCTTTATCATCTCTGCCCTGTTCTGTATAACAAACATTTCTACCAATCCTCCTCAGTTATCTTGCTATTCTAATCTCCATTTTATATTTCAATTTCTTTTTGATCTTCCCCAGTTATCCATCTTCAGAAATTCTCCACCTCTCTTTTATAACCAGGTTCTATGTCAGAAAGTGCTCTACTATTCTTACCACCCTCGCTGTCTTTGACTTATCAGCTGTGCTATGCCGCTCTCTCTTTTTTCTGGCTTTAAGTATTATTATCTACCTAAAGACTAATGTTTCATGCTCCTTAACTCAATTTTATTTGTTCCTAACATCTGTACTGTAACCCCCCCCCCATGTCTTATAAGTCATATCTAATGTTTGCTTGTCGGATATATTGCATATGAACTGTTTGCATACTGAATTTTTTATATATGCAATTGAATATCTTGTATAATGCCAACATGGAAGAAATACCTGTTTTATCTTTGTATAGGATCACTACAAAACACTTACATGTCTGTATTTAGATACCTTAAGAGCTATGTTTTGTGGTGAATATCTTAAAAGTATCTGCTGGAGCTTTTCTCTCTGGTCTACCTCCAAAAATAGATTTTCCCAGTCAGACTTTTCTGGTCAGCCAAGACAAATAAATAAATAAATGTGCAGAAAGACGCCTCTTTCTAATAGAAACTATAATGTTGGTGGGGTTAGTAGCACAAGGGGAAGAATTTCTGTGGGTAAAACTTCAAAAGGATACACTTGGCAGTAATTGTTAGACAAGTGGATAGAAGGCAACCTCTTTTACAGCAGAAAGAAAATGCAGAAACAATGGAAGAGGTACCGTGGGAATAAGGATTTGTGGAATTTGGCTTTGCACAAATAATAAGTGCTTAACTTCAAGTGTGGCTTTGTGCACAATGTTAGACTCCAGGAAATATCTGTTATTCATTACTAATACCTGCTATCACGGTTTATCAAGATGGCCCATTACTACTCCCTGTAACTAGAAACTAGAAATGCTGGAATGAGCCATAGAAGAAGCTTTGTGAAAAGCAGTATTACAAAAGGCAGATAAGAAAATATTAAAGGAACGTGCTGCTTAAGGGTTTGGCTTCTACTAAGGTTGCCTTCATGGCCCAAGTGCTTGATAATTGCTTTAAATTAAACTTTTCACCAGGTCCTGATGGTAATTTCTAGAAGCAAATCTACTGTTTTAGTTGTGGAAGGTAATAAAAGTGTTTACTAAGTCTTGTGATGTGGATAGAATGAGCATGAATGTATAATGCACATGACATGGCATGGAATGAGCAAGCATGAATGTATAACGCACATGGCATGACATGGAATAAACGGGCATGAATGTATAATGTATAATGCACAAGGCATGGAATGAATGAGCATGACTGTATAATGCACATGGCACAGAAGGAACAAGCATGAATGTATAACACACATGGCATGACAAGGACTGAACAAGCATGATAACGCACATGGCATAGCATGGAATAAATGAGCATGAATGTATAAAGTATAATGCACATGACACGGAATGAATGAGCATGAATGTATAAAGTATAATGCACATGACACAGAATGAATGAGCATGAATGTATAATGCACATGGCACAAAATGAAAAAAACATGAATGTATAATACAAAAGGCATGGAATGGAATGAAAAAAACATGAATGTATAATGCACATGGCATAGCATGGAATGAAAAAACATGAATGTATAACGCACATGGCATAGCATGGAATGAACAAGCATGAATGTATAATGCACAAGCATACTTCTCAATTGTCCAGATTTTCGCAGAGTGTCCAGATTTTTGCCTCATATTTTTGGTCTGTCCTTCATAAAATGTGCAGCTTTCTGGCAGATCACTGAGGACTGAAATCACTAAATAATGACATACATTTGAGATTCACACTTGTTTCATACTTCATATCCTTTGGAAAACACATGCCAACACAAATTCTATTATTCTAGCAACTTTCTAAGTTTATAAGAGCAATATTTCAAATGTGTCCTTATTTTTAGGCCTTTGTCTCCCCCCTTCTATTATTTTAGGCTTTGTCCAGATTTCTTGAGATAAGAGGCTGAGAGCTATGTGCACAATGCCTGGAATAAACAAGCATGAATGTATACTGTATAAGGCATGGAATCAACATGCATGAATGTATAATACACAAGGCATGGAATGGAATGAATGAGCATGAATAAATAATGCACATGGCATGGATTGGAATGAATAAGCATGAATATATAATGCACATGGCATGGAATGGAATGAATGAGCATGAATAAATAATGCACATGGCATGGAATGGAATGAATGAGCATGAATATATAATGCACATGGCATGGAATGGAATGAATAAGCATGAATATATAATGCACATGGCATGGAATGGAATGAATGAGCATGAATAAATAATGCACATGGCATGGAATGGAATGAATAAGCATGAATAAATAATGCACATGGCATGGAATGGAATGAATAAGCATGAATATATAATGCACATGGCATGGAATGGAATGAATGAGCATGAATATATAATGCACATGGCATGGAATGGAATGAATGAGCATGAATGTATAATGCACATGGCATGGAATGGAATGAATGAGCATGAATATATAATGCACATGGCATGGAATGGAATGAATGAGCATGAGTGTATAATGCATATGGCATGGCATAGAATAAACAAGCATGAGATATGGAAGAGCTCTCCGATCTTGTAGCCCAGGCAGGTATGACCCTAGCCCTGAGTAGCATTCTGCCATCGCCCAGAATGATACCGCAGTACAAGGACAAAATGATTGACTTCAACAATTGGCTAAGCTTCTGGTGGCAGTCTAAGGGGATCCAGTATCTGTCTGCTTGGGATGACATGGACAACAGACCACAATGCTTTGCCACAGATGGCCTGCACCTGTCGCCCCTGAAATTCTGGATACTGGCTAAGGCTCTTGCTGCCCCTATAGTGCCTTTTTTAGGCAAGGTTCAAATAACAAATTCACCACCATAACAGGAACAGGCAAGCAAAAACTGAGGATAATGCTACTCAATGCTAGAAGTCTAAATCTCAAAATGCACTCACTCGAGGTACTCCTTAAAATAGAGAACATTGATATCTGTGCATGCGATTACACAATGATGATACTAAGCTAGTTTCAGCTTTATCTTTATTAAAAGAAGAATTTATGAGTAGGGGTTACAAGAGTAAGGTTATTGATAAACAGATATCTGAAGCATGGAAAGACAGGAACAAGAGATGTAAACCCGATTATGGTAATAATACACCCCCTCTACAGAAAGGAACAAGAGATGTAAACCCTATTATGGTAATAATACACCCCCCTCTACAGAAAGGAACAAGAGATGTAAACCCTATTATGGTAATAATACATCCACCTCTACAGAAAGGGACAAGAGATGTAAACCCTATTATGGTAATAATACACCCACCTCTACAGAAAGGAACAAGAGATGTAAACCCTATTATGGTAATAATACACCCCCCTCTACAGAAAGGAACAAGCGATGTAAACCCTATTATGGTAATAATACACCCTCCTCTACAGAAAGGAACAAGAGATGTAAACCCTATTATGGTAATAATACACCCTCCTCTACAGAAAGGAACAAGAGATGTAAACCCTATTAGGGTAATAATACACCCACCTCTACAGAAAGGAACAAGAGATGTAAACCCTGTTATGGTAATAATACACCCACCTCTACAGAAAGGAACAAGCGATGTAAACCCTGTTATGGTAATAATACACCCTCCTCTACAGAAAGGAACAAGCGATGTAAACCCTATTATGGTAATAATACACCCTCCTCTACAGAAAGGAACAAGCGATGTAAACCCTATTAAGGTAATAATACACCCTCTTCTACAGAAAGGAACAAGAGATGTAAACCCTGTTATGGTAATAATACACCCTCCTCTACAGAAAGGAACAAAAGATGTAAACCCTGTTATGGTAATAATACACCCACCTCTACAGAAAGGAACAAGAGATGTAAACCCTGTTATGGTAATAATACACCCCCCTCTACAGAAAGGAACAAGCGATGTAAACCCTATTATGGTAATAATACACCCTCCTCTACAGAAAGGAACAAGAGATGTAAACCCTATTATGGTAATAATACACCCCCCTCTACAGAAAGGAACAAGAGATGTAAACCCTATTATGGTAATAATACACCCACCTCTACAGAAAGGAACAAGAGATGTAAACCCTATTATGGTAATAATACACCCACCTCTACAGAAAGGAACAAGAGATGTAAACCCTATTAGGGTAATAATACACCCACCTCTACAGAAAGGAACAAGAGATGTAAACCCTATTATGGTAATAATACACCCCCCTCTACAGAAAGGAACAACAGATGTAAACCCTATTATGGTAATAATACACCCACCTCTACAGAAAGGAACACGAGATGTAAACCCTATTATGGTAATAATACACCCACCTCTACAGAAAGGAACAAGAGATGTAAACCCTATTATGGTAATAATACACCCACCTCTACAGAAAGGAACAAGAGATGTAAACCCTATTATGGTAATAATACACCCACCTCTACAGAAAGGAACAAGAGATGTAAACCCTATTATGGTAATAATACACCCACCTCTACAGAAAGGAACAAGAGATGTAAACCCTATTATGGTAATAATACACCCCCCTCTACAGAAAGGAACAAGAGATGTAAGCCCTATTATGGTAATAATACACCCTCCTCTACAGAAAGGAACAAGAGATGTAAACCCTATTATGGTAATAATACACCCACCTCTACAGAAAGGAAAAAGAGATGTAAACCCTATTATGGTAATAATACACCCACCTCTACAGAAAGGAACAAGAGATGTAAACCCTATTATGGTAATAATACACCCCCCTCTACAGAAAGGAACAAGAGATGTAAACCCTATTATGGTAATAATACACCCACCTCTACAGAAAGGAACAAGAGATGTAAACCCTATTATGGTAATAATACACCCCCCTCTACAGAAAGGAACAAGAGATGTAAACCCTATTATGGTAATAATACACCCACCTCTACAGAAAGGAACACGAGATGTAAACCCTATTATGGTAATAATACACCCACCTCTACAGAAAGGAATACGAGATGTAAACTCTATTATGGTAATAATACACCCACCTCTACAGAAAGGAACACGAGATGTAAACCCTATTATGGTAATAATACACCCACCTCTACAGAAAGGAACACGAGATGTAAACCTTATTATGGTAATAATACACCCTCCTCTACAGAAAGGAACACGAGATGTAAACCCTATTATGGTAATAATACACCCACCTCTACAGAAAGGAACAAGAGATGTAAACCCTATTAGGGTAATAATACACCCCCCTCTACAGAAAGGAACAAGAGATGTAAACCCTATTATGGTAATAATACACCCACCTCTACAGAAAGGAACAAGAGATGTAAACCCTATTATGGTAATAATACACCCACCTCTACAGAAAGGAACAAGAGATGTAAACCCTATTATGGTAATAATACACCCACCTCTACAGAAAGGAACAAGAGATGTAAACCCTATTATGGTAATAATACACCCACCTCTACAGAAAGGAACAAGATATGTAAACCCTATTATGGTAATAATACACCCACCTCTACAGAAAGGAACAAGAGATGTAAACCCTATTATGGTAATAATACACCCACCTCTACAGAAAGGAACACGATATGTAAACCCTGTTATGGTAATAATACACCCTCCTCTACAGAAAGGAACAAGAGATGTAAACCCTATTATGGTAATAATACACCCACCTCTACAGAAAGGAACAAGATATGTAAACCCTATTATGGTAATAATACACCCACCTCTACAGAAAGGAACAAGAGATGTAAACCCTATTATGGTAATAATACACCCACCTCTACAGAAAGCAACAAGCGACGTAAACCCTATTATGGTAATAATACACCCCCTCTACAGAAAGGAACAAGAGATGTAAACCCTATTATGGTAATAATACACCCCCCTCTACAGAAAGGAACAAGAGATGTAAACCCTATTATGGTAATAATACACCCACCTCTACAGAAAGGAACATGAGATGTAAACCCTATTATGGTAATAATACACCCTCCTCTACAGAAAGGAACAAGAGATGTAAACCCTATTATGGTAATAATACACCCACCTCTACAGAAAGGAACAAGAGATGTAAACCCTATTATGGTAATAATACACCCCCTCTACAGAAAGGAACAAGAGATGTAAACCCTATTATGGTAATAATACACCCACCTCTACAGAAAGGAACAAGAGATGTAAACCCTATTATGGTAATAATACACCCTCCTCTACAGAAAGGAACAAGAGATGTAAACCCTATTATGGTAATAATACACCCACCTCTACAGAAAGGAACAAGAGATGTAAACCCTATTATGGTAATAATACACCCACCTCTACAGAAAGGAACAAGAGATGTAAACCCTATTATGGTAATAATACACCCCCCTCTACAGAAAGGAACAAGAGATGTAAACCCTATTATGGTAATAATACACCCACCTCTACAGAAAGGAACACAAGATGTAAACCCTATTATGGTAATAATACACCCACCTCTACAGAAAGGAACACGAGATGTAAACCCTATTATGGTAATAATACACCCACCTCTACAGAAAGGAACACGAGATGTAAACCCTATTATGGTAATAATACACCCACCTCTACAGAAAGGAACACGATATGTAAACCCTATTATGGTAATAATACACCCTCCTCTACAGAAAGGAACACGAGATGTAAACCCTATTATGGTAATAATACACCCACCTCTACAGAAAGGAACAAGAGATGTAAACCCTATTAGGGTAATAATACACCCCCCTCTACAGAAAGGAACAAGAGATGTAAACCCTATTATGGTAATAATACACCCACCTCTACAGAAAGGAACAAGAGATGTAAACCCTATTATGGTAATAATACACCCACCTCTACAGAAAGGAACAAGATATGTAAACCCTATTATGGTAATAATACACCCACCTCTACAGAAAGGAACAAGAGATGTAAACCTTATTATGGTAATAATACACCCACATCTACAGAAAGGAACAAGATATGTAAACCCTATTATGGTAATAATACACCCACCTCTACAGAAAGGAACAAGAGATGTAAACCCTATTATGGTAATAATACACCCACCTCTACAGAAAGGAACAAGATATGTAAACCCTGTTATGGTAATAATACACCCTCCTCTACAGAAAGGAACAAGAGATGTAAACCCTATTATGGTAATAATACACCCACCTCTACAGAAAGGAACAAGATATGTAAACCCTATTATGGTAATAATACACCCACCTCTACAGAAAGGAACAAGAGATGTAAACCCAATTATGGTAATAATACACCCACCTCTACAGAAAGCAACAAGCGATGTAAACCCTATTATGGTAATAATACACCCCCCTCTACAGAAAGGAACAAGAGATGTAAACCCTATTATGGTAATAATACACCCCCCTCTACAGAAAGGAACAAGAGATGTAAACCCTATTATGGTAATAATACACCCACCTCTACAGAAAGGAACATGAGATGTAAACCCTATTATGGTAATAATACACCCTCCTCTACAGAAAGGAACAAGAGATGTAAACCCTATTATGGTAATAATACACCCACCTCTACAGAAAGGAACAAGAGATGTAAACCCTATTATGGTAATAATACACCCCCCTCTACAGTAAGGAACAAGAGATGTAAACCCTATTATGGTAATAATACACCCACCTCTACAGAAAGGAACAAGAGATGTAAACCCTATTATGGTAATAATACACCCACCTCTACAGAAAGGAACAAGAGATGTAAACCCTATTATGGTAATAATACACCCACCTCTACAGAACAAGAGATGTAAACCCTATTATGGTAATAATACACCCACCTCTACAGAAAGGAACAAGAGATGTAAACCCTATTAGGGTAATAATACACCCACCTCTACAGAAAGGAACAAGAGATGTAAACCCTATTATGGTAATAATACACCCACCTGTACTTTATTAGAGCCTGACAACATCACTGATTCTAATGTAGTAGCTATAAATAATAAGAAAAATTGTATGACTTTGACTTTTGATAGTAATATTGATTTTGTATGTCAAACTATCACTACTAATTGGGACATTTTATTAACCATACCTGAACTCCATGGGTTTATTGGTGAGAAACCAGATTTTACTTTTAGAAATAATAGAACCCTTAAGCAACAACTTTGTTATAGACCCTTGAATTCTTCAAACTTTGTTTCATCTGACAGAAAAGGCACTTATCCCTGTAGAAAATGCATGGCTTGTGCTCACCTACATATAGGTTGTTACTTTCTCCATCCAAGTCTTAATTTTAAAATTGATGCTGACTTTTATGCAGATTGTTCTACCAAACATTTGGTATATTTTTGTTATTGTACTTTATGTTTTTCTTTTTATATAGGTAAAACCATCAGGGCATTTAAAGAGAGAATTTTAGAGCACTTGAGGGATATTAGAAATCTTAAAGATATGAATGCATTGGCCATGCATGTTAAGAGTGAAGGTTCTGCACATAAGTTTCGATTTCTAGCCTTAGATCTTATACGACCCAGTGTTAGGGGTGGAGACCTTATAAATAAAACTGAATCTAAGGAACAGAAATGGACCCCCCCCGGGTTAAATAGTAAGGTTTCTTTGAAACCTCTTCTGAAAGCTAGACCGCTTAAACATTGACCTTCACCTGTATATACATCTATACATATATAAGAATACATTATGGGCTTAGTACACTTAGCCAACACCATATTTTATATATATATATATATATATATATATATATATATATATACACACACACACATATATATATATATAGATATATATATTTTTATATAGATGTATTATGTTTTATATATATATATATATATATATATATATATATATATATATATATATATATTTATACACAATTATGTTTATATACGCACAATACTTTTATATTTATTTACATACTGTTTATAGGATTGTACCGAATGCACTTACAACATTGGCCTTTTTCATATATATATATATATATATATATATATATATATATATATATATATATATATATATATATATATATATATATATATATATATATATAGATATGCTTTGTGTTTATATGTTGTACCATTGTTGTTGATAGATCATTTATAAGTGTTTTTCTGAATTGCCAGGTTTTACATATTTATTACATAAGTTTTCCCTCCTTTTTTAGTTGACTTGATTGGTTGTTCTGTGTTTTAAATGTTGGTCAGTTAATCTGTGATTTTAATGTGGTCTGATGAAGCGGATTTGCACAGCGAAAGCACTTACCTGTTCAACAGAATAAAGGATTTCTCAGTTTTTTAAGGATTATTTATTACTTCTGTAAGGATTATTTATTACTTCTGTGAGCCTTGCTTGGAACCTTGGTTTTTGTGACTATATACTCAATTTTTGCTTTGTGGTTCCTTCATCAACAATGAGGTATTTTTTCTATATTGTCATAAATCTCAAAATGCACTCACTCGAGGCACTCCTTAAAATGGAGAACATTGATATCTGTGCAGTGACTAAAACCTGGTCCAAGGGTCCAGAGAACACCCGTGCACTACCAGGCTATAACTCACATCACACTTTTCGTCCATGTAACCTGGACCGAAACACCAAAGGTGGAGGTGTGCCCATATTCATTAAGGATATCCACACCTTCAGGCTAGTTGCTCAGCATAATGCATCCGAGGTTATCCAAGTGCAACTAACTCTGGGCAAAACTGCAATCCAAATTGTAGCTTGCTACAGATCCCACCCCAAGCCCCAGGATTCCCACTCCTCTTTTCTTGATGTACTGGAAAATATTAGGGTTCAACCAAACACCCTAATAATGGGTGACTTCAACTCATGTACCAACTCCTTCGCTCAACGCTTTCTGGAATTCATAAACTCCAATGCCCTGGATCAACTTATCCACACCCCCACCAAGGGCAACAATATCCTAGACCTAGTCATTACCAACATGTGTGACCAGTGTTCTACACCTGAAGTCAACTCCTCGTTGGTCAGATCCGACCATAAGCTAATCACCCTAGATATCCACATCCCGCCCCTCCCCATTAAGGAAACCACGGCAAAAAATTTCTCCAATGCCAACTTCATGCTTCTTAAGACAGAAGTGGCAAACTTCATGACACCCATGCAGACAGCCAATACAGTTATGACTGCTGAATCCTACACAAAGGCACTCTATAAGCACTTACATGAGTGCATGGATTGTGCTATCCCAAACAGAACCAAGAAGCTATCCTCCAAAAAAAAAGAAGCCAATCTGGTGGTCCCCTGCCATAAACAAACTGTACAACAGAAGGAAGAAACTGTTGCAAAAGAGAGTAAAATCCCATGAGTGGAGGAGCTCCCTGGTCAGCCTCAGTAAGATGCTGAGAGCCCTTATAAGAGCATCCAAAGCTAGCTATGAAAATAAAATCGCCACTGATTCTAAGGACAACCATAAAGCATTCTATAGCTATGTCAAGAATCTCAATGGCAACACCCAGATCTGCTCTGAGTTGCAGCACAACTGCATGAAAATTACAGAACCAACTGATATTGCCAACATCCTGGCAGATAGGTTTGGTGCTAACTTTACCCCCCACCCCCTAAAGAGCCCACATCTATACAGGAAGAATGCAGAGTCCCTGTAATCACAACTATGCAGGTAAAAGCTGCACTCTCTAAAGCCAAAAACACAGCATCCATGGGACTGGACAACATCCAAGGCTGCATTTTACATGAACTTCAGAATGAACTGGCTCCCCACTTAAGCACCACGTTCAATAATAGCCTTGCATCAGGCTTTTTGCCCAATGAATGGCACACAGCAACAGTTATCTCACTCCAGAAAGGGGGAGCCATCACTGATCCTGGGAACTATCGACCTATTAGCATGACGAGCCTGGTCTGCAAGGCCATGGAACGTATCATCATGGAACTCATAAACAAAGACATTGTTAACCTCCAAACTCTGAATCCCACCCAGTTCAGGTTTGTGAAAGGCAGATCATGCCTCCTGAACCTGATCGACTTCTTTGAGACAGTCACCAAAGCCATAGATGAGGGTAAGGTGGTTCACACAGCCTATCTTGACCTCACCAAGGCTTTCAACACCATCCCCCATTCTGGAATTATAGCTAAACTCACTAAACTAGGTATAAATCCCTACGTCACAAGATGGGTTGCCAACTGGCTCACTGACAGAACCCACACTGTAAAAGTTGCAGACTCCAAATCTGACCTCAAAGCAGTGACAAGTGAAGTACCACACGGTTCCATCCTGGGACCTCTCCTGTTTGGTATCTACTTCTCTGAAGCACAGGCTAACACAGAAGGCCTCTGGCTAATGAAGTTCACAGATGACTGCAAACTAGGAGCCATAGTCAAGTCCCCAAATGATGTGGACATCCTACAGAAGGGCCTCGCTGAGACAGATGCCTGGTGTCAGAGCCATGGTCTCAAGCTCAATGCCAAAAAGTGCATTTGGTAAAAAAAAACCCTTTGGTAAAAACTCTGTACCCATGAACTACCACATAGGCAGCAATCTACTTAACACTAAATATGTGATAAGAGACCTTGGGACCCAGGTGGACAGTAGTCTCTCCTTTGATAGTCACATCGCCACAGTAGTCAGGAAGTCCTTCTACATGGCACACCTCATCATAAAAGGGTTCTCATCCAGGAAAAAAGAGGTCATTGTTCCCCTCTACTCAACACTCATTAGACCCATTATAGAGTACAACACCCCTTTTGGAATGTACCTCACAAGATATCTGCAGCAGCTGGAAAGGCCACAGAAGTATCTCACAAAGAGGATTACTGGCCTCAAACAAATGCCCTACACTGACTGCCTCAAAAAACTCCAGCTTTACTCCATAGCATATTGCCTACTCTGAGGTGATCTCTGCCTAACATATAAAGCTATGTCAAACCCAGAGCTGTTGGACATGCTACACCTAAAGAAATCCCAATCCCTCCGAGCTACACGCTCCAGGGACCTAAACCTTGTCACCACAATAAATAGGACATGCTGGAGGGATAGATTCCTGTCCCAGAGACTTCCCATACTCTGGAACAGGCTACCCATCTATGTCAAGCAAAGTTCTTCATTAGCACTCTTCAAGAAAAATCTTGATGAGTGGATGGGAAATAGGAAATACACCCCGGGGATCACTTCTGTGTCTCTGCTCTACAGTGGCACAGGAAAATAACTTTCTTGGGTGGCATAAGCCAGGGAACCTTGTTGGCTAGGCTTACATAGGCCCTTGGGCCAGTAGCCTAGTACCTACCTATGAACCTATAAACTTATGAATATATAATGCATAAGGCATGGAATGAATGAGGATGAATGTACAATGCACATGGCATGGCATGAAATGAAGGAACATAAATGGTTAAGGCACCTTTTGACTTCTCCTGTCCTGCATGGCATGCTTAATTGATGTGGACGAGGAGTACATTTCTGCAACCTACATGTAGTGCATTAGTCTTACTTTCATTATTTATTTATTTTATTTATTTTATTTTACATTTGTTGACCGGGCTAGTCCAGCTGGATATATGTCTATTTTCAGTGGAGGCCCGGGGAGAAAAGCTCCAATGGTTATAACAAGTATAGGGAATACAAAAAAAATAAACAAAGCAAAACAAAACAAAAATTAAGCATAAAAGATAATTAGACTTTAGTATAGGTAATTTACATGTCAGAGGAAATATACATAACAAGATAGTATTCCTAAGAAAAAGTTATTAAATAATTGCAATACGCAATTGATAATATCAAAATGTAGTGTAAATAATACATAAGAAACACAACTCTTCTACTCCTTCACAAATCCAAGTATATAAGATATACAAATGAAGAACACCAATTGCTGTGCGTTTGAAATTTTAATTCTGGTACCTCGGCCTTCGCCTTCTCCTGGAATACAGTTTACATAGCAAACACCACCCATTTTTAAAGAACATCTGGCAATAGGGGCAGATCCTGGATTTTTGGGAATTCTGGGAATACTAGGATTGATGTTGACAATGATGGTGGTAAGAATGGGTCTGGTGACAAAATATTTTTTGTGACCAGATATTCCCATTTCTCCAACACACTAAAGGAAGTAGTGGGTAGATTTTGGCCTATTATCTGTGAGGATGATAGAATAGGAAAACTTTTTCCGTCAAGGGTTACCTTTTCGTATAAGAGATATTTTAATCTCAGGGAAATATTAAATTTCAGAAAAAACAGCAGATGTAGTAAAGGTAACAGAAAGGGAACATTCAGGTGTGGAAAATGTAAGGTGTGTAATTGGGTTAAGAACTTGGATGGTCTCAAAATCAATGAGGTCAGATATAGTGCCACAGAATATTATGACTGCAATTCAACAGGGGTAGTGTACATTATAGGATGTGGATGTGAGAAACAAAATTGGTACATAGGACAAGCCACTAGGAGGGTCAAACTAAGGATCCTAGAACATCTAGGAGATATAAGGCACAGGAGATTGGAGAGTCCGGTAGGAAGGCATTTTTGTGATAACCATGGGGGGGGGTTCCAGATGGATTTGTATTCAGTGTATTGGGCAGACCCAATGTATTTGGTAATGAAGCTATTTTCCGGGAAAAATTATTATTGATGGAATCTAGGTTCATTCTCAATTTGAAAACATTGTTTCCCAATGGGATGAATATGGAAGTTTAGTGTATTTTCCACATATTTCTCGAAAATAGTAAATAATTGATTTGAGGAATTGTCTGTTAATAAAATTTGAATGAATTGTTCGCAAGGGTTATATGAAAATTAATATCCATTTAATCACAGTATTTATATTTATGTATATAGTAGGACCTTGGTTGGTCTTACCAAAGCTCAAATAAGGAAGAAAGAAAAAAGCACAAGTACTGTTTATATCATAGTATTTATGTATTAAATGTCATACATATATATTTTTTGTAACAAACTATTTATGTGTTTATATCCATGTAATAGAGGGAAAGATGCTAGATAGGTGTTGTGAAACTGTAATAAAGGGAGCCTAATTGTATAATTAGGGGATGGTGCATCAATAATTCAATCAAAATGTTCTTTAAAAATGGGTGGTGTTTGCTATGTAAACTGTATTCCAGGAGAAGGCGAAGGCCGAGGTACCAGAATTAAAATTTCAAACGCACAGCAATTGGTGTTCTTCATTTGTATATCTTATATAAATAATACATAGTCATATTTTTTTTTTTTTTTTTTTTTTTTTTTTTCATAGTATATATGAGATAAGTTACATCCACAAGGATGTTATGTCAGTGGGGATAAGTCAGGATGTAGTATAGAGAGAAGGAAATATTGAGGTAGAGGAAAGGAGGAAGAAAGGTTAATCAGGATTGGTACAGGAGCAAAGCCAGTGTTTATTAAGATGGATTCTCAGTTGTTTTTTAAAGAGTGGAAGAGTGGACAAAGATGAGATATTGAGTGGAAGTTTGTTCCACATTTTGCCAACTGAGTTGGAAAAAAGACAATCTCCTGCAGCATTATTGGGTTTGGTGCTATTAACTAGTAGTTTATCTGAAGAACGTAGTTGTCTCAGATTGTTGTAGGGAGTAAGGAGGTTAGAGAGTATTGGTGTTTTGGATGGTTGATATAGAATGTTGTGAGCTATTAAGAGCTGTTGATAAATAAGCTTGTTAGGAAGTTCAAGCCAGTTTAGTTGTTTTAAGTTCAGGCAGTGGTGTGTTCTAAACTGGGATCCTGTGGCAAATCGAGCAATATTATGGTAAGATGAAGCAAGTTTCTTAAGGTTACTCTTAGAGAGATTTGTGTAAATAGGGGAAGCATATAGAAGGGTAGAGAGGAGGTGAGATTGGGCTAAGGTGGTCTGGGCTTCAGGTGTAAGGAAGGATTTGATTCTGTAAAGGGATCCGATCTTTTTGTTAACTACTTTTATTGTATTATTGATGTGACAGTCAAAGTTAAGATTATTGTCAATAGTAATACCTAGTAGTTTTGTAGAAGAATCAGGAGTAATATGAGTGTTATCAGTGGAAGTAATAGAGAAGTTTAGGGAAGTAGCTTTGCGGGTAGGTGCAAACAGTAGTAATTTGGTTTTCTTGGGGTTAAGGAGTAGACAACGGTCAGAGAACCACTGTTCAACAGTGGTAAAGTTTTTGGGTAAGAGGTTGAAGTTCCGCTTGAGAAGAAGCAGTGCAGATTATAGTGGAATCGTCTGCATATTGTATGCAAGTGGTGTTAGGGATAGCTGATTGGAGGTCATTAATAAAGATAGAAAATAGAAGTGGGCCTAAGATAGACCCTTGAGGTACTCCTATAGAGATAGGAAGGAGGGTAGATAGTGAACTTTTCCAGAGTACTGCCTGCTGACGATTTTCAAGATAAGAAGTAAACCAAGTTAAGGAGGAGGGATCAAGTGCATGAGATTTTAGTATGTACAGAAGAAGTTTATGATTAACCATATCAAAGGCTTTTGATAGGTCTATGAAGAGAGAAGATGAGAGTTTATTGATGTTACGGTTATAGTTGATGGAGTTGGTAAAGGAGAGTAATGCAGTAGTGGTGCTGTGGGAAGGTCTGAATCCATGTTGACTATTGGCAAGTAGGTTATTGTGGAGAAGGTGGTTTAGTAGTTGTTTATGGATACATTTTTCCATGATTTTAGCTATAGGTGATAATAGTGCTATGGGACGAAAGTTAGAGAAGTCATTAGACTTTCCCCCTTTGTGAAGGGGAATGATATGGGATATTTTACAGATAGAAGGGACAATACCCTCCTTTATAGATCTATTTATTAGGATGGCAATGGGATAGGCAGTGGCTTTAGCTCCTATTTGCAGGTATTCTGCAGGGAGCTTGTCTGCAGATGGGGTGGTAGGTTTTAGTTTTTGGAGTAGAGATAGGATATAGGAGGTAGATACAGGTTGTAGGTGAAGGGTAGGAAGAGTAGTTTTTGAACTAGGTGAGAGTAGTTTAGAAGTGTCAGAAGAAAGGTGGTTTGCAAGAGTTTGGATGGCATTGGTGAAGAAAGAGTTAAAGTCATTGGCTATTTGTGTGGGATTATCTGGGTCAGAATCCTGAGGGTTCGGTGTGATTGCTTGGCCAGGGGATAGAAGATTATTAATACTAGTCCAGAATTTTTTTGGTTCTTTTATGGTGTTTTTCTGTAGTTGAAAGTAATAGCTCTTTTTATCTGTCAGAATAGCTTTTTTGGTGCTGTTTCTCAGCTCCCTAAAGTTTTGGTGGTCAGTTTGGTTTTTGGTAGACCGCCATTTATCCCAGGATTTATTTCTGAGAATAATTTTTTGCTTCGTATTCTTGGTTATCTTCTTACTACAAAGTATTACAGCACATCAGTTATTTTAACACATGCATCATCATTCAGTTTTACGATTTAACTGATTCTAAAACTTACAGAGAATAAATGAAAGCTACTTTGTGGTCAACTTAACTATTTAAACACAGCATTGATATTCTTCTTTACCTTACCACTGAAAACTTTTATTTTATAAAAAGTTATTATTTCTTAATTTTCCAGTTTATTAAATGCTGTTTAAGAATTGCTAGTAAATCAGTGTAGCATCATAGTTATACTTTAAGCATTACTGTATATCTGACCTCTGATAAGCAATATTGCTTGCAATTATTTAAGTCCTGCTTAGTGCACATTTTTCTTTTGACCACTCACTAATCACTCTGTATAGGCTACATTTGTTATATTGTCATAATTTCTCCTTTCAGTCTAAGTTCACACCTGGGTGGCCACAGCAGTGGAGCGGTTAGTGTTGTCGCCTCACAGCAAGAGGTTTTCCAGTTCGATCCTTGGCTGGGGTGCCTTCTGTGCGGAGTCTGCATGTGGTCATGTGGGTTTCCTCTGGGTGCTCCAGTTTCATCCCAAACACATGCTGTAGGTAGATTGGACACTCTAAATTGGTCCTAGGTATGAGTGTGTGTGTGTGTGTGCCTTCTGTGGAAGGTTGGGTGCCGGGCTGGCAACTTGACACCATCAAAAACTCTACTGCCAATCATGAGCAGGCAGGTGCTCCGCTGTGGCAACCCCTAACTGGGAAAAGCCAGAAGAAGAAGTCTCAGTTCACGCCTGTATTGTAATATTACTGATGCAACATAACTTCTACCACATAATATCTATTAACCACACTGATTTATGCCCCTTTACATTGTATATTAGGCACATAACATCAGAGTTTATAGTTAAAATGCATTTTGTTAACTTCTATAGCTTTAGCAGAAAGACATACACCTTTAATGATTTAAGAACATTAATTTATGGTACTGGCTGACTTATTAACATATTCAGGGTAGAAACCAAAGCCATTGTGTCAAAAGCTGCTGTTGTGAGTGTAAAAATAAAAAATAAAAAGAAGACATTCAACTTTAGGTTAATGAAAGTGTTTAAACTTGAAGCACCATTCTTTATCAGTAAGCAGTTACAATGCTACAAAAAGATATTAAATTAAATGAAACGTTTTGACAAAATACAGTAATATTATTTAAACTTTTAATACAAGGGCATAAATAAATACAGTGAGATATATAAGCAAGTGATAATGTCTCACAGTGTTAGCATTACAGGAAAGTAACATACTGTCCAGTCTACAGGCAGAGGTTTTCACCACCCCTGGAAGGTCTATAGGTTCTCTATAACACCACACTGGAGAACATTATTATGCACAGTAATGGGTTATCTGTTAAATTGTTATGTATTTATTTTTCTTAGCATATACATTTTTGAAAAACAAAAGTTCTTCTGCCTAATGTTTCAAAGATGCTGTAGCATATATAATTTTTAAGGAAGTAGTTTGCATATTACGTTATGGAAGTCTTTAATGTATACACACATTCTTAGACATGCCCAACAGTTACAGCCACTTTCTTGTTTGTGTAAATCTTAGATGTCTCATTGTTCATAAGTAAAGACTATCCTGCAGGGTCTTACAAGCCTAGCTGACAACCAGAGCTCAGATTCAAATACTGCATTTTGTACCTGTGAGGTAAGTACATTAGCCATTATGCCAAACTCTCTGCTGTGAGCAAGTGAATGAAAAAAAAAATATATGCATGTAAGGCATTGCAACCACCTCATGTCTCTAAACTGTTTCTGATTTTGCCTTATTTTTTGACTCTACCCCTAAAGAAATGTGCGATTTTCTTTGAAATCACTGAGGATTACAGTCAGTCACTAAAGCCAGACATTATAATTTCATGCTTCTTTACTGTTCAGAAAATGCATCTTGCTATAAAACCTTTTACTCTACTTTTAAGTGAGTTTGAGTTATACTTAAAAACTGTTCCTGATTTTGGGGACCAGATTTCATAAAGTTCACAGAAGCTATTTTTGGACAGCACAACATGCCGTAGGAAGACTTCAGTGCACCTGCTGCAGATGAGTTTTCAGAAGACACATTGACAGCATTCTTAATACTTAGATATTCAGTAAAGGATAATTAGGGATTCGGCACAAGCTGGTCTGATTCCAAAACACTGTGTGCACACAACAAAACTTAAATGCGACAAACATCCACGCCGACTCCATTTCTGAAATCCTTGGCATATGCTTTACGTACCTGAAGATATTAAGGCTGAAGAGCAAAAAATATATAAAAATGCAGCCTGCTGTTAATGAACTGTAACAGGCTGCAGTGATACAAGCTATAAATGAGGCTGTAGCTGTGCACCCTGGAAGGCAACCAGCTAGACTTAGACCAAGGCTGAAACTAAACCAGTTGTCAGTCCAACAAATAATTGACAGATAGTGGCTAGACAGACAACTGGTGCAGGCTGTCTGCATCATGTGTGCCACATACATGTCTGTGCAGACCCTGTGAGGAAATCCCATCCTCCATGAGACCAAGGAGTGTCTCAGCCTGGGTGTACTTGCATCTGGGACATTCCAGACACACATGGGGAATGATGTGGGAGTGTCACAGACAGCTACCAGCTGTACCCTAACAAAAATTCCTGGAAGCAATATGCAGCAAGGCGGATGACTGCATACACTTTACATCCACCCCCGTGGAATATTGAACTGTAGTGCACAAGCTTTGCAGCATTGCAAATGTCCCCATGTACTCATTGCAATAGGCTGCACACACACATGCCTATCAAGACACCAATGCATCCTGAAGCAGACCAATACATTAACAGAAAGGGCTGCCAATCCATCATCTGCCAAGTTGTGTGTGCAGCAGATGGCAGCATAACAAACATCATGGCAATACACCCTGCAAGTGTCCATGATGCTGCCATAAGGAAGGAAAGTGGACTGAGGGCTGCATTTCATAAAGGTGAAATACATGAGGGATTACTACTGGGTAAGTACAGGAGTAGAGCTAGGATGTAATCTAAGGATAGCCCTCACAATAATATCCATTCTGAACAAATGTGTTTTCATTCCCCACAAAAGGTGATTCTGATTATCCACTGGAGCCGTGGCTAATGATGCCATATTGTGAACTATCCATCCCTGCACAGGAGGTCTACAATACAGCACATGCAACAACCAGATACACTCTAGAGTGTGGGTTTGGTGTACTGAAAGCTAGGTTCAAATGTCTGGACACATCTGGGAGTGCACTGTAGTACACACCTGAGAAGGCAGCACAAATGATAATGATCCGTGGCATGCTACACAACATGCTAACTAGAGCACATGGTGGTCTTCCAGCTGTAGGCGAGGGTAAACTATCCCAGGAACTCCAGATGTTGGAAGAGGATACCCCAGATGTATCAGAGGAGAAGCAGGAGGACACAGGGGACAGAAGACACAGGTGTAGTCAGTATAGGGTGTGACCACAAGTGCAGGCCAAGGCAACACAGCAGCATCTGACCCATATCTTTGAGTCATGACAAGCAACACATACATAAGTGCACAGATTAGGCATCGATGTCCAGGTGTTTCCTGACCATAGTAGCACAGATTCCATCAACTGGCAATTATTCGTTAGATGTACAACTGAGCATCAGACATAACACCATCATCACAATATATTATTATATGGGCATATGCAAATATGTCACAACAAGGATCATCAGCTCAGGGCACAACTGACACAGCTATGCATACACACTCAGATCATTGTATCACTGTATGTAAAACAATAAGGGACACATATCAGTGCTACACATTCCTATCTCTACAATATAATAACATGAAAAAAGAGAAACCACATAGGACATGATGCAGAACATTTAATAACTGCAGAAAAATATATCATATTAAAGTGGTAATTCAATAATATGAGCCAGCTCTGCTTATGACACAGATGGGCACACTCTAACACAATCTAGGGTGATCTTACTGGTGTCTTACACCATTTTCCACTCCACCCTGACCATATGCAGAAACTTGTTGATTGTTTGTTCCACAGAGACTGTTGGGGTGACAACACCATGTTGAGGTAAAGGGCTATGACTGTGGGTTGAAGGGCTTGTTTTGACCTGTAGGACCACAGCAGATGGGCAGCAGTTGAACTCTGTACAGGTTGAACTACAGACATGGATACTCAATGGCCAATGGTGGTTCTGTGGACAGATGACCTGCCTCTCCCATGTTGCAATCTGCTGAGCACAGTCAGAGAACACAGAACCTTGCTGGTAGTGTGACATTGCTGCAGTACCTCAGAGGCCACAGTTTCTACCGCCTGTGCCACAGCGAGCAGACTCTGATTCTGATCAGCCAGTGCAGCCATTATCTCACTGTGTCTTGCACTCTTGTCCTTGATGCATCACATGCAGCTGGTGTGCCACACAATCTGTGACAAGTGCACAGATATTTGCCTGTTGCTGTCTCTGTGGCCTTTCATTTGCCTGCAGCATGCGGTAGACATCCTCTGACACCTGGCCATACACAACATCTACTAACCTATGTCTACCGTGATGCCCTGTTTCAGGTTGGTGTAGGGAATTGCCATCAGCAACTGTCTCAACTGGGGTCTGCCATTCAACGGACTCACCCTGTTCAACATTCAGTGTGCCATCATCCTCCAAATGACTTGACAAGTTGATCTCCACATCTGAAGATACAGCTGCAGCAACATGACTGTCAACATCTTGGACTGACTCTCCCAACATGTTAAGGTTCTGTGTGCCAGGGGCCATAACACCATGCTGAGAAACATCTGAAACCACATCATGATGACTGGCTGGATTTTTGGATGATAATTATAGTTAATGTGCTGCAAGATACCAAGACACAGATCAGGACAATGTGCTTACATCACATGATGCATGGCATCAAAGACGTATGACATATATAGCTCACTAAAATGTTACAAATAATACTGCCTTTAATTAGGATAATATGATCATAAGAGGTTACTAGGCTATTGGCCCTGAGGCCCTTATAAGGCTGACCAAGAGTTTAGCCCATGTTTAGATAAGTCAGAACCCAAAGCCCCTGGCCAGCAGGGACAAAGGAGGAATCCCAGGGGTGTATTTCTGTTTACCATCCAGTTATCCAGGTCGCTCTTACAAAAGGATAATGAGGTACTCTGCTTGATGTGGAGAGGGAGTGTATTCCACAGACGGGGGAGTCTCTGGGACACAAATCTGTCCCACCAGCAAGTCCTATTGATATCATGGAACAGGTTGTAGTTGCACATATGGGTTGCTCAAGTGGAGCTTGACTTGCGGATATGCAGCAGTCCCTTCAAGGTGGGGTCTGAGATTGATTTATGTGACAAACAGAGATCACCGCTGAGGAGTCTGTATGAAGCTGAGTAGAGGGACAGGTCCTTTAGCCTATCTGTGTAGGGTAGATGTCTGAGGCCCTGGAGGCCTCAAACATCTGAGGTCTACTGTATGTATGTTTCCTGGAATCTGCATACATGGAGAATATAATTTGGTTACAAGGTCAACATACATGACATAGGTAAGGAATACAAGAAAAAAGCACACCTGTCAATACTTCATGGGAAGATGGTGCTGTTAAAGAGGGATAAACTTCACTTATTGTAGGGGAAAAAACAGCATTAGTGACCACATTATTGTCACCATTAACCAGGTGAACACAGCTAAAACATATAGAAGGTTTGTCATACACATAGCACTCATATGTGCACTTGATGAGGTTGATGCACACTGACCTAGGAATGGGAAGAAGGACAGGTTCCCTATTGATTTGTTGACAGCTTAGGTCGTTGAATGCTTATTCATTGACGCCTAAGTGTTAAATGCTTAAAATAGTGAATGGCCACATCATAGAATTCTTTCCTTGGGAAAGAATTTGCGTGGTCGTTCTCGGAGATTTGCCCTTTCCCCAAGGTAGAGATGTCTCGAAGTTGGTATATTTAGTTGGGGGGGTGCAGCCTCCCACATAAGTGGGTGTGAGGGGCAAAGGCCCCCACTATGTTTGGGTAGGTTTGTTTATTTTGTTGGCGGATGGCCAAATGAATTCTTTCCCAAGGAATGAATTTGATGATTTGGCCGTTCGCTGTTTTTAGCTTTCGACGCTTAGGTATTGATGATTTTGGATTGGACAAACTAAGCTGTCGATGTTATGATATAGACGTGAAGGACATAGTATTAATGGAGGACAACAACAAGAGTAACAGCAATGACACTTATGAAACATAGATAATAACATACCAATGGACGGCTCCTGCTGTGGAGAGGTTGAGGATTGTACTGTTGATCCTACATTGGGAAAGTAAAGAGAAAGACAACACAGTCATGTATTTAGCAAGAACAATACTGATAGCAGCACATATACAACACAGTAATAGGGGCTGCAGATTCTAACATGATGGACATTGCTACTATACACCAGATGGGCCTGTGTCAACAAATATTGACATAAATGTCATATCACATGTGTGCTACACATTGATGCAAGGTATGACAATTTTGCTGTAGCACACCTGGTCTGTCTGAACTTCAACCTGCATGTCTTGGTCCCCCCACTAGATGCACCTGTAGTGTACGGGTCTATATTAGATCAACGAACACGTAAATGTTCGAATCTGTAAAGGTCGACCATTATAGATTGAACATTTACGTGTTTGAAAATCTTTAAAAATAATAAAAAAAAACTAAGTAATAAATACATAAACCAAAGGGTGTAGGCAGGGGGGCAAGCCCCCCTGCACCCACCACGTGGGGGGCTGAGCCCCCCTACTTAAATATACCAACTCCAAGATCGTGCTACAGTGTAGTGAAGGGGAAATTTCCCTTTTCCGCACTGTAGTACACTGATGTGCGATCTCAGAGTTGGTATATTTAAGTAGTGGGGGGTGTGGTGGGTGCAGGGGTGCTTGCCCCCCTGCTAAAACCCTTTTCTTAATTTTTGTTTTCTTTATTTTGTTTTTATTACATTTTTGAACATTTAAATGTTCAATCTCTAAAGGTCGACCTTTAGATATTCGAACATTTAAATGTTCGTTGATGTAATATAGACCCTAGTGTACAATATTATAGAAATAACAATATTAAAATAAAAAGCAGTGCCATAAAATCAGGCTGAGGCAATAACAGGTAGTGGTTACAGTAGCAGTATAGAGGCATTCACCTGCTGTTCTCTGGTTTAGTCCTGAAGAAGATGGACCTGTGAATATTAATACAAACAGCATTATATGTATTTGAACTGCTCTATTTGTACTTCAGTTGTATGAATACATGCCATTAGACGTACATTCATCATCCTCAGAAAAGAGAAAGCCACTGTATGCAGGTGATGTGGCATTACAGGCAGACTCTGAGCGAGAACTGCAGTAAAGGATAGGAGAATGGAATGCAAAACACAAGGCACATGAGATGAAACTGATTACAGTTAAAACAGTGGTAATGGCAGCAAATTGGGGAAATCAGAAGAAGTTGATAACTGAGATAGAAGGGAAGATAGTGTAACAGGTTAACAGCTTCAAGTATCTGGGGGGTGGTTGAGGAAAAGGGAAGTCTGAATGAAGAGGTCAAAGCTAGAATCAGAGAGGATGCAGCCAACTGGCATAGAGTCTCAGGTATGGTGAATGACAGAAGAATGCCAAAGAAGCTGAAAAGAAAGATGTACAAAATAGTGATGCAACCAATACCACTGTATGTTACAGAAAACTTGGAAGTAAAGGCAAAGCAAATGAGGAAGCTAGAGGTGATGGAAATGAAGTGCCTTCAAAGGGTGGTAGGATGCACACTGTGCGACAGATAAAGAAATAAGGGTATAAGAGCAGAAGCCAAAGTAGCTCTGTTGATTATGGCGGTTCATGCACATGTGCAGAAAAGCAGAAGACAATCTGGTGAAGAAGATTTGGGGCAGATAGGAAGAAGGCATCCAGCAAAGAAGTGGATGGATTGTGTGAGTGAAGATCTGTGACAGTCAGGCATGAGAGTCAAGGATGGTAGGTGTGTGGCACTGAATCGAGAGAGATGGACAGTTAACATAACACCCTGATCCCATGTACAAAATAGGAAAAAAGGGGGGTTAATGATTACGATATATCATATAGATGGTTTTATATAACTAATAAGCAGCTGCTGTGGCAATTAGCTCATGGAGATAATTATGTGGCTGTGGTAGTTATTGTCCTTATAACTGTGGGTTTGATTTCTCTGCTGTTGATTTATTTAATAATGTTTATAATATTAATGATTATGACCTATGTAAATGCACATATGTTTTACAACATCTAATGACATCATTTCACATGACCACTGTCCTCATGTATCACTGATGCCTATAGTGCCTAGGCCTCAGATGAATGTGCACTTCGTAGCTTTCTGTTATGGTACCACAGTATCGTCTACTGCACAGTTATACATTGGAATAAAAACTCATATAACTTCTTGCATTCATTACTTCTTATAAAGTAAACAGTCACATTTATTTAAGCCACAAAGGAATGCCTGTCTGACTGCTTACACATATGTTATACTTTGTGTTATCTATTATTTTTTTTTACACTAAAATGTCCAATAAGTGTTTGCAGTTTTCATATTCATCCATGCTCTGCAGGAATTTGAATAAACGCCTGCAGTACAAGTTTGTTAAACTGAAGCTACTACTGCCTGTTAGCTTGGCTTGTAAGGTACCTGGTCAGCATGCCTCCATTTTGGAGTGCTGTGAGTTCCAAACCACATAGGGAAACATCTGTAACTGTTATCTTGGTTTACGTCAACCATAGCATTTCTTTGGAGAAACATATTCCAATAATTGATATTAATGTTTGTATTGTGCATGGTTACAAATAACTGAGTTAGTCATCAAATTCCTCTGAATATTTCCTTAATCTAACACTCTGCTAACATCAGATTTCTAACAACAGGGTTTGTAGGGCAGTACTTGTCTGTTTAAGAAAAACATGTGCTGGCTGTTAGCACAGCTTGTAAGGAAACATCAGTTTGCAAGGAAACGGAGCAGCAGGCCTACATTTTGTCATGCTGTGTGTTCCAATCCACACAGGGGACATATTTCTGAAACTGTTATTTTGGTTTAATTTATCCATACCATTTCTTTAAAGAAGTGTATTCCATTTATTGATATTGTATATTTTGTACATGGTTGAGGATAACTTGGTTACTCATCAAATTCCTACGAACGTATTTACAATCCAAAGCTGTCCGTTAATATCAACTTTTTAACAGCAGGGTCAGTAAAGCTTGCCACAGTCTGTTATATGTCTGACACATGCTTTTGTTAATATTGTATACTTTGTAAAATTGCTATCAGGTTCAGTTTTATCATTAAATATTACATTCAATTAAAGAACTCCATCATCCTCATCTTTTGAGGAAGTGAGATGGGCAGATAGCTGAAATACAGAAGAGGGAAGATATGTGTCTTTGCTTAGTGATGTGCACTTTGCCAAGGAATTTCATGGTCCTCACACATACTTTACTTCATCCCTTATGTACAGAAATGTGTATGGTTCTGTTCTTATCTTTGAGTTGTATGGAAGCTAATAGTTATTGGAAGGTTTCAATGTTTTTTTTTTTTTGTTTTTGTTAATGACTGGATTTTGAACTCTCTAAGGGTTTTATGGTTCAAGAAATGGAAGGCTCTTGGGTTTATGTTTGATGCAATTAGGTGCTGATAATAAAGTTCAATCATTAGTGGTTGCCATTCCTTATTTGATGGCTCATAATTTATTTGAGTGATACAACTAGTACTTATAATCTCATAATACAGTTGGAAATCAGGAAGTCCAAGCCCCCCTTTACCTTAGGTAAAGATAGTCTGTTGTAGCTTGTTCTAGCACTTTTGGGGAACCAGATGAAATTAGCTAGCTGAGTTTTCATTTTGTTAAAAAAATTATTAGGTATGCTATTTATGGTGACATTAAAGTGATACAGAATTTTAGGTAAAACATTCATTTTCACAATTGCTGCTTTAGACAAAGGTGTTAAATTAAGCTTATTCCATCTTTTAATGTCATTTACCACATTTGTCCAAATTTTATTTAGGTTACTGTTAAATGTGTCTATACAAGAGTAGTTGAATATTATACCCAGGTATTTTAGGGAGTAATCTACTTTGATTTGTGTTTCCGGGAACTAGAATTCTTTGTGGTTTAGAGGGTTTAATAGGAAGATAATAGAGTGATTCATATTTAGCTCATAATTTGATACTTGGGAGAAAGTTTCTATAGAGTCTAGGATTTTCCTTAGGTCGGTGTTTGGTAGTACAAAATATATATTTAAGTCGTCAGCAAATGCTGTGTATTTTATTTGGATATTGTACAATTGCATAAAATGATGATGTATTCTCAAACTGTAAGAGTAGTGCTTCAGTATATAAGTTAACCAGATAAGGAGATAAAGGGCATCCCTGGCGAGTCGCATTAATGATTTTAATTTGTTGTGATGGTTTTTATTTATAAAAAATGTTGTAGGAGCATTCCGATATAAGGTTTTAACCATATTAATGCATTCTTAGGATATATTATACTGTTGGAGTAATTTAAAAGGGAAGTTTAAGTTTACCCTGTGAAAAACTTTAGAAGCTTCTATCTTTAGTTAGTAATTGTATTGAGGATTCTATTGTGAAGGTATTGTCCCACACTTGCCTATGGCTCATGAAACCCAATTGCTCTGGGGATACTAAATAGGGATGTTCTTTCTTTATTCTATTAGCTAGTATTGTAGATAAGATTTTATATCTATATTCATAAGAGCTATGGGTCTATAGCTGTTAGGGTTAGTGACATCTGTGTTTGGTTTTGCAATAAAAATTGTCTTCGAGTTGTTCATATAAAGGTCTGTAATACCATATTTTATTATATAATTATATACAGATAATAGGATAAGTGCAATTTGTTGCTCAAATTCCTTGTAAAACTCAGCCACAAACCCATCTGGACCCGGTGCTTTCCCCAAGTTTCAATTTATCTATAGCTGCTGTAATTTCTTGTAAAGTTAAAGGGGTCTTTGGATTATTATTCTGTTGTTCACTTAGATGTGGGAATTTTATATCCTTAATGAATTGTTGCTACACTGTTTCTTTGAGTTGTTCTTGTAGGCCATACAGACTTTGGTAGATCTCTTCAAACCCCTTTATGATTTCCAGTTTAACATGTTTTTGTTAAAACACAGTTACATATGCTCTAAAAAGCCAAATTCTATTTAAAGGCTATATGTTTCCAATTATCAGACAATCCAAGTTTGGGGTTGCCCAGAATATTTCCTGAAACAATAGAAAACTGATGCCCATTTTGATATTATGTTAGTATGGGAAACTTGCTACAACATATAATAGTATACAACATTGAATCGTTGCAGTAGGGTCCATCATGGTGGATGATATCACAAGACTGAATATTTTTAATTTGTTCCCTGCATTTATGCGACATACTACAATATTTTTGTAGCAGACTTGCTCTTTAAGAGGATTTAACTTTACAGCTTTAAGCGCACATCATTAATTCTTTCTTTCATTCATTACCTACTTAATCCACTTTGTGTTTATACTGGAACTGGATTCAGTCTTGGCATTTAATGGGTACAAGGCAAAGAAACTAATTCTGGACAGGTGCCAGCCTATTGCAGGATCTATAAACACACTCACTCAAGGTACTCAAATGAGTTCACATGAGTTGTGTATACCTTAACCAACATTTAAGGTTAACATGACTTCCGGACTTTTGCCAAGGCATAAACTTTTATTCTTCTAGTGAAACCAGAGGCTATAAGGAAACAAATTTTAAGTAAATGCAGGCAGACTTTCTAATGATCTACCAAAAAGTTTGAAAGTGAGAATTGCTACAGATCCATACAGACCTAGTTTTGAATTCTGAAACTGAGTCAGTAATACAGCTATTTTAAGTGCAAGAGTTTTTCTATGCTTTTTTATTAAACATTTTTTGATAAAACTGTTTAAACATTATTAAAAATATAAACATAAACATATATATTATGTTCATACATTTTTGAGATATAGTCTCTGTGGTCTTTTCTGCCTTGTGGCCTTATTCATTCTGTTCAGTGTCTGTTGTTTTGAAAATGTCTAATAGACAAGCAGGGATTAATAGTCTACAAGGTAACTTTCACATTTTCAGCATTATGGGTTTCTAATGTTCTGCATCAGCATTTATTGATTCATGGCAGAGTTCATTTGAGATGTAATATACCAGTGATAAATGATAGTTGTAACACTAGGAAAAATAAAATAATTTTTAGAAATTGCAGATACCTACCCAATGCATTGACCTCAGTGTCAGTTACAAATTATTGATGATGATGCATATTATCAAAGAAAATGATTAAACTGTCAAACTACTCAGTTCTAGTGACCTTAGAGAGTGAAAGAGAGAGAAGAGGTGTGTGTGTGTGTGTGTGTGTGTGTGTGTGTGTGTGTGTGTGTGTGTGTGTGTGTGTATGTCTCCATGCTGGCATGTATATAAATAAATATATATATATATATATATATATATATATATATATATATATATATATATATATATATGTACACACACACACACACACACACACACACACACACACACACACACACATATATATATATATGTACGCAATGTGTGTGTGATTATAAAAATAAATGTGTGACATAAGGGGCAAAGGGGGAAGCTGCCCCAGCCACAAAGTGTTAGAGGGTGCATTCAGGCTGCCCTGATGACTGCAAACTGGGAGCCATTACTGAATCCCCAAATAATGTGAATACTCTACAAAAGGGCCTTAGAGAAACAGATGCTTGTTGCCAGAGCCATGGGCTCATGCTCAATGCCAAGAAATATATAGTTATCCCCTTTGGGAAAAAACATGTACCCGTGACTTACCACACAGGTGGCAGTACACTAAACACTGAAAGTGTGATAAGAGACTTAGGGACACAGGTGGACAGTGGTCTCACCTTTAATAACCACATCGCCACAACAGTCAGGAAATCCTTCTATGTGGCACACCTCATCGCTAAGGGCTTTTCATCTGGAAAAAAGGAGGTCATTGTCCCACTGTACTCATCCCCTCATTAGACCCATTATAGAATACAACACCCTGTGTGGTATGTACCTCTCAAGACACCTCCAACAACTGGAAAGGCCAGAGAAATGCCTCACTAAAAGAATCACAGGCCTAAAGCAGATGCCCTACCCTGACCACCTTAAAAAACTCCAGCTATACTCTGTCGCATATCATCTACTCAGAGGCGATCTCTGCTTAACATACAAGGCCATGTCAAACCTAGACCTGTTGGACATGCTACACTTAAAAAAATCCCAATCCCTCAGAGCCACACGCTCCAGGGATCTAAACCTTGCCATCACAATAAACAAAACATGCTGAATGGGATAGGTTCCTGACCCACAGACTCCCCAGACTCTGGAATAGGCTGCCCATACATGTCAAGCAGAGCGCCTCTTTGGCCCTCTTCAAAAGGAACCTTGATGATTGGATGGGAGAAAGGAAATTCACCTCGGGGATCATGTCAGTCGCCCTGCTAGAAGGGGTCCAGCAAAGTAAATAGTGTGGGAAGAAATAGCCAGGGAATTGTTATGGCTAGGCTTGTATAGGCCCTAGGGCCGATAGCCTATAACAACCTATGAACCTATGAACCTATGCATACCGACTTTTAAATGTCAGTATTGCATCTGCGGCCAAAGCTGAGCTGTAGCACTATGTGCCTGGTCTACAAATATAGAAAGCAATTTGCAAGAATTTGGAACGGAAAAAAAGAGAGTCTTTTTATGTGTTGCTTTCATTTTGCTTGTTTTATAACTGATCGGAGTGCTACAGCACGCCATGCATGTTATAAACTATAACATCTACTTGCTACATTTGTAGCAAGCAGTTGAAGTTTTTTTTTTCTTTAATAATTTAATCAGTGTATCGTTATGTGTTCTCTGTGCAGAAAATGCAGAAACTGCTTGTTACAAATGTAGGAAGCAGTTTGCTACAGTTTAAGAGAAGTTGAGAGCTTATTTGTTTTCTTTTTTTATTTACTGTATTGGAAGGAGGGGTGAGCCTGGGGTGCAGAAACGAGACCTGATTAGCTCCTGATTTTCATGAGTAAGATAGTCTGACCCTTTTTTTCTTCACTGCCAGCTGTGGAAGGGGGGGTGGGGGTGGTGTTCAGAAATGTGACCCAATTGGCTTCCGCATTGAATCGTTGCAGTAGGGTCCATCATGGTGGATGATATCACAAGACTGAATATTTTTAATTTGTTCCCTGCATTTATCCGACATACTACAATATTTTTGTAGCAGACTTGCCAGGAAGAATCACTGAAGTTTTCTTTTCTGGTTCCTTCACAACCAAATTAAAGGGTGCCAGATATTAGAAATGGCTCCAGGAGCTGGAGAGCCAGCTATGCCTCTGGTTAGGGGTAGTAGCAGGGTTAAGGTTAGGGTTGGCATGCATTACTAAGGTGGTCATGTACCAAACTTAACTTAATACAAAACCCTCAGCAAATGGAAAAATGAGACTTTTCCTTTGCCATTAGGGTGAAAACCAAGGTGAACTCTGAAACTTGAAGAAACAAGCCCCTTCCTAGAAAAAATGTATTTCCTCCCAATGAGGTATATACATATTTGAGAATGTGAATCAGCTTCAGAATTTGTGTGCATGAATGCATGCATAAATATGTGTGTATGTGTGTATGTCTGCATGTGTACCTATCCCCATATTTATGTGTATGCAACTATATGTGCATCTGCATTATTTACAAATGTGTATGCATTTGTGTACATGTGAATGCAATTTTGTGTGTATTTTTATGTACGTGTGTGTGTGTGTGTGTGTGTGTGTGTGTGTGTGTGTGCGCGTGTGCATGTAAGTGAACGTGTGTGTCTGTGAAAGGAGAGATATCTTAAAGGGGCTCCTATAATTCTTATGACATGCGATTTGATAAAGAAACTTGACATTCTGGTGGGAATGGGGAGGGGGTGTATGGATGAAGGAAATGGCAAGAAAGACAAGCAGACCAAAACAAAATACTGTAGAGTAGGTTCTAATGTGCTACTCATCACTCTTGTTTAAAATCTGCTAATTCTGTAGATAATGTCTGGTATTCATAAAGGTACTGCAGTGTGCATTATACCCCAATATACACATCACGGCACCGTTTCCAGATTTAGCAACCACCCTAACAAAGTGCTGTCTAGCACCCTAACATACTGCTGCCAATACTGTAACACAAAGGGATGCAGCACCGTCTTAATATAGTGCTGCCCAATGCTGTAACACAAAGGGATGCAGCACCACCCTAACAATGCTGCCAATGCTGTAAGACAAAGGGATGCAGCACCATCTTAATATAGTGCTGCCCAATGCTGTAACACAAAGAAATGCAGCACCACCCTAACATAGTGCTGCCCAATGCTGTAACATAAAGGAATGCAGCACTACCTAACATAGTGCTGCCAATGCTATAACACAAACTAATGCAGCACCGCCTTAATATAGTGCTGCCCAGTGGTGTAACAGAAAAAGATGCAGCACTGTCCTAACATAATGCTGCCCAATGCTGTAACACAAAGGGATGCAGCACTTCCCTAACATACTGCTGCCCAATGTTGTAATGTAAAGGAATGCAGCACCACCTTAACATAGTGCTGCCCAATGCTGAAACACAAAGTAATACCGCACCACCCTAACATAGTGCTCTCCAATGCTGTAACACAAAGGGATGCAGCACCACCATAACATAGTGCTGCCAATGCTGTAACACAAAGGGATGCAGCACCTCCCTAACATAGTGCTGCCCAGTGCTGTAACACAATGTAATGTAGCACTGCCCTAACATAGTGCTGCCCAATGCTGTAACACAAAGGGATTAAGCACCACCCTAACATAGTGCTGCCCATTGCTGTAACTCTAAGGAATGCAGCACTGCCTTAATAAAGTGCTGCCTATTGCTGTAACACAAAGGGATGTGGCACCACCTTAATATAGTGTTGCCCAATGCTGTAACACAAAGGGATGCAGCTCTGCCCTAACATAATGCTGCCGAAAGCTGTAACACAAAGGGATGCAGCCCGGCCTTAATATAGTGTTGCTCAGTGCTGTAACACAAAGGGATGTAGCACCTCCCAAACATAGTGCTGCCCAATGCTGTAACA
The DNA here is from genome assembly GCF_019279795.1 of Protopterus annectens. NCBI lineage: Eukaryota > Metazoa > Chordata > Ceratodontiformes > Protopteridae > Protopterus > Protopterus annectens. Next base: position 25,466,997 of record NC_056746.1, read on the forward strand.
TAAAGGAATGCAGCACTACCCTTACATAGTGCTGCCCAATCCTGTAACAGAAAGGAAGGCAGCACCACGCTTACATAATGCTGCCCAATGCTGTAACACAAAGGGATGCAGCACCTCCCTAACATAGTGTTACCCAATGCTGTAACACAAAGGGATGCAGCACCATGCTAACAAAGTGCTGTCCAGTGCTGTAACACAAAGGAATGTAGCACCACCCTAACATAGTTCTGCCCAATGCTGTAACACAAAGGGATGCAGCACCTCCCTAACAAAGTGCTGTTCAGTTCTGTAACACAAAGGAATGCAGCACCACCCTAACATAGTGCTGCCCAATGCTGTAACACAAAGTGATGCAGCACCGCCCTAACAAAGTGCTGCCCAGTGCTGTAACACAAAGGAATGCAGCCCCACCCTGACATAGTTCTGCCCAATGTGGTAACACAAAGGGATGCAGCACGTCCCTAACATAGTGCTGCCCAGTGCTGTAACACAAAGGGATTCAGCACCATCATAACATAGTGCTGCCCATTGCTGTAACTCTAAGGAATGCAGCACTGCCTTAATATAGTGCTGCCCAATGCTGTAACACAAAGGGATGCAGCACCTCCCTAACATAGTGCTGCCCAGGGCTGTAACACAAAGGGATGCAGCACCTCCCTAACATAGCGCTGCCCAGTGCTGTAACACAAAGGGATGCAGCACCTCCATAACATAGCTCTGCACACTGCTGTAATACAAAGGGATGCAGCACCACCCTAACATAATGCTGCCAATGCTGTAACACAAAGGGATGCAGCACCACCTTAATATAGTGCTGCCCAATGCTGTAACACAAAGGGATGCAGCATCACTCTAACAGTGCTGCCAATCCTGTAACATAAAGGAATGCAGCACTACCCTAACATAGTGCTGCCAGTGCTGTAACACAAATGGATGCAGAACCACCTTAATATAGTGCTGCCCAGTGGTGTAACAGAAAGAGATGCAGCACTGTCCTAACATAATGCTGCCCAATGTTGTAACGTAAAGGAATGCAGCACCACCCTAACATAGTGCTGCCCAATGCTGTAACATAAAGTAATACCACACCACCCTAACATAGTGCTGCCCAATGCTGTAACACAAAGGGATGCAGCACCTCCCTAACATAGTGCTGCCTAGTGCTGTACAACAAAGTAATGTAGCTCTACCTGAATATAGTGCTACCCAATGCTGTAACACAAAAAAATACGGCACCAGCCTAACATACTGCTGCCCAATGCTGTAACACTAAGGAATGCAGCACTGCCATAATATAGTGCTGCCCAATGCTGTAACACATAGGGATGTGGCACCACCTTAACATAGTGATGCCCACTGCTGTAACACTAAGGGATGTGGCACCACCTTAACATAGTGCTGCCAAATGCTGTAACACAAAGGAATGCAGCACAGCCTTAATATAGTGCTGCCCAGTGCAATAACACAAAGGGATGTGGCACCACCTTAATATAGTGCTGCCCAATGCCGCAACACAAAGGGATGCAGCTCTGCCCTAACATAATGCTGTCCAATGCTGTAACACAAAGGGATGTGGCACCATCATAACATTGCGCTGCCCAATGATCCAACACAAAGGGATGCAGCACTGCCTTAATACAGTGTTGCCCAGTGCTGTAACACAAAGTAATGCAGCACTGCCCTAACATAGTGCTGCCCAATGGTGTAACACAAAGGAAGGCAGCACCACACTTACATAGTGCTGCCCAATGCTGTAACACAAAAAGATGTAGCACCTCCCTATCTTAGCGTTACCCAATGCTGTAACACAAAGGGATGCAGCACCTCCCTAACATAGTGTTACCCAATGCTGTAACACAAAGGGATGCAGCACCTTCCTAACATAGTGTTACCCAGTACTGTAACACAAAGGGATGCAGCACCACCCTAACAATGTGCTGTCCAGTGCTGTAACACAAAGGAATGCAGCACCACCCTAACATAGTTCTGCCCAATGCTGTAACACAAAGAGATGCAGCACCTCCCTAACAAAGTTCTTTCCAGTGTTGTAACACAAAGGAATGCAGCACCACACTAACATAGTGCTGCCCAATGCTGTAACACAAAGGAATGCAACACCAGCCTAACATAGTGCTGCACAATGCTGTAACACAAAGGGATGCAGCACCACCCTAACATAGTTCTGCCCAATGCTGTAACACAAAGGAATGCAGCACCTCCCTAACATAGTGCTGCCCAGTGCTGTAACACAAAGTAAAGAAGCACTGCCCTAACATAGTGCTGCCCAATGCTTTAACACAAAGGAATGCAGGACCAGCCTAACATAGTGCTGCCCAATGCTGTAACACAAAGGGATGCAGCACCTCCCTAACATAGTGCCACCCAGTGCTGTAATACGAAGGGATGCAGCACCTCCCTAACACAGTGCTGCTCAGTGCTATAACACAAAGTAAAGAAGCACTGCCCTAACATAGTGCTGCCCAATGCTGTAACACAAAGGAATGCAGGACCAATCTAACATAGTGCTGCCCAATGCTGTAACACAAAGGGATGCAGCACCTCCCTAACATAGTGCCGCCCAGTGCTGTAATACAAAGGGATGCAGCACCAGTCAAATATAGTTCTGCCTAATGCCGTAACACAAAGGGATCCAGCACCTCCCTAACAAAGTGCTGTCCAGTGCTGTAGCACGAAGGAATGCAGCACCACCCTAACATTGTGCTGCCCAATGCTGTAATACAAAGGGATGCAGCACCAGCCTAACATAGTGCTGCTAATGCTGTAACACAAAGGGATGCAGCACCACCTTAATGCTGCCCAGTGCTGTAAAACAAAGGGATGCAGCACCATCCTAACATAGTGCTGCCCAATGCTGTAACACAAAGGAATGCAGCACCAGTCAAACTTAGTGCTGCCCAATCCTGTAACAGAAAGGAAGGCAGCACCACCCTTACAAAGTGCTGCCCAAAGCTGTAACACAAATGGATACAGCACCTCCATAGCATAGTGTTACCCAATGCTGTAACACAAAGGGATGCAGCACCTCCCTAACATAGTGTTACCCAATGCTGTAACACAAAGGGATGCAGCACCTCCCTAACAAAGTGTTACCCAATGCTGTAACACAAAGGGATGCAGCACCACCCTAACAAAGTGCTTTCCAGTGCTGTAACAGAAAGGAATGCCGCACCAGCCAAACATAGTTCTGCCTAATGCTGTAACACAAAGGGATCCAGCACCTCCCTAACAAAGTGCTGTCCAGTGCTGTAGCACAAAGGAATGCAGCACCACCCTAACATAGTGCTGCCCAATGCTGTAACACAAAGGCATGCAGCACCAACTTAACATAGTGCTGGCCAATGCTGTAACACAAAGGGATGCAGTACCATCCTAACATTGTGTTTCCCAATGCTGTAACACAAAGGGATGCAGCACCTCCCTAACATAGTGCTGCCCAGTGCTGTAACACAAAGGGATGCAGCAATACCCGAACATAGTTCTGCCCAAACCAGTAACAAAGGGATGCAGCATGTCCCTAACATAGTGCTGCCCAGTTCTGTAACACAAAGTAAAGCAGCACTGCCCTAACATAGTGCTGCCCAATGCTGTAACATAAAAGAATGCAGCACCAGCTTAACATAGTGCTGGCCAATGCTGTAACATAAAGGGATGCAGCACCTCCCTAACATAGTGCTGCCCAGTGCTGTAACACAAAGGGATGCAGCACCTCCCTAACATAGTGCTGCCCAGTGCTGTAACACAAAGGGATGCAGCACCTCCATGACATGGCTATGCCCACTGCTGTAGCCCAAAGGGATGCAGCACCACCCTAACATAGTGCTGCCAATGCTGTAACACAAAGGGATGCAGCACCGCCTTAATATAGTGCTGCCCAATGCTGTAACACAAAGGGATGCAGCACCACCCTAACAGTGCTGGCAATGTTGTAACATAAAGGAATGCAGCACTACCCTAACATAGTGCTGCCAATGCTGTAACACAAACGGATGCAGAACCGCCTTAATATAGTGATGCCCTGTGGTGTAACAGAAAGAGATGCAGCACTATCCTGACATAATGCTGCCCAATGCTGTAACACAAAGGAATGCAACAATTCCCTAACATACTGCTGCCCAAAGTTGTAACGTAATGGAATGCAGCACCACCCGAACAAAGTGCTGCCCAATACTATAACACAAAGCAATACCACACCACCCTAACATAGTGCTGCCCAATGCTGTAACACAAAGGGATGCAGCACCTCCCTAACATAGTGCTGCCCAGTGCTGTAACAGAAAGTAATGTAGCTCTGCCCGAACATAATGCTGCCCAATGCTGTAACACAAAGGAATATGACACCAACCTAACATAGTGATGCCCAATGCTGTAACACAAAGGGATGCAGCACCACCCTAACATAGTGCTGCCCAATGCTGTAACACTAAGGAATGCAGCACTGCCATAATATAGTGCTGCCCAATGCTGTAACACAAAGGGATATGGCACCACCTTAACATAGTGCTGCCCAGTGCAATAACACAAAGGGATGTGGCACCACCTTAATATAGTGCTGCCCAATGCTGTAACACAAAGGGATGCAGCTCTGTCCTAACATAATGCTGTCCAATGCTGTAACACAAAGGGATGTGGCACCATCTTCACATTGCGCTGCCAAATGATCTAACACAAAGGGATGCAGGACCGCCTTAATACAGTGTTGCCCAGTGCTGTAACACAAAAGGATGCAGCACCTCCCTAACATAGTGCTGTCCAGTGCTGCAACACAAAGCAATGCAGCACCGCCCTAACATAGTGCTGCCAACGCTGTAACACAAAGGGATGCAGCACCAACTTAATGCTGCCCAGTGGTGTAACACAAAAGGATGCAGCATTGCGCTAACATAGTGCTGCCCAATGCTGTAACACAAAGTAATACAGCACCACCCTAACATAGTGCTGCCCAATGCTGTAACACAAAGGGATGCAGCACCGTCCTAACATAGTGCTGACCAATGCTGTAACACAAAGGGATGCAGCACCTCCCTAACATGGTGTTGCCCAGTATTGTAACACTAAGGAATGCCAAATGCTGTAACTCAAAGTAATACAGTACCACCCTAACATAGTACTGCCAAATGCTGTAACACAAAGAAATGCGGCACCAGCCTAACAGAGTGCTGCCCAATGCTGTAACACAAAGGGATGCAGCACCACCCTAACATAGTGCTGCCCAATTCTGTAACACAAAGGAATGCAGCACCGCATTCATATAGTGCTGCCCAGTGCTATAACACAAAGAGATGTGGCATCACCTTAATATAGTGCTGCCCAATGCTGTAACACAAAGGGATACAGCACCTCCCTAACATAGTGCTGTGCAGTGCTGTAACACAAAGTAGTGCAGCACCGCCCTAACATAGTGCTGCCCAATGCTGTAACACAAAGTAATACATTTACCAACCTAACATAGTGCTGCCCAATACTTTAACACATAGGGATGCAGCACCTCCTAACATGGTGCTGCCCAGTATTGTAAAACAAAGTAATGCAGCACAGCCCTAACATAGTGTTGCCCAATGCAGTAACACAAAGGAATGTGGCACCAGCCTAACATAGTGCTGCCCAATGCTGTAACACAAAGGGATGCAGCACCACCCTAACATAGTGCTGCCCAATGCTGTAACACTAAGGAATGCAGCACCGCCTTCATATAGTGCTGCCCAATGCTGTAACACAAAGGGATGTGACACCACCTTAACATAGTGCTGCCCACTGCTGTAACACAAAGGGATGTGGCACCACCTTAACATAGTGCTGCCCAATGCTGTAACACAAAGGAATGCAGCACCTTATTAATATAGTGCTGCCCAGTGCTATAACACAAAGAGATGTGGCACCACCTTAATATAGTGCTGCCCAATGCTGTAACACAAAGGGATGCAGCTCTGCCCTAACTTAATGCTGCCCAAAGCTGTAATACAAAGGGATGCAGCACCTCCCTAACATATGGTTACCCAATGCTGTAATACAAATGGATGCAGCAACACCCTAACAAAGTGCTGTCCAGTGCTGTAACACAAAGGAATGCAGCACCACCCTAACATAGTTCTGCCTAATGCTGTAACACAAAGGGATGCAGCACCTCCCTAACAAAGTGCTGTCCAGTGCTGTAACACAAAGGAATGCAGCACCACCCTAACATAGTGCTGCCCAATACTGTAACACAAAGGAATGCAGCACCAGCTTAACATAGTGCTGCCCAATGCTGTAACACAAAGGGATGCAGCACCTCCCTAACATAGTGCTGCCCAATGCTGTAACACAAAGGGATGCAGCACCTCCCTAACATAGTGCTGCTCAGTGCTGTAACACAAAGTAAAGCAGCACTGCCCTAACATAATGCTGCCCAATGCTGTAACACAAAGGGATGCAGCACCTCCCTAACATAGTGCTGCCCAATGCTGTAACATAAAGGAATGCAGCACCACCCTAACATAGTGCTGCCCAATGCTGTAACACAAAGGGATGCAGCATCATCCTAACTTTGTGCTGCCCAATGCTTTAACACAAAGGGAGGCAGCACCAGCCTAACATAGTGCTGCCAATGCTGTAACACAAAGGGATGCAGCACCACCTTAATGCTGCTTAGTGCTGTAACACAAAGGGATGCAGCACTGCACTAACATAGTGCTGCCCAATGCTGTAACACAAAGTAATACAGCACCACCCTAACATAGTGCTGCCCAATGCTGTAACACAAAGGGATGCAGCACCTCCCTAACATAGTTCTGTCAATGCTGTAACACAAAGGAATGCAGCAGCACCTTAATATAATGATGCCCAATAATGTATCACAAAGGAATGCAGCACCAGCCTAACATAGTGCTGCCAAATGCTGTAACACAAAGGAATGCAGCACCACCCTAACATAGTTCTGCCCAATGCTGTAACACAAAGGGATGCAGCACCTCCCTAACAAAGTTCTTTCCAGTGTTGTAACACAAAGGAATGCAGCACCACACTAACATAGTGCTGCCCAATGCTGTAACACAAAGGAATGCAACACCAGCCTAACATAGTGCTGCACAATGCTGTAACACAAAGGGATGCAGCACCACCCTAACATAGTTCTGCCCAATGCTGTAACACAAAGGAATGCAGCACCTCCCTAACATAGTGCTGCCCAGTGCTGTAACACAAAGTAAAGAAGCACTGCCCTAACATAGTGCTGCCCAATGCTTTAACACAAAGGAATGCAGGACCAGCCTAACATAGTGCTGCCCAATGCTGTAACACAAAGGGATGCAGCACCTCCCTAACATAGTGCCACCCAGTGCTGTAATACGAAGGGATGCAGCACCTCCCTAACACAGTGCTGCCCAGTGCTGTAACACAAAGTAAAGAAGCACTGCCCTAACATAGTGCTGCCCAATGCTGTAACACAAAGGAATGCAGGACCAATCTAACATAGTGCTGCCCAATGCTGTAGCACAAAGGGATGCAGCACCTCCCTAACATAGTGCCGCCCAGTGCTGTAATACAAAGGGATGCAGCACCAGCCAAATATAGTTCTGCCTAATGCCGTAACACAAAGGGATCCAGCACCTCCCTAACAAAGTGCTGTCCAGTGCTGTAGCACGAAGGAATGCAGCACCACCCTAACATTGTGCTGCCCAATGCTGTAATACAAAGGGATGCAGCACCAGCCTAACATAGTGCTGCTAATGCTGTAACACAAAGGGATGCAGCACCACCTTAATGCTGCCCAGTGCTGTAAAACAAAGGGATGCAGCACCATCCTAACATAGTGCTGCCCAATGCTGTAACACAAAGGAATGCAGCACCAGTCAAACTTAGTGCTGCCCAATCCTGTAACAGAAAGGAAGGCAGCACCACCCTTACAAAGTGCTGCCCAAAGCTGTAACACAAATGGATACAGCACCTCCCTAGCATAGTGTTACCCAATGCTGTAACACAAAGGGATGCAGCACCTCCCTAACATAGTGTTACCCAATGCTGTAACACAAAGGGATGCAGCACCTCCTAACAAAGTGTTACCCAATGCTGTAACACAAAGGGATGCAGCACCACCCTAACAAAGTGCTTTCCAGTGCTGTAACAGAAAGGAATGCCGCACCAGCCAAACATAGTTCTGCCTAATGCTGTAACACAAAGGGATCCAGCACCTCCCTAACAAAGTGCTGTCCAGTGCTGTAGCACAAAGGAATGCAGCACCACCCTAACATAGTGCTGCCCAATGCTGTAACACAAAGGCATGCAGCACCAACTTAACATAGTGCTGGCCAATGCTGTAACACAAAGGGATGCAGTACCATCCTAACATTGTGTTTCCCAATGCTGTAACACAAAGGGATGCAGCACCTCCCTAACATAGTGCTGCCCAGTGCTGTAACACAAAGGGATGCAGCAATACCCGAACATAGTTCTGCCCAAACCAGTAACACAAAGGGATGCAGCATGTCCCTAACATAGTGCTGCCCAGTTCTGTAACACAAAGTAAAGCAGCACTGCCCTAACATAGTGCTGCCCAATGCTGTAACATAAAAGAATGCAGCACCAGCTTAACATAGTGCTGGCCAATGCTGTAACATAAAGGGATGCAGCACCTCCCTAACATAGTGCTGCCCAGTGCTGTAACACAAAGGGATGCAGCACCTCCCTAACATAGTGCTGCCCAGTGCTGTAACACAAAGGGATGCAGCACCTCCATGACATGGCTATGCCCACTGCTGTAGCCCAAAGGGATGCAGCACCACCTAACATAGTGCTGCCAATGCTGTAACACAAAGGGATGCAGCACCACCTTAATATAGTGCTGCCCAATGCTGTAACACAAAGGGATGCAGCACCACCCTAACAGTGCTGGCAATGTTGTAACATAAAGGAATGCAGCACTACCCTAACATAGTGCTGCCAATGCTGTAACACAAACGGATGCAGAACCGCCTTAATATAGTGATGCCCTGTGGTGTAACAGAAAGAGATGCAGCACTATCCTGACATAATGCTGCCCAATGCTGTAACACAAAGGAATGCAACAATTCCCTAACATACTGCTGCCCAAAGTTGTAACGTAATGGAATGCAGCACCACCCGAACAAAGTGCTGCCCAATACTATAACACAAAGCAATACCACACCACCCTAACATAGTGCTGCCCAATGCTGTAACACAAAGGGATGCAGCACCTCCCTAACATAGTGCTGCCCAGTGCTGTAACAGAAAGTAATGTAGCTCTGCCCGAACATAATGCTGCCCAATGCTGTAACACAAAGGAATATGACACCAACCTAACATAGTGATGCCCAATGCTGTAACACAAAGGGATGCAGCACCACCCTAACATAGTGCTGCCCAATGCTGTAACACTAAGGAATGCAGCACTGCCATAATATAGTGCTGCCCAATGCTGTAACACAAAGGGATATGGCACCACCTTAACATAGTGCTGCCCAGTGCAATAACACAAAGGGATGTGGCACCACCTTAATATAGTGCTGCCCAATGCTGCAACACAAAGGGATGCAGCTCTGCCCTAACATAATGCTGTCCAATGCTGTAACACAAAGGGATGTGGCACCATCTTCACATTGCGCTGCCAAATGATCTAACACAAAGGGATGCAGGACCGCCTTAATACAGTGTTGCCCAGTGCTGTAACACAAAAGGATGCAGCACCTCCCTAACATAGTGCTGTCCAGTGCTGCAACACAAAGCAATGCAGCACCGCCCTAACATAGTGCTGCCAACGCTGTAACACAAAGGGATGCAGCACCAACTTAATGCTGCCCAGTGGTGTAACACAAAAGGATGCAGCATTGCGCTAACATAGTGCTGCCCAATGCTGTAACACAAAGTAATACAGCACCACCCTAACATAGTGCTGCCCAATGCTGTAACACAAAGGGATGCAGCACCGTCCTAACATAGTGCTGACCAATGCTGTAACACAAAGGAATGCAGCACCTCCCTAACATGGTGTTGCCCAGTATTGTAACACTAAGGAATGCCAAATGCTGTAACTCAAAGTAATACAGTACCACCCTAACATAGTACTGCCAAATGCTGTAACACAAAGAAATGCGGCACCAGCCTAACAGAGTGCTGCCCAATGCTGTAACACAAAGGGATGCAGCACCACCCTAACATAGTGCTGCCCAATGCTGTAACACAAAGGAATGCAGCACCGCATTCATATAGTGCTGCCCAGTGCTATAACACAAAGAGATGTGGCATCACCTTAATATAGTGCTGCCCAATGCTGTAACACAAAGGGATACAGCACCTCCCTAACATAGTGCTGTGCAGTGCTGTAACACAAAGTAGTGCAGCACCGCCCTAACATAGTGCTGCCCAATGCTGTAACACAAAGTAATACATTTACCAACCTAACATAGTGCTGCCCAATACTTTAACACATAGGGATGCAGCACCTCCCTAACATGGTGCTGCCCAGTATTGTAAAACAAAGTAATGCAGCACAGCCCTAACATAGTGTTGCCCAATGCAGTAACACAAAGGAATGTGGCACCAGCCTAACATAGTGCTGCCCAATGCTGTAACACAAAGGGATGCAGCACCACCCTAACATAGTGCTGCCCAATGCTGTAACACTAAGGAATGCAGCACCGCCTTCATATAGTGCTGCCCAATGCTGTAACACAAAGGGATGTGACACCACCTTAACATAGTGCTGCCCACTGCTGTAACACAAAGGGATGTGGCACCACCTTAACATAGTGCTGCCCAATGCTGTAACACAAAGGAATGCAGCACCTTATTAATATAGTGCTGCCCAGTGCTATAACACAAAGAGATGTGGCACCACCTTAATATAGTGCTGCCCAATGCTGTAACACAAAGGGATGCAGCTCTGCCCTAACTTAATGCTGCCCAAAGCTGTAATACAAAGGGATGCAGCACCTCCCTAACATATGGTTACCCAATGCTGTAATACAAATGGATGCAGCAACACCCTAACAAAGTGCTGTCCAGTGCTGTAACACAAAGGAATGCAGCACCACCCTAACATAGTTCTGCCTAATGCTGTAACACAAAGGGATGCAGCACCTCCCTAACAAAGTGCTGTCCAGTGCTGTAACACAAAGGAATGCAGCACCACCCTAACATAGTGCTGCCCAATACTGTAACACAAAGGAATGCAGCACCAGCTTAACATAGTGCTGCCCAATGCTGTAACACAAAGGGATGCAGCACCTCCCTAACATAGTGCTGCCCAATGCTGTAACACAAAGGGATGCAGCACCTCCCTAACATAGTGCTGCTCAGTGCTGTAACACAAAGTAAAGCAGCACTGCCCTAACATAATGCTGCCCAATGCTGTAACACAAAGGGATGCAGCACCTCCCTAACATAGTGCTGCCCAATGCTGTAACATAAAGGAATGCAGCACCACCCTAACATAGTGCTGCCCAATGCTGTAACACAAAGGGATGCAGCATCATCCTAACTTTGTGCTGCCCAATGCTTTAACACAAAGGGAGGCAGCACCAGCCTAACATAGTGCTGCCAATGCTGTAACACAAAGGGATGCAGCACCACCTTAATGCTGCTTAGTGCTGTAACACAAAGGGATGCAGCACTGCACTAACATAGTGCTGCCCAATGCTGTAACACAAAGTAATACAGCACCACCCTAACATAGTGCTGCCCAATGCTGTAACACAAAGGGATGCAGCACCTCCCTAACATAGTTCTGTCAATGCTGTAACACAAAGGAATGCAGCAGCACCTTAATATAATGATGCCCAATAATGTATCACAAAGGAATGCAGCACCAGCCTAACATAGTGCTGCCAAATGCTGTAACACAAAGGAATGCAGCACCAGCCTAACATAGTGCTGCCCAATGCTGTAACACAAAGGGATGCAGCACCTCCCTAACTTAGTGCTACCCAGTGTTGTAACACAAAGTAATGCAGCACTGCCCTAACATAGTGCTGCCCAATGTTGTAACCCAAAGGCATGCAGCTTCAGCCTAACATAGTGCTGCCCAGTGCTGTAACACAAAGAGATGATGCACTGCCCTAACATAGTGCAGCCCAGTGCTGTAATACAAAGGGATGCAGCACCTCCGTAACATAGTGCTGCCCAGTGCTGTAACACAAAGTAAGGCAGCACCACCCTAACATAGTGCTGCCCAATGCTGTAACACAAAGGGATGCAGCTTCAGCCTAACATAGTGCTGCCCATTGCTGTAACACAAAGGGATGATGCACTGCCCTAACATAGTGCTGCCCAATGCTGAAACACAAAGGGATGCAGCACTGCTCTAACATAGTTCTGCCCACTGCTTTAACACAAAGGGATGCAGCACTGTCCTAACATAGTGCTGCCCAATGCTGTAACACAAAGGGATGCAACACCTCTTTAACATAGTGGTACCCAGTGCTGTAAAACAACAGAATTCAGCACCACCCTAACATAGTGCTGCCAGTACTGTAACACAAATGGATGCAGCACTGCCTTAATATAGTGCTACCCAATGCTGTAACAGAAAGGGATGCAGCACCACCCTAACATAGTGCTGCCAATGCTGTAACACAAAGGGATGCAGCACCACCTTAATGTAGTGCTGCCCAATGCTGTAACACAAAGGGATGCTGCACCGTCCTAACATAGTGCTGCCCAATGCTGTAACACAAAAGAATGTAGCACCACCCTAACATAGTCCTGCCCAATGCTGTAACACGAAGGGATGCAGCACCACCCCAACATAGTGCTGCCAATGCTGTGACCCAAAGGAATGCGGCACCAGCCTAACATATTGCGGCCCAATGCTGTAACACAAAGGGATTCAGCACCACCCTAACATAGTGTTGCCCATTGCTGTAATACTAAGGAATGCAGCACTGCCTTAATATAGTGCTGCCCAATGCTGTAACAGATAGGGATGTGGCACCACTTTAACATAGTGCTCTCAAATGCTGTAACACAAAGAAATGCAGCACCGCCTTAATATAGTGCTGCCCAGTGCTATAACACAAACGGATGTGGCACCACCATAATATAGTGCTGCCCAATGCTGTAACACAAAGGGATGCAGCTCTGCCCTAACATAATGCTGCGGAAAGCTGTAACACAAAAGGATGCAACGCCGCCCTAACATAATGCTGTCCAATGCTGTAACACAAAGGGATGTGGCACAATCTTAACATAGTGCTGCCCAATGATCTAACACAAAGGGATGCAGCACCGCCTTAATATAGTGTTGCTCAGTGCAGTAACACAAAGGGATGCAACACCTCCCAAACATAGTGCTGCCCAGTGCTGTAACATTAAAGTAATGCAGCACTGCCCTAACATACGGCTGCCCAATGCTGTAACACAAAGGAATGCAGCACTAGCCTAACAAAGTGCTGCCCAATCCTGTAACAGAAAGGAAGGCAGCACCACCCTTACATAATGCTGCCCAATGCTGTAACACAAAGGGATACAGCACCACCCTAACATAGTGTTACCCAATGCTGTAACACAAAGGGAAGCAGCACCTCCCTAACATAGTGTTACCCAATGCTGTAACATAAAGGGATGCAACACCATGCTAACAAAGTGCTGTCCAGTGCTGTAACACAAAGGAATACAGCATCACCCTAACATAGTTCTGCCCAATGCTGTAACACAAAGGGATGCAGCACCACCCTAACATAGTGCTGCCCAATGCTGTAACACAAGGGAATCCAGCACCAGCCTAACATAGTGCTGCTCAATACTGTAACACAAAGGGATGCAGCACCATCCTAACATTGTGTTGCCCAATGCTGTAACATAAAGTGATGCAGCACCACCCTAACAAAGTGCTGCCCAGTGCTGTAACAAAAAGGAATGCAGCACCACCCTAGCATAGTGCTACCCAATGCTGTAACACAAAGGAATGCAGCACCAGCTTAACATAGTGCTGCCCAGTGCTGTAACACAAAGGGATGCAGCACCTCCCTAACATAGTGCTGCCCAGTGCTGTAACACAAAGGGATGCAGCACCACCCTAACATACTGCTGCCAATGCTGTATCACAAAGGGATGCAGCACCGCCTTAATATAGTACTGCCAAATGCTGTAACACAAAGGGATGTAGCACCACCCTAACAGTGCTGCCAATGCTGTAACATAAAGGAATGCAGCACTACCCTAACATAGTGCTGCCAATGCTGTAACACAAATGGATGCAGACCCGCCTTAATATAGTGCTGCCCAGTGGTGTAACAGAAAGAGATGCATCACTGTCCTAACATAATGCTGCCCAATGCTGTAACACAAAGGAATGCAGCAATTCCCTAACATACTGCTGCCCAATGTTGTAACGGAAAGGAATGCAGCACCACCCGAACATAGTGCTGCCCAATGCTGTAACACAAAGTAATACCACACCACCCTAACATAGTGCTGCCCAATGCTGTAACACAAAGGGATGCAGCACCTCCCTAACATAGTGCTGCCCAGTGCTGTAACAGAAAGTAATGTAGCTCTGCCCGAACATAATGCTGCCCAATGCTGTAACACAAAGGAATACGGCACCATCCTAACATAGTGCTGCCCAATGCTGTAACACAAAGGGATGCAGCACCACCATAACATAGTGCTGCCCAATGCTGTAACACTAAGGAATGCAGCACTGCCATAATATAGTGCTGCCCAATGCTGTAACACAAAATGATGTGGCACCACCTTAACATTTTGCTGCCCACTGCTGTAACACTAAAGGATGTGGCACCACCTTAACATAGTGCTGCCAAATGCTGTAACAGAAAGGAATGCAGCACCACCTTAATATAGTGCTGCCCAGTGCTATAACACAAGGGGATGTGGCACCACCTTAATATAGTGCTGCCCAATGCTGTAACACAAAGGGATGCAGCTCTGCCATAACATAATGCTGCCCAATGCTGTAACACAAAGGGATGTGGTACCATCTTAACATTGCGCTGCCCAATGATCTAACACAAAGGGATGCACGACCGCCTTAATACAGTGTTGCCCAGTGCTGTAACACAGAGGGATGCAGCACCTCCCAAACATAGTGCTGCCAAGTGCTGTAACACAAAGTAATGCAGCACGACCCTAACATAGTGCTTCCCAGTGCTGTAACACAAAGGGATGCAGCACCTCCCTAACATAGTGCTGCCCAGTGCTGCAACACAAAGGAATGCAGCACCACCCTAACATAGTGCTGCCCTATGCTGTAACACAAAGAGATGCAGCAATGTCCTAACATTGTGCTGCCCAATGCTGTAACACAAAGGGAGGCTGCACCAGCCTAACATAGTGCTGCCAATGCTGTAACACAAAGGGATGTAGCACCATATTAATGCTGCCCAGTGGTGTAACACAAAGGGATGCAGCACTGCGCTAACATAGTGCTGCCCAATGCTGTAACACAAAGTAATACAGCACCACCTTAACATAGTGCTGCCCAATGCTGTAACACAAAGGGATGCAGCACCGCCCTAACATAGTGCTGCCCAATGCTGTAACACAAAGGGATGCAGTACCTCCCTAACATGGTGCTGCCCAGTATTGTAACACTAAGGAATGCCCAATGCTGTAACACAAAGTAATACCGTACCACCCTAACATAGTGCTGCCCAATGCTGTAACACAAAGGAATGCGGCACCAGCCTAACATAGTGCTGCCCAATGCTGTAACACAAAGGGATTCAGCACCACCCTAACATAGTGCTGTCCAATGCTGTAACACTAAGGAATGCAGCACTGTCTTTAAATATTGCTGCCCAATGCTGTAACACAAAGGGATGTGGCACCACCTTAACATAGTGCTGCCCACTGCTGTAACACAAAGGGATGTGGAACCACCTTAACATAGTGCTGCCCAATGCTGTAACACAAAGGAATGCAGCCCCACATTAATATAGTGCTACCCAGTGCTATAACACAAAGAGATGTGGCACCACCCTAATATAGTGCTGTCCAATGCTGTAACACAAAGGGATACAACACCTCCCTAACATAGTGCTGCACAGTGCTGTAACACAAAGTAGTGCAGCACCGCCCTAACATAGTGCTGCCCAATGCTGTAACACAAAGTAATACCGTACCACCCTAACATAGTGCTGCCCAATGCTGTAACACATTGGGATGCAGCACCTCCCTAACATGGTGCTGCCCAGTATTGTAACACAAAATAATGCAGCACTGCCCTAACATAGTGTTGCCCAATGCTGTAACACTAAGGAATGCAGCACCAGCCTAACATAGTGCTGCTCAATGCTGTAGCACCAAGGGATGTGGCACCACCTTAACATAGTGCTGCCCACTGCAGTACCACAAAGGGATGTGACACCACCATAACATAGTGCTGCCCAATGCTGTAACACAAAGGAATGCAGCACTGCATTAATATAGTGCTGCCCAGTGCTATAACAAAAAGAGATGTGGCACCACCTTAATATAGTGCTGCCCAATGCTGTAACACAAAGGGATGCAGCTGTGCCCTAACATAATGCTGCCCAATGCTGTAACACAAAGGGATGCAGTACCTCCCTAACTTAGTACTGCCCAATGCTGTAACACACAGGGATGTGGCACTAACTTAACATAGTGCTGCCCAATGATCTAACACAAAGGGATGCAGCACCGCCCTAACATAGTGCTGCCAATGTTGTGACACAAAGGGATGCAGCATCACCCTAACATAGTGCTGCCAATGCTGTAACACAATGGGATGCAGCACTACCTTAATATAGTGCTGCCCAATGCTGTAACACAAAGGGATACAGTACCTCCCTAACATAGTGCTGTGCAGTGCTGTAACACAAAGTAGTGCTGCTCAATGCTGTAACACAAAGTAATACTCTACCACCCTAACATAGTGCTGCCCAATGCTGTAACACATAGGGATGCAGCACCTCCCTAACATGGTGCTGCCCAGTATTGTAACACAAAGTAATGCAGCACTGCCCTAACATAGTGCTGCCCAATGCTGTAACACAAAAGAATGCAGCACCGGCCTAACATAGTGCTGCCCAATGCTGTAACACAAAGGGATGCAGCACCACCCTAACATAGTGCTGCCCAATGCTGTAACACTAAGGAATGCAGCACCACCTTAATATAGTGCTGCCCAATGCTGTAACACAAAGTGATGTGGCACAACCTTAACATAGTGCTACCCACTGCTGTAACACAAAGGAATGTGGCACCACCGTAACATAGTGCTGCCCAAAGCTGTAACACAAAGGATTACAGCACCGCATTAATATAGTGCTGCCCAGTGCTATAACACAACGTGATGTGGCACCACCTTAATATAGTGCTGTCCAATGCTTTAACACAAAGGGATGCAGCTCTGCCATAACATAATGCTGCCCAAAGCTGTAACACAAAGGGATGCAGCACTGCCCAACATAATGCTGCCCAATGCTGTAACACATAGGGATGTGGCACCACATTAACATAGTGCTGCCCAATAATCTAACACAAAGGGATGCAGCACCGCCTTAATATAGTGTTGCCCAGTGCTGTAACACAAACGAATTCAGCACCAGCCTAACATAGTGCTGCCCAATTGTGTAACAGAAAGGAAGGCAGCACCACGCTTACATAGTGCTGCCCAATGCTGTAACACAAAGGGATGCAGCACCTCCCTAACATAGTGTTACCCAATGTTGTAACAGAAAGGGATGCAGCACCTCCCTAACGTAGTGTTACCCAATGCTGTAACACAATGGGATGCAGCAACATCCTAACAAAGTGCTGTCCAGTGCTGTAACACAAAGGAATGCAGCACCACCCTAACATAGTTCTGCCCAATGCTGTAACACAAAGGAATGCAGCACCACCCTAATATAGTTCTGCCCAATGCTGTAACACAAAGTAGTGCAGCACTACCCTAACGTAATGCTGCCCAATACTGTATCACAAAGGGATGCAGCACCTCCCTAACATGGTGTTACCCAGTGCTGTAACGCAAAGTAATTCAGCAGCGCCCTAACATAATGCTGCCCAGTGCTGTAACACAAAGGAATGCAGCACCAGCCTAACATAGTGCTGCCCAATGCTGTAACACAAAGGGATGCAGCACCTCCCTAACATAGTGCTGCCCAGTGCTGTAACACAAAGTAATGCAGCACCGCCTTCATATAGTGCTGCCCAATGCTGTAACACAAAGGGATGTGACACCACCTTAACATAGTGCTGCCCACTGCTGTAACACAAAGGGATACATCACTGTCCTAACATTGTGCTGCATAATTCTGTAACACAAAGGGATTCAGCGCCAGCCTAACATAGTGCTGCCCATTGCTGTAACACAAAGGGATGCAGCACCAGCCTAACATAGTGCTGCCCAATGCTGTAACACAAAGGGATGCAGCACCTTCCTAACATAGTGCTGCCCAGTGCTGTAACACAAAGGGATACATCACTGTCCTAACATTGTGCTGCATAATTCTGTAACACAAAGGGATTCAGCGCCAGCCTAACATAGTGCTGCCAATGCTGTAACAAAAAGGGATGCAGCACCATCTTAATATACTGCTGCCCAATGCTGTACCACAAAGGGATGCAGCACTGTCCTAACATAGTGCTGCCAATGCTGTAACACCAAGGGATGCAGCACTGCCTTAATGCTGCCCAATGCTGTAACACAAAGGGATGCAGCACTGTCCTAACATTGTGCTGCCCAATGCTGTAACACAAAGGGTTGCAGCACCGTCCTAACATTGTGCTGCCCAATGCTGTAACACAAAGGGATGCAGCACTGCCCTTACATAGTGCAGCCCACTGCTGTAACACAAATGGATGCAGCACTGCCCTAACATAGTGCTGTCCACTGCTGTTTCACAACATTATGCAGCACTGCCCTAACATAGTGCTGCCCAATCCTGTAACACAAAGTTATGCAGTGCTGCCCTAACATAGTGCTGCCCAGTGCTGTAGCACAAAGTTATGCAGCACTGCCCTAACATAGTGCTGCCCAATGCTGTAACGCAAAGTTATACAGCACCGCCCTAACATAGTGCTGTTCACTGCTGTTTCACAATGTTATGCAGCACTGCCCTAACATAGTGCTGCCCAATGCTGTAACACAAAGTTATGCAGCACTGCTGTAACATAGTGCTGCCCAATGCTGTAACACAAAGGAATCCAGCACCAGCCTAACATGGTGCTGCCCAATGCTGTAACACAAAGGAATCCAGCACCAGCCTAACATGGTGCTGCCCAATGGTGTAACACAAAGGGATGCAGCACTGCCCTAACATAGTTTTGCCCAATGCGGTGGCACAAAGTTATGCAGCACCACCCTAACATAGTGCTACCTAATGCTGTAACACAAAGGGATGCAGCACCATGTAGGGCTGGCCCTGCAGCCATGCTGAATGCTAGTAGCAGTCCAGGAGAAATGCAAATGATAATTATTTTCTAGCCATGTACACTGCCCTCAGGATCACTTCCAGGATAGCATCTACGCACCACATAATTCAAGAAATAACTTGTCTGTGTATATCAGCATAGGTATCCCAACCATTTCACAGTACTGAACACAGCTAGAAGGCCATGCTTGACTACCAGCCACAACAGTGCTATGGGGATTGGGGCCTGAGGAGAACATCTAGCAACCAGGGATACCATATATGGAAGTGCCATAATTGCAGTATCCACACTATGAGGACTGGGTTTTTGGGTGATTCACTAGGCACCAGAGATTACTGTAACTGGAAGTACTATAACAACACCAACAGCTTTATGAGGAGTGACAGTGGAAAGAATCATTAGACAGCAGAGATTACTCTAATTAGAAGTGCCATAATGGCTACAACAATACTAGTGGAGCAGGACATAGAGGCATTTACTAGATACAAGAGCATACTAGATAGGCACCTTAATGGCACTTTAACTCTTCTGGGGGTGGTTGAGAAACACTGAAGGGCAGATATGTCAAAAACAAGTACAAAGCCTGTGTTGTCAGAGTGTACATATATATATATATATATATATGTATGTGTGTGTATGTGTGTGTGTGTGTGTGTGTGTGTGTGTGTGTGTGTGTGTGTGTGTGTGTGTGTGTGTGTGTGTGTTTGTGTACTTGTATGTGTGGGAGTGTGACTTGCGGGGATGCCACTGCCTACACGAGCAGCAGATTTCTACAGCAAAGGACAGATCAGCAGTGAATCAATCATCACGATAATAAATATGATTCAGAGACATGCAATTTAGCCAATAATGAGGTCTTACCTTGTTAGGACTAACTTGTCATGAATTCCAAATTGGCACATCTTAATAGCAGAGCCTTTTAGCACAAGCAGCTGCTCATGCTAAGCCCATTAAGGAATCCCAAGGAATGTTTTGTTTCTTTGAACTTCAACACATTTTCTTAACAAACTCAAGTTTCATTGTAATGGTACTAAGAAAAGTCCTTTCATGTGATACATTTCAGTTTTGTAATGATATAAAAGGAGACCAAATGGAATCAAACACAGGCTTATTGGCTATAGCTTATTGGAAATATTCAGCTTGAAACCAATGTGTTTCATAGCTACCAGATGCACTAACGCTTGGCTACCATTTAAATTTGATTAACTCCTTGCTGCCAGACACAGCTTAAGTAACTACATTAATTTTTGCACATAACTGGACATAGTAAGGTTTATTGTACACACTTAAAAACATGGGAAGAAAAGATCACTCATCCATCAAATCTTTTTGTATATGGCTTCTTTAGATACTATCAACAATATATTTAAGAAAGCTAGATATTTGGTGACTGCTGAAATGATTGTGTAAGTGACGATTGATGGCCACATCTCTGAATGTGTATTGTTTGCAGAACTCTATAGGTTACATCTGTTTATCCTTGACTACACACACACACACACACACACACACACACACACACACACACACACACACACACACACACACACACGCGCACACACACACGCACACATGCACACATTCGCACACACACAAACATTCTTTCTGTAGTAAATATCAACGTTATGATAAATGTTTGCTGTTCTGGTAGCCACTGTTAATATCTGGCTGACAAACATCCGCTGTGATATTTAGGCTGTTTCTCTATCATGCCCTGGCCTGTATGTAATAACATGTAATAAGTGTCATAGTGCTTTGTGCTTTAGCAACAACATTAATGTGGAGCAACATCATTGACTAGGTCTTCTGCTTCAAGAAGCAATGATGTCTCAAACCACAAATCACATTTTAATGGATGGAGGTGTGATATTAGGTGAGAATGTCATGCAAGAGATTTGAGAATGTTCTTGTCTTGGCCTTTTGGCTGTGACATTTGAGTTCAAGTCATTCTATAGATTATTGTCGTGAACACTGCTGCTTAAGTAACTCTGCATGGAAGACGGAGCCATTATTCATAGGAGAAATGTTTTAACAGATAACGCCACTATTTTTATGAATTAGAATTTGACATTTCTGCAATAATATATTGGATGTGTAAATTATTAGGAGAATTTCTTATTCTGAAGCCAGCTATATAATTTCTTTAGCATTTACAGATTAAACTTTATGTTAGCCTGAAAAAAAAAACTTCTTCATTAACAAATTTGCCAGCCAAAACTCAGGAAAATAAGTCCTCCAAGTCCTAGGAATCGTTTTATACTGTTCTATGATTCTCAAACGGGTGTTTTGTATTAGTAGTCCTGAATCCCCTGTTTCTGCTTTGCTGCATACAAACCAAGGAGAAAAACAATCTTACACCTGACACTTAAAAATAGTAGCTTCATATGTAACATGGATATTATCTAGTAGTATTTTACTAAAAAGAGAAAGAGAGAGAGAGAATTTTGGTGTCACACTGTCAGATTTAGAAACTTAGTCCACAAAGTGATCTGTGCCATACATTACTTTGTACAAAGTAAGAAACAGAATAAAGGGCAGGACTATTTGTGTCAAAAGATGTTAGTGGCACATGATGTGAGAAAAGGTAACATCAGATCCTGTCTGTTGTGTAAGAATGAAGAGATTGTTGAAAGGATTCCATACGTTGTGTGAGAAAGGAAGGGAGAGAGAGAGAGACACACACACAAGAGACAGACAGAGAAGGAAAGAGAGAGAGAGGCCGACAGACAGACGCAGAAAGAGAGATGCTAGATCCATAGATACAAATCAACATCCAACCTGTCAGATCCCAACCAAATGAACAGAACTAGAGGAATTGTTATGTTAATGATCAGCGATTTGATCACAAATACTAAGTCTACAACAGAGAGAAGTATATGCACAGAGTGCTTGCAAAAAACATTAATTCCCATCCCAGTTAACCATAAATGCATAAGCAATCCTTCTCCCCACAATACATACACACATAAATATATACATTCAAATATTTAAAGCATGGGCATTAATGCCCTTCTAGCCTGAAAATAGGGTCTATTTTATATATTCGAATGCTTAATTGTTCGAATCACTAAAGATCAAACTTTAGTGATCGAACAATTAAATGTTCGAATATATTAAAAATAAATATTTACAAAAAAAAGAAAAAGTAAAAGGTGTAAGCAGGGGGATGAGCCCCCCTCCACCCCTCCATGGGGGGCTGCACCCCCCAGCCTCCGCTACTTAAATATACCAACTCCGAGATCGCACTTCAGTGTGCTACAGTGTGGAAATGGAAAATGTCCCATTTCCTGCACTGCAGCGCAATCTTGGAGTTGGTATATTTAAGTAGTGGGGGGGTGGGGTGGGTTGGGGGGCTTGCCCACCTGCTTACACCCTTTAGTTTTTTTTTTTTATTAGTTTTTTTTAAATTTTTTAAAATATTTGAACATTTTAATGTTCGATCACTAAAGTTTGCTCTTTAGTGATTTGAACATTTAAGCATTCAAATATATAAAATAGACCCTGAAAATATACCAGAACAGTTTCTCCCATAATAAGTGTCCTGGCTGTTTTTAAAAATATCTAAACTAGTGCTTGCTTTAATGTAATCTGGTAGTCTGTTCCATGCATCAGTTGCTCTCTCACAGAACCAATTAGTACACTTATTCCTACAGAATCTCCTACGTAGGTTGTCTGATGATTTTCTACTACTTTTGATAACCCCAAACAATCCCAGAGATAGATATCTCTAAATGTCCTATATACCTAAATAAGGTCTCCTCTTAAATATATATATATATATATATATATATATATATATATATATATATATGACACACACTACAAGTTCAGATATTTTAGTCCTTCATAATAATTTAAATTTCCACATCCATGGATGCCTTTGGTATATTTCCACTGTACTCTTTCCATGCTTGTTTTATTACAAGGTTTCCATATTGTTATTTCATACTCAAGTTTGGGTTTAATGTAACTAACAATGACTTTATCATTTCTGATTTCCTAGATATTTATAAATCTTTTTATATAATCTATAGTTCTATAGCTATCATCAACAAATTGGTTGATATGATTAGAAAAACTCAAAGCTGGATCTACTCATATACCCAGGTCCTTAAATGAATCTACAGTTTCAATCACTGTGTACTGTATTAAATATTCACCTTTCAAGTTTAAGTCTCCTAAATCTCATAAGCTTAGTTTGTGATGTATTTATCAGCATAGTATTCTCCTTTGCCCAAATGGTCAATTTAGTGATGTTCATTTGCAGACATGCCCATTCTGTAACACATGTAATCAGTTTACTCAATTTCAAGTCATCTGCATACAGACTGTAGAATGTAGAACACCTCAGATAAAAAAGACAGATCTGAAAGATACAGTCTAAACAAGTAAGGGCCCAGGACAAACCTTGTGGGACACCCTGACTGTAACCAAGGATTTCACCTGTCCAGTTGCTGTAGGATACTTGCCATGTCCTATTTGGAAGTCATGCAGCTATCCATCCTATCAAAAGCACATCAATACCTAGTCATTGTAATTTATAGATCAGTGTTTTGTGTATGACCCTGTCAAATGCTGAAGTTAAATCTATATGTATTAGATCACAGCACCATTTGTTATTCATAGCTGTTATTATATTGTTATAGAAAGGCATATTACATTCCTATCGAATCTCACTTAATATCTCTATAAACATTTGATTTTCTTCATAATTCCCTTAACTTTCCTTAAACTCTAACATATCCACAGAGAAAACCTCACCCCTCTGCTTCATACTTCGATGAAAACTCTATATCATAACCTCCATTTTTCTCTAATATGCACTTAACCAAACTTTATCTAGCATGATCTCATTGTTTTACTGCATTCAGTATAACTCTCTTCTCACAATACTTAGGCATCATGTCTATCTTCACTAGTATATCAGAAACTAAACACCCCCATAGCAATCTGAGATGCTAATGTCAACAACTTATTTCATTCTATCACATCTACCATGTTGCCTCGCAATTATGTAAATATTTGACTATATATCCAGTTTATCTGTACTTTTGTAAATATTGGAATCTATGTATTAGTGTTTCAGATTTAATTTTTGTATTTACTGTTAAAAATGTAAATTATCTGTTTATTAGAGTGTGAAATGTGATCTACACCTGGAGCATTTCGTCCCCTGGCCTCTGCTGAAAATAAGCGCATAGCCAGATAGACTATGGAGGTAAACAAACATCAAATAAATAAATAAATAAATAAATAAATAAGGGTTACAGATGGTAATAGATATATTTTCAACATGTGCATACTGATATATATGGTTTCAAGTCCCAGCCTTTCCAATTCTGGCAATAACTTATATAGTATTACCTTCTCCATTATTTTTCTACAACAAGAAAGTAGACCTAAGGGTCTGTATGACTCTGGGTTTGCCTACTCCCCTTTCTCTTAAAGACAGATTTAATAAGTTCATGTCTCCAATCTTGAGGAACTCTTCCCGTATTTATACCACTGAGTTATACAACCTTATGTGGCAGGGAAATTGAAACTCTTTGTGTATTGCTAGAGACTGTTTTGAAGAATAATGTGTTTATATTTCAGGAACATATCTACCATCAAATAGATGGTGTTGTCATGGCTACATCAATAGCCAACACCTACGCAAACATTGCTGTGGTGAAATGGGAGGAGGATCATGTTTATAATTGTATTTCTGAGTTTAGTGATAAGATTATTTTCCTAAAACATTTTGTGGATGACATATTTTTCTTATGGGGTGGTGATAACTCTCAGTTACTTTCATTTATTGACTATTTAAATTATACTACAAGCTTCCAGAAATTCACTGTGACATATTCTGGAGATAAAATTATTAAGATGTTTGTCTAGCAAAAGATAACTCTAATAACATCACTACATCCATTTTTAGAAAAGATGTTCATAAGAATAGATAGACCCGTAGGAATAGCATGCATGCCCCACATACATTCAGGGGCATTGTTAAGAGTCACTTCTTAAGGGCAAGTAGATTAAATACCAATAATAGTATATGTAGTGACAAGTTGAATAAGATGAGTAAGGACTTTAAACAACAAGGTTATGAAGATAGTAGGTTATATGATGTGAAAAATGAGATTTTAATGAACAGAGATTCTGTAGCATAACTGTTCTTCACAGACTGTCATGTGACTGCTTCCAGTAACAGTGGAAATGCTAGGCAGGGTTATATGCACTACTCTACTACATATAGCAGGAGCGTTATGGGTGTTAAGAACATCTTAATAAGAAATTGGGGGATTCTTACAGCTATGCCCGAGGTTGCTAATATAGTGGATGGGTGAGAAACCCACTTTTCTTTATAGGAAATGTCATAGTTTAAAACAGAGACTTTGTTATAAAGATTTATCTTTTAGTCTATCTACTAGAGCATCTAAACCTGGTACATTTCCTTGTCTTAGTTGAAAATGTTGCTGTGACATTATGAGAAGCAATGAGTTTATACACCTCACAACTAATAGGACATTTATATTTAATTGTCATGTGACATGTAGTACATCAAATATAGTATATTTAGCTAACTGTGTTAAATGTTCTGCTTTTTATATTGGGAAAAGTACAAGGAAATTGAAAGAAAGATTTGTAGTACATAAATCAGAAATACATAGATGAGTAACTAGCAATGCACTTGCTAAACATATAATTCAGAAGGATATAGCTCATAGTTTCTTATTTAGATTTATTGACATTAGGCATAAGAATAAAAGAGGTGGCAATTTAAATAACTGCCTTGAAGTTTGTGAATATGAGTGGATAGTACGCCTGGATGCAGATCATGTACCTGGTTTAAATACATCTGTTAACATCAAACCCATTCTTAAGCAGAAGCAAATGATGTTGAAATAATGTTTCTTTTATTTTTTCATGTATTCATGTATTTTCCATGAATCTGAGTGAAAATATTTGCCCTTTTAAGATAATTGTTTGATTGACTGAGATTTTTGATTGGGCTGTGTCAGATTCCTGTATCTATTTAAATGTTACTTTGATTATATGGCTTTATCTGAGCTCAGTGAAGACGGGTCTTTTCCTGAAAGCTTTGTGGACTTTTAATAAACTGGTTTTGGTCTCGTGCTTTGCGTTTCCAATTCTTGGAGTTTATTACCATAGTGATGGTCTGGTTTGTTTGGTTAATGTTGCAAATTTTCCAGTAGAAAAAAAAATTATTATTGATGCTACTAGCATTAACAACCATCAGAGATGCATCACATGTTGCTATCTGTGAACTGTTACATTTTTGACCTGGCAAAAATCCTGCCTTGTATTTGTTAAATACTGCAGAATACCTGCTGCAAAAATTCTCTTCCCTGGTCTTTACAAGTGCATGCCATCATATCTGAAAACATGTGTGCCTAAAATTAGGCTTGGATGTTCTACACATTTCCATTTTTTTAACAGGACATTTTTTCATGTAGGTAGTTATCCAAAAAATCTTTTCATTCACAGTGACATGACTCTCCTTTCTATGTGCGATTTGTGAAAAATACATCCTAACACCAGTACAAGCTATGCTATATAAGAGGGTTGCAAGTTCCCGACGTACAATCAGAGTCCTTGTGGATGAGGTCACTTGTACCAACATTAATTAAAAAAAGATCCAAACTTCCTTACATTAAGGTATTCTAAGGCCTGCCTCACATCATCTATTTTTGATCCTGGCAAGCATAACAGTATTCAATGTTCATTATCTTCTCTGCAAATCTAAGTGCCCATTTCTCTAATAACTGAATCTCCAATTACAATAATATTTTTTCTAACTACATCTGAAGAATCTTCACCTTCTTATTCAGAAATTTCTGCTCTGTCGATTGTTACAAAGGCACGGCCTTCTTCACCCTTAGTCTTATTCATTTCATTGTTTTCATTGCTTATTACCTTTGCAAGCATACCGTTATCCAGCTTGTACATCCACGGCTTGAGCCATGTTGTCCATGTCTTTCTCCTCTTTCTTACAGTAATGTTCCTCAACCCTTCCATGTTCCATTTTAATTTCTTCATTTTCACTTGTCCCTTGCTTCTTTTTTCTACCTTCTCTTTTGAATAAATTATGCCTTATTCTGTAGACTGAAGATTTTCTGATAGAAAAATGATATAATTTGCTGTAATCTGTGTATTACATCACAAAGCAGTGTCCTATTTAGTATGTATTCTCTTTGCTTTACAGACATTTATCAGTTTATTTTTCTTCTTTGTTATTTGTTGTGAACTTCTTCCTTTCTGTCTTTTTTTATTTCCTTCTATATGCTCTGAATCCTCAGATTGCTGAATACTTGTATCCAAAATTCCAAAGTTGTTAGTGGTATCATCTGGTTCAATAGGGGTTGAGTGATCTTTACCGACAATAGAAACTTCATTTCCTAAATGTGTTCTATTTGCTCTTTGCCTAACATTATTTATCTCACCAGTCCAGTCATTAATATATGTAACAGCAGTTCTCCAAGCCGTGCCAATTGCACAAGTGCAATCGTCATCAGTACGTCTAGATTTGCTTCTAATAATGGTAAGCAAATCATCTAACTTTTGACATGAGGAACACAGATCGCCAGTGTTATCAGGTGTTACCTTTAAATAAATATAGCATTTATTACACTGTGCAAGATATTTGTGCTTTACCAAATCATTAACAGCATATGCATTTAATGAATCCGTAATCAGCTGAAAATGAATAAAAAGTTCTAAAAGAAAAGAATAATAAAAATCAGTTACCACAGAATTCAAAGAGAACTTAAATCGACTTCTAAGAGAAAAGACACACAAACAACCTACAGATAAATATTAAATTAAGTACAGTAAAGTTGTCGCTCTTACTTTACAGGTTGTGAAAGTCACACAAAAGCTGGAATTCCTGTACAGTAGCTTCAGCTCACTATTCCTTGCAATCGCATCTCTTTTTAAGAATACAAACCAAGACAGGATTGTTTAGATAAGCTCTGGCTTGTCCTGTCTGCAATCTCTGTGAATTTATGGCTGATTAGGTCCCTTAGGATGGCTAGAGTTTGCCTGTCTAAATCCTATCCCTTTCCAATGACAAACATTGAAAATTAAAGGCAAAGCAACAAAATATAAATCAAAGTAAATCTTCCTGTCTACAAGCTATTCCTTCTTTCCTATAAACAGTGAAAAACAGTGGTAAGAAATAAAATATAAATTCAAATAAAAATTATCTTACCAGACAACTGTACAGTCAATCATAAACCAAGACAGGCTTGTTTAGGTAAGCGCTGGATTCAATAATACTTAATGCTTGAAATCCTGACCAACAAAAAATTACTAAAGAAGGAGATAGTTCAGAATGTATAATGACATACAAGGGACTACTGGCTGCATTTACACCACTACTAAGTTCCACAGCTTGCAGGGGTAGATATCTCTGGCACTCTGAAAAGTAGCTTATTAAAAAGACATACAGGTCACGTGTCTTGAAACTAATAACAGGATGCTAAGGACATGATGTGACTTGTTTTTACTAAGACAGGGACAACTTATTTTGCCCCACTTTGCAGCATACACAGAACATAGACCTCTTGGTATCAGACATTGTTTATTGATATTGCCGTGTAAATGCCTTGGTGAAGGTATTATTCATTAGATGAAACATAAAGCAAAGCTACTATTTTACGGTCATAATACATCTTAGTAAGGCATGGGAATTCAAAGCTGATAATATATCTTAAGATGCATAAAACACTATTTACTGCTAACTTGCATCCTCTGGAATGAGACTTATTATAGATTATTATGAAATAATGGGTGTGTTCCACTACCTAACTCATATCTAACTAGTATTTTTCTGCTCTTTCATCTTTTGCAAATTAAGGTCTATGATTTATCTCTTTCTCCCCAGTAAACTGTTGTAATATAAGGGGAAACCCTCTTTAAACAAGTAATAACTGTATTCTGTGACCTTACAAGAAATCTTGTCTCTGACATAATTTCTCATATGTGCATATATGCTAAATATAAATTTGTAATGCAAGTTTTTTCAACTTGTTTTTCCTCTGTATTGTTACTTTCATGTTAAATCTTAACTATAACTACTTGCCTTACATTTGTTGCATTTCCCTTGCCTGTGGTTGAAATGGGTCCTTTGTGGGATCAATCTGCTATTCTGGTTAACAAACACAAATCTACAAATAAATAAACAAACCAACAAACACCTAGACATGTGTGTGTCTACTATATCATCAAAATAAACAAAACTTCCAAGAATGAAACCAATGAACCAAGCACATGTAAACATAAAAAAGCAGCATCTTGAGAAATGCATTTACTTGAAAACACAAACCACTCAAACAAAAAATGCTTTCAAAGTCTGTGTGTGTGTGTGTGTGTGTGTGT
Source organism: Protopterus annectens (assembly GCF_019279795.1). Classification (NCBI taxonomy): domain Eukaryota; kingdom Metazoa; phylum Chordata; order Ceratodontiformes; family Protopteridae; genus Protopterus; species Protopterus annectens. Next base: position 25,496,757 of record NC_056746.1, read on the forward strand.
GTGTGTGTGTGTGTGTGTGTGTGTGTGTGATGAACCAGTCAGTATTTATATTATCAGCACTGTGACTTGTATGCTTTGAATAACACCATTTTATCATGGGAATATTAAAACCTCTAAACATATCAAAGCAGAATTCATGTATTTGGCCTTAAAATAAATTAAAAAAAAGATGCTGGCTAGATATTTCATAGAATGAGTTTTTCATGCAGAAGTACCATGTCCTGTTTAAACTAAATATTTCATATTCAGAGAATTGTATTTGCTGCATTAGAAATGTAGTACAATATTCCATAAGGGACAGCACCCCCCAATATTATAGGGATGTGGAAACCTGTGTAGACAACAAACTGTCTTTTGACATGTATCTAGAATTGTACAAATGTCCTTTTTCATTGCTCAGTTTATATATAAAGGTATGGCATCCAGGGCAAAGGATAAATTATTCCAGAGCTGATTACTGATTATAATGCTCCTTTTGCTATGTACCTATCCAAACACTTGTCACAGCTGGAAAGACCGCAATAGTTTTCACTAAAAAAAATCCAGGGCCTAAATCATAAAAACTAAGAAGTTCATATCAAAGTCTTGTCCCTTTTCTTGGTATCCACACAGGCAGCTACCTTCTGCATAAAGCCTTAACAGACTCTGGGCTGGATTCACGAAGGCTTGCACGGAGTCTAAGAGTAGAGTAAGACTCCATGCAGCCAACATGTCTTCTGAGCGATCCAGGAACAGCCGGCAGGGGCGTGTAAGAGAGCTCCTAAAACTCCTCTTACACGGACAGGGCTAGGATATGCAAATTACCTCATTTGCTGCTGAAAGGCATGCAAATGAGGTAAAATTGCGATTCAGGAAACCCTAACCTGTCCGAGTAAGAGTAGTGTTATTTGCAGAAATGTACTCCATTGACAACTAAGTACGGTTCTGCAAATAGCAAAACGGAGCTGTGACAGCTCGAAAAAAAGGATGCATCCAGTCGAGGAAGCATGCCAATGGCCAAAAATACTGCCATTGGCAATGTCCACTGATGCAAATTTAAAATAAAATAAATATTTTTTTTCCCCGATCACCGATGTTTAAGCGCGCAAATGCGGTGTGCTCTAAAAACCAGAAAACCAATAATTAGAATGCATACATGTGGATTTTACAGAAATCCCTAATATACAATTCAAGGGAATGGCAGTCCAAAGACAACATGGCTACCGAGCAGAGGTTGCTAAGGGGGGAAGCTCAGTCTAAGATGTAACCAAGCATTAGTAGGCAATCCTATGCAAATGAGGGTAAGGATAGTGAATCACAAGTTTACATAGCAAAAGAGCACAGTCAGTGTAGTGTAGGAGTAGGATAAGGGGTGTAACAGAGTAGAAGATAGGTGACATCATAAGGGGGTATGTCTGAGAGAAGTGAAGCTCATTGGAGTAGAGCGGCATGTGTCTGCTGTCAGATACTAATCACTGGAAGAGGTGCGTCAATAGGTACCCTAGATAAAGGCAAGAAATTGAAGGTGTATGCCGTGAGCAACACCAAAGTTTCTTGTAGAAATGCCTGCAATGTGTATGAGCGCATGTGCATGCCTTAAAAACCGAGTAAGCCTGTGTGCACGTGTGTGTGCCTGTGTGCGCGCCTTTAAGCTGGAGTAAGCAAGTGTAGGGATGTTGAAACCCGTGTAAGCGCGTTTGTGCCTGTGTGCATGCATGTTAGCAAGAATAACCAAGTTGTAGCCCGTGTAAGCATGTGTGCACACGTGTGAACTGGTGTGCGTGTGTTTGCCCTTGTGTGTGTGGCACTGCCCCCCTGAGGAAACAGAAAGGGAAAAGGAAGCACAACAAATAGTAGGAAGTTAACCAGGGAGTACTAGCAGAGCTAGCAGGTGAAAACAATCAGAATCAGGCAATTACACAGGCAGTACACTAGCCCAGCCCAGCCCAGCACTTAAAACTCAGCAAACAACTTTCCAGTATGTTTTTCTCAGAGACACTGCAACACTGCAGTAAGCTAATAGAAGTGAAAACTGAAAAAGCTTTACTGAGACAAAGAAATGTTAGGGGCTGCCATTGCTGTTATAAGGCAACATATGCAACATGCTGAGGGTGGTGACAATGCAAATGCTGCTGAGCAGCCCACCGTGAGGAGACGGAGAAGAGTGTACAGGCCTAGGGTAACCTACCAGGGGCTACATGAGCTGGAGACAGTGGAGCACTATAGAGTGGACAGAGACCTCATGCAGAAAATTGTTGAGCTGTGCAGGCCACACCTCACACACAGAACCAACAGAGGGGAATCCATCCCAGTGGAAACCAAGGTATGTGTTGGCCTAAGAATACTAGCAACAGGTACCTTCCAGAGACCAACTGGCGATATGATGGGGATTTCACAGGCATCAGCATCCAGGGTACTGCACCAGTTTCTGAATGCCATGTCAGCACATGTCAGTGATCATGTATATTTCCCCAATTCCCATGAGGTATTGGCCAGCAATATGTGTCTCTTCCAGCAAATAGCGGAATACCCTGAGGTAGTGGGTGCAATAGACTGCACGCACATTCGCATCAAAGCACCAGCTGGTGAGCGGGGTAGGGTCTACTATAACCGCAAGGGTTACCCCTCCATCAACTGCCAGGTCATGTGTGATGCCCAGGGCATAATAATGAATGTGTGTGCTGGCTGCCCTGGAAGCTACCATGACTCCCATATCTGGCATCTGATACAGCTGTACCAGACATTTGCCAATGGGGACATTCCTCATGGTCACCTAGTGGGGGATGCTGGATATGCACTTGAGCCGTGGCTGATGACACCCATCAGAAATGCACACACACCTGAACAGAAACGCCATAATGAGGCACATGCACAAACATGAAATGTAATTGAGCGTGTGTTTGGGCTGCTCAAGTCACGGTTCTGGTGCCTGGACACATCTGGTGGAGCCTTGCAGTACTCACCAACTACATGTACCCAAATAGTCATGGTATGTGCTATGCTACACAATATGATCCTGTGAAAAAAGCTGCAGCAGGAGCAGCATAGGGCCGGGCACAACAGCCCCCCACCATTGCCAAGGTCATCACAGGCAGAGGGTGACTCAGAGGAGGAACAACCTGAGCCTGCCCCAGTAGGCAGAAGGAGGCATGCCCAGTATGCTTTGGCCTTGGCAAAGAGGCAACGCATAGCATATATACTGGCTCAGTAGGAACCCTGGAAATGATACCTCTCTCCGACTCGCACATATAGTAAAAGGGATGTCTAACTTGACACTACCTGTTTACAAACATGTATAGGGAGTGTAAAATGTGCATCGGACTAGGCAGCCCTGCAGCACCACCTGAGGCATGATTGCTATGTGTTAAGCAATATAAAGCAGTGCTAAACAGCTCTCACCACTATTTAGTATATGTAAACAAAATTGCACACACTAAGTAGCGCAACTACAGGTAATATTGAGCACTGTTCAGCAATGTTGGTTAACATTGATCAATGTTGTGCAAGTCTGGTCAAATTTGGGCATAGTTCAGCAAAAGCAGGTAAACATGTTCATATTTGCTTCACTTTTCTTGAAGCAGTCTGTTCTGCCATGTATGAAAATATGAAGCAGTGACAGTCCTCAAACCCAGGATACAGTGCACTATAGTCATAGTACAGAACCACTAAACCAAAACAGTATGTCAATGGTCAGCTTGTATGAAAAAATGTTGATAGGTCTATGCAAAGTATCTCATGGAAACCTTGCAGGCATAGCATAATCCCTGTCGAGTTAAGACACAAAGGTGAGGCCTGCAGTAAGTATAGAACCTGATATTCAACACACATATAGTATAAATGTTAATATTGGTAATGTTCACACACATCAACAAATGTAGTGGACCTCAGACAGCAACATACTGCAAAGTCACACTGGGCATGCTCACACACTTGAATATATGAGACAAATGTCAGGCAACAAAACACTGAAAGTCCGAACTGGGCATGCTCACACACTTAGGGCATGTCTGAGTACAGTAGTGGGCCACACATATCCGTCAGTTGCATGTGTCAACCCAGAAATCACGCACTATTCACCAATCCACCATGTGCACACAGTTATATGACAACAGACACATATATAATATAGTGAAACCCTGTCATAATCAAATATGTTATGCAGATACTTAGGTTGTTCATAGAAAGTGGGAAAGCAAAGAAGAAACAAAACTTGCAATCAGTACCATCACTGAACAATGTGCATCCCGAACATTATCATAGGTTCAGAGGTTGACACTAGGTTATCTGCCCTAGGGCATGTATAAGCCTAGCCACAGTGTATTTGGCTTTTGCAACCCTGCTAGATTAATAGACTGTGCCTATGAATAGTAGGTCACACAAGATATTCCACATATGTTCATTTTATTCTGCCTCTGTCTAGCAGGGACCCAGAACATATCCCAGGGCTAAACATACGATCACCCATCCACCTGTCAAGATGTCACCTGTAGGTGGTCAGTGTGGGTCTCTGCATATGTGGGACTGGGATCTCATTCCCGAGTGAGTGGAGCCACTGGGATGGGAATCTGCCCCTCCAGCATGTCCTATTAACATCAGTGCTGACGTTCCCATCCCTGGAGCATGTAGCTGTAAGGGACTTTGATATCCTGAGGTGGAGTCTGTCCATCAATGTTGTGATGGACATGGCTTCAAACAACAGGCACAGATCGCATCCAAGTAGGCAGTAAGCAACTGAGGAGAGCTGAGGTCACCATAGCCAAACTGCGCATACCATCTATGTGAGTCCCTAGATCCACTTGGTTCGGTACATTTGTGGACATTACAGTTGCTGCAGGTGTTGGGTAAGGTACATCCGAAATGGGCCATTGTATCTAAGCATGGGCCTGATGAGTATAGGGGCACAATGACCCCACCTGATCTAGATGTAAAACCCTATGGGATAAGGTGGGCTATATAGAAGGTGTGTCCAACAACATTGGCAACGTGAATGTCAAAGGCGAGAGTACTAACTATTCATGTCCCCAAATCACAAATCACACACACCGTACATGATGTATCATCACCTATGTGGCAATGTGTGGGCACGTTGTTACTACCAAAGGTGATGACTATGCATTTAATGGAAGGTATCTGTAGGCCATGGCTCTGGCACCAGTTATCCATCTCTGTGAGACCCTTTTTGAGGATGCTTGTGCCAGCTGTGGAGTCGATTATGGCACACAGTTTGCAGTCATCTGCAAACATGGTCAGCCATATTCCTCCTGTGTTAGCCAGTACATCTGAGAAATATATACGGAACATGAGAGGTCCCAGGACTGAGCCCTGTGGGATGCCACGTGTAACTGGTGTATTGTCAGACATGGCATCTGCAATACTGACCATGTGGGTGCTATCCATGATCCAGTTAGCAATCCATCTTGTGACATATGTGTAGATATTGAAGCCGGTGAGCTTATGTATAATGGCCGAGTGGGGTATTGTGTTGAACTGTTGTGTGAGCTCCAGGTAGGCTGTGTGGACAACCCTCTGTACGTCTATGGACCTGTTACCTGTTTAAAGACATCAAACAGGTGCAAGAGGCAAGATCTGCCCACAACAAAGCCAAACTATGTAGGATCCAGTGTCTGTAGGTTCACAATGTCTATGTGTATGTGTTCCATGATGATACGCTCCATAGCTTAGCAGACCAGAATAGTTAGGCATATAGTGCAATATTGTCCAGGGTCCCTTGTGGCACCACCACTGTGGAGTGGGAACACTGTTGCTGTATGCCATTTCTTGGGTATATATCCTGTAGTAACTCTGATATTGAACAGTGACATAATGTGAGTGTGAATTTCGTCATGAATCTCATGTAAGCCGCAGGCCGGGGTACCGTCTGGTCCCATTGATGCTGTGTTGTCTGCTATGGAGAGGGCAGCACTCACCTGTTAATCTGTGATGTCAGGGAGGCTACACCCTGTTGGGATGGACATGTGCACTGCAGGGGGGATGGAGGGGAAACATTTCCACTGAACCTGTTTGCCAGGATGTTTGCAATGTCAGTGGGTTCACTGTATGTTTTGTCATTATGCAGTAACTCACAGCATATCTGTGAGTTCCCACCCAGGTCCCTGACATAGCTAAAGAAGGCCTTGTGATTGTCTATAGTGTCTGTTGCAAGTGTCCATTAGAAGTGGCCCTTAGATGAATCAACAAGTGATCGTAGCTATTCCATAGTACTGATCAGAGATGCCTTCCTGATTGGGATTGTGCTCTCTCATGTAGTAGCCTCCTCCTGTCCTTGTATAGCTCATTAATGGCCGTAGTCCACCAGACAGGCCCCCTGCCTTTGGAGGAGTGAGTCTTGTAGTTATCTGGGATAGCACAATCCATGCATTCCAGTAGTTGTCCGTAGAATGTGTTTGTAAAGGATTAAGTGGTCTGAGCCGTAATTAACACTGTCCCAGGGTCTTTGACGGATACCACCTCGGTTTGTATAAGTGTGACGTTTGCTTATGAGAAGTACTTCACTGAGATCACCTAGGATGTGTGTGTGTATGGGATATGTATGTCCAGTGAGATGAATGTATGTTCTGACCTTAACAATGAGGGGTATACCTCTGATGTGAAACATAGAATCCCCATGTTGGTGATGATCAGGTCCCACATGTTTTAACCCCCTGTGGTTGTGGTGACCAGTTCTGCCATAGCATTTGAGTCTATAAATCCTAGCAACTGTTGTGTGAGGGTGTTGGTGCTTGAGTAGTATTCCCAGTCAATGTTTGTGTATTTGAAGTCACAAAATATAATGGTGTTTGGAGAGACCTTCACATTCCCCATTGTTCCCAGAAATACCGAGTGTTGTTCCCGAGTTTGGGAGAGTGGTCTGTAGCAGTCTACAAACTGAAATGCAGTTTGGCCCACTGTCAGTTGCACATGTACATTCTCTGATGCTTTGTGCAGTGCTACCAACCCGGAGGTGTGTGTATGTATGATGTATATGGATACCCCCCCCTATTGTTGTTGGCCGGTCCGAGTCTTGTGTCCGAAAAGCATGGTATAAAGTAAACCCTGGTAGTACTGGTGTGCTTTTGGGAGCCTGAACCAGGTGTCTGTTACTGCACATATATCGACAGTCTCCATACTGATGTGAGTCCTGAGTGCATGCATTCAGAGGGTTAGACATCTGTTGTTGAGCAGCATTACTCTCTGTTTCCTTTATCCTATAACATCTATGGAGGTGGTTTTGTCTTCTGAGCCTCGCTTCAAACAGCCACTATGGGTGTGGCAAGAGCCTTAGCCAGTTTGTGAAAGCCTAGGGGTGACAGGTGCATGGCGTCCATAACGAATCTACATGGCATGTCGAGCATGTAATCCCAGGCTGACAGACACTGGATCCCCTTTGAATGACACCAATATGTTAGCCAACTGTTAAAAGTGATCAGTTTGTCTGTATACTGTGACATAATTCTTGGTGAGGGTAAGATGCTACACAAGGTCAGGGTAATACTGGACAGGGCTACATGATCAGAGAGCTCCTCTATGTCTCTTGTCATGTAGTCCAGGGAGGAACGTCTGAGGGTTTACACACCAGCATGGTCAATGATGGAGCCATATTTGTACTTGCAGTGGACTGACAAGAATGCATGTGTCATGTGGCAGATCCTGGCACCTAACAGACAGCACAAAGTGACCTTCTCCTTGTTCAGCCTGGTGAGTGGGATGTCAGTGTGACCAAAAATTACAGTCACCTATTACAAGTGTATTAGGTGTGTTGTGTAGGCCTAAGGGCAGTGACTGTGTGGCACACTGACTTTGTAAACTATGTGATATGTGTGTATAGTTGTGGGTTAGCAGTTGTTTGGGTGTCTGCTTTGGATGTCTCTGCTGCTTAGGCAGAGTATATTTAGAGGCTCTGAGTATGTGTTTGTGTAGTAATGTATTTGGTTTGCTGTCGTCATAGGTCCATGTGAGACTGGATTTGTGGTGTGTGTGGTTACCTTCACCACTTGATAGACTGTGCCAGTCATGGCTTGGGAGAGCTCAGCCTCCAGTCTGTCTATACAGTTGCATCTCTCACATATATCTGAGTTTGTTGGTAGGAGGACAGGGTTCTCTGTGTACATAAGGCAGTTGTAACAATGCGTTAAAATTCCAATATGCACCAGCTGGACTGGAGAGTACACACGAAACCGACCTTTGGACATGCCAGGATATAATGATGACATACACTGTTGACTGATCACAAAGGATCAGTAGTGTGTTAAGTGTGTAAAAGAGTATAACAGTGGTTTAGTGTTCATGTTTGTCATTGCTTTGGAAAGATTATCTGCGAAGGAGTACAGACAGAACCATTACACCTCCTTCAGCTATGTCAGAAATAGCAATGTACAGTCATATATGTCCAGAGTCAGGGTCAACTGTAACTGACTGACAATGTCAACATCCTGTCAGACAGGCCCATACATACATACCCACCTCCCAGTGACAAAAGGCCCTATCATCATACCAGGAGATATCACATGTAGAATGTGTAAACTGCTCCTCCCAAAGCCAAATGAATCCCATCACATGGATAACATTACTTCCCCATATGTGCCATAAGTGAACAACAGAACAAACAGACCCTGCACCTGAACAGTCTGTTGAGCCTCATACTCTCTACAGGATCTTACACTGTTGAATGTGTTACAGCAACATGTGGCACACCCCACAAGTGTTGGTGCACAACAGACCATGGGAACTATAGTCCTATGAGCCTATGAAGTCTGAACTGCTAGGCCATGGAGTCCATCATGATTGCAGTCAGGAACAGAGCTATTGTAATCCGACAAACACACAACCCAAACGTCTGTGGTATGTTAATGAGCAGATCATGGTCCCCAAACCTGCTAGATTGTTTTCAAGGCAGCCACCCAGGTCATACATCACTGAAAGGAGCAACACACATTCCACATAGACTTTGAATAGCCCTTTATCAACATCACAGACACATGTTGTATCCACAAAACCAACAATCTGTGCACAAATATGTATTGTCATATGAAGGAATGGCAATTTGTCCACAGATAGATCACACAAGCTATGAATTGTGGATTCCTGTTCAAGCTGTTCACACCTGCTGACCCACAAGGTTCATTCCTGGGATTGCATAAAACTAAGTGCACATACATTACCATGTCCAGTCTGATGATGTCAGCATCCTACAAATATAGCAGGAGAATAGAAACCACACAGTAAAGCATATAGCATGTTATGTTAATGTGTATCTCTCTAGTATCATAACATAGTTAGGTAAGGATTTGAATCCTGCAATTGCTGTGTGTGTGATTCCCTTTGGGAAGAGTGGCCTTTTTGTAGACTTTCACAACACATTAAAAGAGGTGAACACCTCTTTGCCAAGTCTGATGATGTCAGTATCCCACAAATACAGCAGTGGAGATTATAACACTCAATAAAGCATATCGTGCGGTGTGTTAATGCATATCTCACTAGTGTCATAACATGGTTAGGTAGAGGTTTGAATCCTGCAATTGCTGAGTGTGTATGTGTCTGTGTGTGTCTGATTCCCTTTGAGAGGAGTGGCCTTTTTGGAAACTGTGAAAACACATTGGAAGAGGTGAATTCCTCTTTGCCAAGTGTGATGATGTTAGTATCCCACAAATACAGCTTTGGAAATGAATATTCCCAGTAAAGCATATAGCGCGTCATGTTAATGTGTATCTCACTATTATCATAACATACCTTAGGTAGGGGTTTGAATCCTGCAATTGCTGAGTATGTGTGTGTGATTCCCTTTGAGAGGAGTGGTCTTTTTGGAGACTGTGAAAACACATTACAAGAGGTGAATTCCTCTTTGCCAAGTGTGATGATGTCAGTATCCCACAAATACAGCTTTGGAAATGACTGCTCCCAGTAAAGCATATAGCGTGTCGTGTTAATGCGTATTTCACTAGTGTCATAACATAATTAGATAGGGGTTTGAATCCTGCAATTGCTGAGTGCGTGTATGTATGTGTGTGTGATTCCCTTTGAGAGGAGTGGCCTTTTTGGAGACTGTGAAAACACATTAGAAGAGGTGAATTCCTCTTTGCCAAGTGTGATGATGTCAGTATCCCACAAATACAGCTTTGGAAATGAATACTCCCAATAAAGCATATAGTGCATTGTGTTAATGCATATCTTTCCTAGTATTATAACATAGTTAGGTAGGGGTTTGAATCCTGCAAATGCTCAGTATGTGTGTGTCTAATCCTATGAGAGGAGTGGCCTTTTTGGAGACTGTGAAAACACATTTAAAGAGGTGAATTCCCCTTTTGCCGGTTTGATGATGTCAGTATCCCACAAATACAGCAGTGGAAATGAAATCTGCCAGTAAAGCATATGGCGCATTGTGGTAATGCACATCTGTCTAGTATCATGACATAGGTAGGTAGGGGTCTAAATCCTGCAATTGCTGAGTGTGTGTGTGTGTGTGTGTGTGTGTGTGTGTGTGTGTGTGTGTGACACCGTTGAGCAATGTGTTGTGGGTTTTGCTTTTACTACTGTATGACATATCAGTAAAACAACAGTATGTGCATTGCACACTGCAGGTATCTGTGTGGCAAATACACATATGTACATGTGACCTACATTGGTAACTGTGTGGCCAAGACATATATGTACATGTGACCTCATTCACTTCATAGGTGTGAAGCCTGCTGTCAACACGACTACATCTGTTACCATTGACAGTTGTTGCTGCTGCTTCTTGGACCGTAGCTCACATATATATGTATGTGACAAGTCCAGCCACTGTAGTGAGCTGTGCCCTAGGTCATCTGTATCACACGCACACATGACAGTTGTTATAGAATAGTGTAAGTGTGGGTGTATGCCTGTGGCATATGACAGACATGTTCAAACACAACACAGTCTGTCAATAATGGCCAATCATTGTAGGTATACAACAACTCAGTGGATATGCATACAGACCCCTTATTGCTTATGTGATACACTGAGGGACATCAGCATATCTTTGGGAATGTGGATATCAAAGCACAGATGAAATCACATGTGGCTGTTTGTACACATCAGTACCCCTGCTACATGTTGTGTGCTATGACCAATGTGGTACTATCAGGATACTATGTGTAGTAAATGTGGATGACTATGCTATTGTTGGCTCATAGCTTCACAACATGGGTTTGTCAACAGGTAACTGTCTGTATGATACCCTTGTGGAGGATAAGTGTTTAATCCTGGGAATGCTTTGTAGGCCACTGTATGCATCACCAGATGTGGACGTACATATCCCTAGTGTGTCTGCTTGTACCTACGATGGACACATGCCAAACAGGAGTGGCCATGGGAATGTGTGGTGGTCATTACCACTGGTAACTGGTATAGTACAATACCAGAAAGATTCTAATGCTACTGTGTATCCTACAGCTGTGTGTCAGTTGTCAAGACATCATCTAACGATTGGTTAAAATCAGGCTGTTGAGATTATGTACACTACCCGAATGCTAACCAATGACCGATATCAACAGTATTACCCATAGAATAGTGTCATACCATGTCATACACACATGTGTACCCAAGTTGTGACATATGTGTAGTGACATGCATATTGGACACCAATAGGAAATATGAAGTATTAACACTGTGTAATACAGGGCATGCCACCCTTCCCATGTGCCCACCATGCACATACATGCAAACAGTGCACCTCCACCATGTTCACAAATGTACACCTTGAAATCTGTACTGCACACATCACACATGTAACATCCACTCACCCACACATGTGGCCAGTACCACACACATCAGCCAACTGGCACATGTGTGGACAATCCATGTTTGGAATTAACACTGGTGTAAACAATACTAAATTGATAATCAGTGTTGTGATGCATCATGCCTGCTCAGATACACCTACAAGGATATCATTACACTTTACTGTTCACAACATGCTAACATTGCTACACTGCTAGTAGGTCACCCTGTGCATCAGCACCATGTTATCCTGTTCCTGCATCAATGTCACAGATGACAGGAGGTGGCACAGTTTCATCATATGCACAGGGTGTGTGATTGTTTTTCCAGAGCCCGACAATGACCCATCCAATCAACATGTATGTGTGTGTGTGTGTGTGTGTGTGTGTGTGTGTGTGTGTGTGTGTGTGAGGGACAACAGTACAGTATGGGTCAGTGTTGATGTGATGTGTGTGTGTATGTGTTAGCCCTACGTGCTGGTAGTATGTGTGTATGTCTGCATGCACACAGTACCCCCTTGTGGCTGCCAAATATGGGAGTTTGTGGGACATCCACAGACTGTACCTGCCAGGCTGTACAGATCACTGTCTCCAGACACGGACACAGTACCTGTGCCTGGCAGGGGTGACACGGACAGTATTGGGTACTAAGCCAGACTGTGTACTATCGTCAGAGGCAGAAGGATGTTGACTGGACCCATGTCCCTGCTGGGACTGGCCAGAGCCACGTGCATGTGGTTGTCTCGGATGGTCTACCGACAGCCCAGCCACAACATTGCTGGGGCTGGTACTGGCACTACGGGAGCAGCTGGAATTTGGGTGTCGTCCACGATGACTGCCAGCTGATGATGTTGCTGGCATACTTCCACGTCGATGGCCCAGACATCCTGCACTGTCCTGGCACATGGACATAACATTGTGGAGGACATCTAGTGTCTCCCCCCAACGTCTATCAATGACATCGGTGTAATTGCGGATGGCACCGGCAAGGTCACGGATACTGTCTTTGATCGTGGTGTTATGAGCCCTCTGCGTCCTTAGTCCCTGCCTGGTGGATTGTTCCATACATGCCTGTGCTTGCATCACAGCCCAGAACATACCTGAGGTTGTGAGACCTGTGCAGGCACGCCTGCCAGGGGCATTACGACCAGTGATGCTCCCACGAGAACCCCTGGACATATGCCTATGTGGTACTGTTCCGGGTGTCTGGGCATGGCTGCTGTGTGGGGTTGCATGTGCCATAGATACCACACTTTCCTGGTCAATGCCTACCATATGCTGTTCCTCACCTAAGGCCATTGTTGTTGAGGGATGTAATGTCAGTACATATGTGCGCATAGATGGGGTGGAAAGCTGTGTACTGTCGATTGGTGGACCACCAACAGACCCTGTCAAACATGCCTGTGCCACTACACATGTATCATCATGGTCACTATTTGTGGCAGTGACCTCAGGTTCCCTGCTGCACCCATCCAACAATACCTCAGCACCTGTGAGAGGGAGACAGGAAGCACACTTTACAATCTCTACAGGATGTTCGCACACATGCACACATGCACACATACACAAATGCACCCATGCATACATGCACACATGAACACATGCACACATGAACACATAAACACATGAACACATGGATGCATGCACGCATGCACACATGCACACATGAACACATGCACACATGAACACATGAACACATGAACACATGCACACATGCACACATGCACACATGAACACATGAACACATGCACACATGCACACATGCACAAATGAACACATGCACACATGCACACATGCACACTAATACACTACACATTCAAGTTGACACACACACACCAACAGCAATATGGAACATAGTTGTTAGTGGTTGATGGAGTACAGTATCACAAGCCAAAGAGTACTATCACACGTGTCAGCATGCAGGATGTGTGTTGCTCAACAGCATGCAGTGCGAGTGTAGAGAGTCCTTGTTGATAACAGTATACATGTCGTTGATGCATGTGTGTTGTTCAATGATTGGCCTCACCCTGGTACACAATGTGTACATGGACACAACATTGCACTGCAAGTCTGAAACACTTTCCAATGTCCTGTGCACCATCACTCATAGGTATACAAAACATGGCCGGATGCACACAACTGTCAGGTGTATAACAATGAATGCTATGTGTAGTCCTACAGGTACTGTAACTGGATGTAGTGTAGTACCATGAGCCATCATCAGGCAGCATCATGTGGTCACTCAAGGCCACTGATGCATGTCACACTGGCAACTATCTTGCTGTACCTGACCTGCACCACTTAGGCTACATTTAACAGTTCACAGACAGTTGTTACATGGGCATGTCAGGTGTTCAATAGGGAGCATTGCCTAACATGACTGTGTTGTGTGTTGACGCATGTCACACTGCCCCATGATAGGCCTGTACCCCCAGGTATAGTATGTGTGCTGTGTTGATGACATATGGGATACTGGAGTATGACCTTACAGCAGGTGTCTACATACGCCATGTGTATCATATTAACACATACTGCATATGACAAAGTGGTATATGTTGTGTGCATGTGTATTGACTCTGCCTATACAATGTCCACTACAGTGTACCCCACTTATTTGTGATGCTCTGTGTGTTGCATGTGTATGAGTCAGCTACTCATGTCACTGGGAAGTGCATAGTCACACAGAGAACATGCAGAGCATGCACTACGTGTAGGTGTTTAACATGTGTATATGGCCTACAACTCTCCTATGACATGCACATGTTATATGCTATATTGACAGTAGCCCACTCACCAGCATGGGTCTGCTGTCTTGCTATCACACCAGAGGGACCTGCAAGGATATGAGACAGTATGTCAGTGTCAACAACTATGGCATTGCTGCTGTGAGTCTACAATTATACAGTAGTACATGTGGTGACAGTCACAGGCATACAGATAATGTTCCAAATTATCAGTATTGCATGACACCAGGCTCCACATATTCTGCATACACAGTACACATCTGATTAATGCATATTATAACACTTGGGATAACAGTGGTCTACGGATATGCCATGTTACCTGCATGCTCGTTATCGCTGTGCTGGGTGACTCCGGCCTCCATGATGACGCAGGTGTGTTGTACTGGTTGGCCAGGAGCCACCATGCTGAGGAGCAGCTCTTCCACTCTGGTGAGGGGGGGATGTGTAGCAGCACCACCACCTGTGGCAAGCTGTTGTCTGTAGACATCGGAGGCATGCTGCCAGACATGTCTGATTAAATCACTGCAGGTATGGCGTACCTGCTCATAAGTCCGGTTATGCATGCCTACATAATTCACCTGATGGACAACATCCTGCCACAGTGCAGTGCGACCGTACTGGTCCTGGCAGGATCTTGAAAACAGAAGGTTATAATGTTGGATGAGTGCATCTGAGATAACTTCCTCCTCCTCAGGGGAATAGGCTGGCTTTCAGTTGTGTGACATAACCCTGGAAGACAATTAAACAGTAATTGTGATCAAGGCATGTGGCACACTCAACATTCTAATGTACAGACATCAATGAAATGCCATATATAGCAACCTATTGGCTGTCAGTAGATACACACTTTTAATACCACATATGACTGCTAAGCCCACAACTGCCTGACAGTGCCTGGCACATACTATATACCAAACCATGTTCTGCACAGCCACAAAGTGAAACCAGTATGTAAGACTATACAACAGTACATGGCACACTGTATGTGACACACTGCAACACCTAGCCACAGGAGGTGTATATGAAGCTAATGCATACAGACATTTGTCATACTTTGAAATGTATGTAAACTACAGTTACAGTACTATCAGTACACCAAGCTACTTGTTGATAGCAAACACCTCAGTAACATATGTGTACATTCATCACTATAGGTGGCATACTGCTGTACTACACTATACATATTGCTAGATATGCACTTATATCCTGTGACACACATACCACTGAGGCCATGTTACAGGCATACCCACACACACATCATACATACCTACAAGACACAAATGTATTGCAACCCAGATTACTTTTACCTGTGTACCATACAGTACTGTGTGTCAGCACCTACAAAACCTCATGCCTGGGGTATGTAATGTGTGAGGACTACAGGTAACAAACAAAACAGTGTTTCCAAGCAATGTGGATATAAACCATATTGTGCTGTTTAGGCCTACAGCTTCAGGTAGTACTGCAGTTCATATGGGAGTTGTATTCACTAGTGTCAACTATCAATGAGCATACATGTACTGCTGTAGCCTACAATGGCACACTCCAGTCAACACCATGGGCCTACGTCACACTATATGCCATACTGGGTTTCCTGCCTAGCAATAGCATATGTATCTTTTGCTGGGATAAGAACTACAACACTACATAGCATGATATACACATTTTCCCACTAGGCTATCACACATACACATGTTTGACACATTCGCCTACACATTCTCCATCACACCCAGTCAACCTCACATAGCAAGTAATGCAACAAGTACATGCGCATGTGTATCAGGTCCTAGGTAGCTGATAGGCTATTATCCGTAGGGCCTATGGAAGCCTAGACATATGGTACCCTGCACTTCCACACCCATGTAGTATAGGTTTATGTGGTCCTGTCATGCAGAGCCACAGGGGTGATTCTCGGGTTGGGTTTCCTATCTCACATTCAATCATCATGATCATTCATGGCAACTGCTAATGAGGACCTTCATTTGCTATTGATAGGTAGTTAGTTCCAGAGTATGGTATGTGTCTGAGATGATAATGTACCACTCCAGCATGTTCTGCTTTTTGACGTTACTAGGTTTAGATCAGTACAGTGTGTAGCTTGTATGGAGTTTCATCTGTTTATATGGAGCATGTCCAACACCTGTGGGTTTGACATAGCTTTGTATGTTAGGCAGAGGTAGCCTCTGTGTAGGCGGTATGCGACACAGTGTAGCTGTGGTTTTGTAAGACAGTCTGCATAGGGCATCTGTTTGAGTCTGGTAATACTCTTTGTGAGGTATGTGGCTGGCGTCTACAGTTGCTATGGATGTCTTCTGAGGTACATACCATCAGGGCCATTGTACTCTATGATGGGTGTTATGACTGATGAGTAGAGTGGAACACTGCCCTCTTTTTCAATGGATGAGACACCTTTTCTGATGACATGTGGACCGTACTCATTTTACATGACTAGTGTGGCACTGTGATTATCAATACGGACACTACTGTCCACCTGTGTCCCGTAGTCTCTTATCACACTTTCGGTGTTGAGTACACTACCACGTCTGTGGTAGTTCATGGGTACAGGGTTTCTAACAAAAGGGATGGCAATACGTGTACAACATTGAGCTTGACCGTACATATGAACATCCATTGGTGTACATATAGATATACATGTAGGAACATATACAGTCCACCTTTCATGGTGCCAATACCAATTATGCAAAGGTTGAGAGGGATACAGTGATGTAATGATATTGCACAATCTTGTGCAAAATGCAGGGAAGATATTCTCAGCCCATGTATCTTTAGCAGGAGACCCTATCTGGAAGACTACAAACCTAACAAATCATACCCACAGCGTTTAAACACCACATGTCATATGCCAGCACTGTATGCTGTCTTGTTTGACACACACTACAACCTACATTTAAATATGTACATAACAACCTGCACCAACATATAAATGTCCACCCTTCACAAACACTTGCAGTATGTGCCTTGCTCCATGCACATGTTCAGATGCTAATATATCAGACACATATATATCTCTCCATATGTGTGTGCCATACACACACAGGGTCCACGCTGTTGTAGGTCGTACACCTCACGGATGACCTGTTGGGCCTTGCTACAACATGGACAGTTGTCACATGTGTGCATACAGTAATAGTACAGGCAGTATATATAGCTGCAAATGCTACATTGCTATACTAGCCTGGTACAGCAGTTGCCAATGCTAAGCTACACATTATGTGACTATCATGCATGTCTTACTCTGTCACATCCAAGTTTATATGGGTGCTTGCAATACTCCCCAAAACTGCCATTATACGCAGTACTGTACAGACCATAGATAACATGTTCAGATGTTTGACATATAATGCTGAGCTACATATGTCACAGTTATGTCCCACTGAGCACAGTACACACCAAATTCTCCATGGCAGTAGTTATGCATGGCATCAGTTCATACATACCTACTGCTGCCACATATGCATGTTTCAGAGTATGTACAGTACTATTCATAAACATCTACTACTTGCCGGTAACTTCAAATCTGTTATATACCTGTTTGTCTATTTCAGGTCCATCTGTGTATGCTTTGACTACTTTATTTTTTTCTTATTAAGTAAAGTTTTTTACTTTATTTTTTTTTTTGGTTAGTTCTACAGTTGATGAATCGTGCAATGTAATGATTGGATGTGGGTATGGCAAGTACAATCTGCTTTTATAGGTATCTGCGCATGTGCATGTGATGCCCTCTGCACCAACTGGTGCCCAGCATTTGGTAAATGCATACAGCCTGCTGTGTGGTAATTGCAGTACTCACTGTCATAGCAACCCAATTCTATAAATTGCTAAGGTATGTAGGCATAGCCCTTTCAGATTTCCAGGGTGGGGCCCATGCTTGTTTGCTGTGGACACTGTTGTGTAAGTCCGAATGTTGGTATACATCTTATTAATGAAGCTAGAGGGGTAGACAGTGATGTACATGTTGTACTCAGACCTGACTGTTGCCACTTCCAGTACAGAGCTATCAGTGTAGAGTTAAACTCACCCCTACAAATGCTTACATAACATTTATGTGACTATGTAGTTTCTTTTGTACTCATATAATTAACTGCCATACCAATGTAGTTATTGAGAACTATTCTTTTGGCACATGAACTGTTTGTGAACTGTTATACTGTGAATATTAATGTACTCACTTCTGCAGGGTTTGTGTTTTTTATTGTTGACATTAGCACAGGGTTATCAGGACAACTGGACAATTCCAGTACTGAGTATGCCTACCTACACCCTTGGTAGACCCTAAACACACAAGTATATTTTAATTGTGGGGGATGCTTACATACAGAGAGCATTATGTATTATTGTGTGAATATTGTCTTTCTGGACTTAAAGGATTGGTGTGTACCTGTTAGTTTATCAAGGCAGGTGGTCTGTCTGCATAGTTCCCAACTGTGAACCTATCCAGATGGTAGCCAGAAGTTACATTGTTATTCTTTGTCTGTGCAACTCACAGGTGTTTTCAGGGCTGTTACAATGGCATTGTTACAGGTAGTTGCTACCAGTACATGGCTACATCCTTTGGTATTTCTGTGTTGTACTCCTACATAAGGGTATGCTTGTGGGGGTCCTACCAAAGCTATTTGCAGAGTGTGTAACAGCAGAATAGCTTATATGCCTGTGTGTTTGTGCCTCTGCCAGGCCTATTAAACACTCAGATACATCTTTGCATGGAGTCAGGGATAGGTAGTTAAAAGTGAGGTACACCTTACACATAATAGGGACAGTAAGTGTAGACTTGAGTGAAGCAGTGCATATGGATTAGTACTCCTTTTATGAAGTACGGGCGGTGTCTACTGTTATTATTGTCAGTATTCATTGTGTAATACCCCACCTTTCTGACTGACGTCAATACTTTTCAGAGGGATTCAGAGGGACACAGCTAAAATATGTTCCACAATCAGGGACATCCCTGAAAAGTAGTCACAGTTACTACGTATGGCCTCTGCCCTAATCAGATATGCCACTGTTTGTCTTGTTTTGATACTGTGTGGGTGTTGTAAAGTGCCTCTGTAACGTTATTTGCTGCTTGCATGGCTGCTTCTCACATCACAGTCATGTAATGCAATTCCACAACTATTGCTGGTAAAGATCCACAGAACAAGCTTTGTGTTATGGCCTTCCTATTTTTCCTTTACATTCACTCATTGTAATGCATGATATATTTATTTCAGCACGAGGTTATTGTATATCTGCTGTGGCTTAGTGGTACTTCATGCAATCTAGTGTGTCCAAGGTCTGGGGTTCGTGACTGACAGAGTTGTTTTAGTTTGCTGATGAGCAGAACAAGGGTCCTGACACAGAGTGACTAAGGCACTTTTAAGCAGTTGTAAGCGGGTTTGTGCTGGTTTGCGCGATGCTTAGCGATGCTAAGCTTAGTGCACACATGTGCACACTTGCTTAAACCTGCTTAAAAGTGCTTACTCCCGCTAACCCCAGCACTAATTTCTTTGAAAGAAAAGAAAATGGGGAGATAGGAAAGTGGTGAAAAAGAGGGAAAGACAGTAGGAAAACAAGCTCGGGATGTGCAGTACGGGTGTAGGGAAGGTCCATAGCTGCCCATTTCTTTAACAGCAACAGCTGTGCATATGCAATGCATTTTGATGTAATTTTGAATCCTTCCACCCCTGGGAGAGGGGTGACGACAACAAAGTATGTTGTACTGCCTATTATAATTATCAGTTTACATGTCCAGCGGACATGTGTGCGAAATGGGCAGCTATGTATGGGGTGTAATTTTTTTGTGGGTACAGATTGCCCTTTTTTTTTTTTTTCAGGTGAGAGTGGAAAGTGAGGTAGGGGAAGTAGGTATTTTTGGGGAGGTAGGTTGGGGAGGTAAACAGACAAGACAAACAAGATGCATACAGGGGCTGAGTATGACACATGGGGTGGGTGAACACAATTGACGGGGATGGATGTTTGGAAATTGCAAGTCCATGAGCCCACAGATGGTAACAGTGGGACTGAGATCCCCACTCATGGGCAGTCACCACTGAACCTTCACAAACCCGAGGGTGGCTGTGCTGGGGGCTGCATAGGAGGGGCAGGCTCACCCGTGAGTCGCGCCACTCTCACCTCGAGCTGGCATAGGGGATCAGCGACTAAACGCTGGATCTCCCTACGCACCACAACCCGGACCCTTCAGAGGGTGACAGGTGGCCCTTCTCCACCCACACTTGCAGGGGGGGGGCAAGCCCCATCCCCTGCAGCACTTCCACCCAAAGGTGGCACAGGACCAATGGAGGAGGGTAGCCTGAGCTGGGCACCGGACATGCTGGTGCCAGGTGCAATCGCCAGCTGAGGAGGGACAGGTGGGTCCACTGGGACCGGCCTTCCCATACGTTCTGTGATTAGGTGTGTTTAATTACAACATAGACAACAGCATTCAAAATTAGTTGTAACAGCATGCAGTAATATTCCCATTAACCCAACGCACCAGGGTTACAACAGTTGAACAGCAAGCATAACACATGCATATATTGAAAAACAGTGGACATTACAACAGCATGCAGGGATGATTGGTGGCAACAGGCCACCAAGATTGTGGTGTTTGAACAGGGCACATGCATCAAAGAAAAAACAGATTTTTATTGAACAATAGGACATATGTCCCAACAAATGTTATGAGATTACACATACCCATTGAACTGTGGAATTGCATTGTTTATGCACATGGAGTAGGGGGTAAAAAGAAACATCCATTAACATATTATTAGTACTTTTACTCTACACTACATTCCTATTGACTGCAGGTGTATATCCCCTACATGTATTATTACACTAGACAACATGCATTACATTGTGTAATGGGTTTGGTTAGTTCATTATAATCCTGACATATATCTGACATAGTAAGGTATTTTATTTGTATATTGATGTATCTACACAGATGTTACTGCTACATACTTGTATATTGATGTATCTACACTGGATGTGTTCACGTGACATTTTCACTTGATTTTCTACAGAGCCCTATATTTCATGTAGCACACTCACATTTCTGGTGAACACCTTGACAAGCTACTTGTGTGCCAGATTTACCTATGCATGACAGCCATTTAACAACTGTTGAGGACTGTTATATGCTTCACAGCTACTGGCACTTCCTTCATCCACTTTATATGAGACTGCAGAACTGTGGGTTGACAGCACTTAATACAACAGTACTATTTATTGAATGCAAGGGTACAACAACATTTCTAAGTAACTGACACAGACACACTCCAAGTATTAGACCTTTATTATTCACATTAAACACTCTTTTCTACAGGCTCTCCCCTTAATTTGATATTACAGTGCATACAGAAGATATATTCAGGACATATTATACCTTTATTGATAGGTTCCAACACTCTTTTTCAGGCTCGCTCACTTATTTTATATGATAGTACATGCAGAGATAGTATTTCAGACTTATTTTACCTTTATTAATGGGTTACTACACTCCATTCCTGGCTCTCTGACTTTTGTTATATAACAGTACATGCAGAGAATTTATTCAGGGAATTAATGTTATATGCTTCACAGCTACTGGCACTTCATTCATCCACTTCATATGGGACTGCACAACTGTGGGTTGACAGCACCTAATACAACAGTACTATTTATTGAATGCAAGGGTACAACAACATTTCGATGTAAGTGACACAGACACACTCGTATTATACCTTTATTA
Organism: Protopterus annectens; assembly: GCF_019279795.1. NCBI lineage: Eukaryota > Metazoa > Chordata > Ceratodontiformes > Protopteridae > Protopterus > Protopterus annectens. The sequence goes on from NC_056746.1 coordinate 25,518,944, forward strand.
ATTACATTGAACACTCTTTTCTACAGGCTCTCTCCTTTATTTGATATTACAGTGCATACGGGAGACCTAGTCAGGACATATTATACCTTTATTGATAGGTTACAACACCCTTTTTCAGGCTTGCTCACTTATATTATATGACAGTACATGCAGAGATAGTATTCCACACTTATTTTATCTTGATTGCTGGGTTAGTACACTCTATTTCTGGCTCACTGATGTTTGTTATATAACAGTACATGCAGAGGATTTATTCAGGGCATTTGATAGCTGTATTATTGGGATACGACACTTTTGTCATGCTCTCTCACATATATTATATAACAATACATGCAGAATATTTATTAACCTGCCTGGTGGCACAGCCTTAGCAGCCTATCTGCATAGGCTTGCTGATTCATAGCACAAACACCTGCAGCTGTGGAGTAAATGAAGGGATATGGAGCCATACCTATCCATTATTTAGACTATATTAACTTGTCTTACATACTGCATTCCATGGCTACCTACTTAGTAGTGGGGCATCATGCATATGACGGGCCTCCTGGATCCACTGGTTCAGAAGGTCCTGCTTCTGTCTCTTCAGGTCTGCATGGTAGTGACGGACCTGCTCACAAGTCCAAGGGACGCCTGTGGCACTGGTGAGTTCATGAGCCAACTGGTTCCAAGCCTCTGCCTTATACTCCGTTCCTTGGAACTGGCCCTGCAGGAGTCGGGTCTCATGCCAATGGACTAGGAGCCAAACCATGTATCTTGACTCCTTGATGCCCCAGCATTGCACTCTAAAGCGTGTACCCTCTCCAGCACCAGACATTCTAACTGCAGATGGGAGCTACAATCAGTTATGGCGAGTATTCCCACCTATGCAGCTTAAATATGCCGCATTTCCCGCAATTTTCTGTGACTGGCCATTTTTGAATATTCTCGGCTGACTGCAGACCTGCTTAGCAATGGTTAATCTAACATTAATTACTATATATATGTTAACAGTGGATTTTTATCCTAAGCTGGCATGGCTTAGTGGTTCAGTACTTTGATTATGGTGCACAGTGTCCTGGGTTCAATGTTTATCATTGCTTTTTATTTTACTACTGTCCAGACAGGTTAGGGGGCGTGGCTGTGTTTAAGCAACTTTGCATTACGTTGCTCCACATTGCCTGACGGTGCGTGGGTTGGCACGGCGCTCACCTCCGCGCAAACCGATTGCACTGGGTAAAGCACTATTTAGCTGTGGACAACTAAATTGCGCTGGGTAAAGTGTGATTTAGCTATGGGCAACTACATTGTGCTGGGTAAAGTGCGATTTAGCTATGGGCAACTACATTGCGCTGGGTAAAGTGCGATTTAGCTATGGGCATCTACATTGCGCTGGGTAAAGCGCTTCTTAACTGCGGACAATTATATGTCAGGTTCCTTTATAACTTTACATTTTGTTCACTGATACATAGGCCATTTCAATGCTGTTTAGTAAAAGTTTTATCATATCTGTCAGGACTTATTTCATATACTCATTTTGAACATAAAATAAGAAGGGGAGTGGTGGGACTCGAACTGTGAATGCCTCCTCTTTGTGCGAACTCTGTACCACTATGCTACGCTATTACTATTTGGCATAATTTGCATACACATTCCTTATTATGCTCTTCCATTTTGCTCTTCCATGTCGAGATTGCTAACTGCAGCTAAGCAATGGGCACACACGTGCACACACGTGCAAGTTTCGGGCAGCTATATCGGGAATTAGAAAATAAAAAAATAATGTTTTACTTTTTATAACTGTGCTGGGGGGTTACAATGTCAGGGAGTGTGGTGTTGGGTACATGGACATTTGAGCGGACTCGCTCTTGTGTGCTTGACATTTTGCATTTCACACACTTGCAGGGGCATGGACCTTTACACTGCTCGGCAGTCGGACATGCCCCCTGCTTGCCTGCACAGTCCGTATTGGACTTGGGGTTGAGTCAGCATGCCCTCATGAATATTCATGGCATGCTGAAGTCATTCCATTCAACTGCAGCCTCCGAGTAAGACTTATTTAGTCTTACAAGGAGGATTAGTGAATCCCGGCCTCTATCTTTTCTGACTTATAAATTTAAAAGTCCAAAGATAGTCTGAATACCTGCTAGGTGAATCTCAAACTCTTTTATCTTAACCTCTTTTACAACATAAATAGAACATGTTGGAAGGATAATTATGTATCACAGAGAATATTGCATCTATGAAACTGCCTTCCACTGCATATAAAGTAAAGAATTTATCTTACTGCATTCAAATGTAATTTGGATAAATGGATAGGAAACTGCAAATTCACCCCCCAGTGACAGCCAATGTCCCTTATGGACATGAGCAATAAGTAAATGTCCTAACATATCCTTGTTCTGTCTACCTCTGGGTCAGTCATACACAAAACACAAGGCCCAAAAAAGTAACATGGGAATGCATGGTTACGCTTCCTGTGATTCTCAAAGATCAATAGCCCAAAAAGTACCTATGAACCTACAAGGGACTAGGGTATGTAAACAATAATCATGATTTGAAGGAAGTGATATAAAGTTTCATGCACTTCAGCCTGGATAAAAGTGTCAGAGACTAAAACTGATTTTATGTGAAGGGCTTTTTTCAGTTTCTAATACTGGAAGGTGACAAGTATATGCTGAAATGCAAAGACTATAATGTATGATTATTGAGCTAAGATGGGTGGCTGGTTCTGAGTGTGCACTCAGAGAAATGAAACACTTCTGAGATGTGGCACACAAATGTAGGCCAATGTGTGCATTTCATTGTCACACATACTTTTCTGTTGTTTGCTGGTGGGATAGTGCTTGCAGCAGTGGGGAACATCTCCTCCTCTTATGTGCAAGAGACTTTGGAGGTGATTATACTATTTTGAGGAAGTGAAGCAGTGTAGGTCCTTGTTTGGAGGGTTGTGGAGTGCTTTGACGTTTCTTGAAATGCTTTACATGTTATATTAATGCTGATGGATGTAATGTTTTCTGTATGAAGGTACATAAAAATGTTCTTTTATTCATATTTTGTGAAGCTGCTTTCTTTTTTTCCTGCTTTGAATTTTGATTCACTGCTGTTTCTGTGGGAGTGATGTCTATTGCCTTGTTTGTGTTCATTTAGCTACCCTATCTATGTTGATTATCATTCCTTTTACTGGCTTAGACATGTGTATTATTAGAAGTAAAAATGCAAAAAACAGCAGGACAAGTGGTTAATGAAACAAATAAATCAATACCACTTAATCAACCTTCATGCCAATGAACTCGCCAAGGCAATCACTGTAACTCGTTAACTGAAATAATTCAAAATTCTTTATTACAAAACCACATAAAAAACGTCAAGCAATTTCATCCCCACACACATTTGTTATGGGATTTCTTCAGAACAACCATATTTTTCAAACACACTCATTTTATATCATACTCATCAATAAATAAATATATAAATTAAAATATCCAATTATTTAAATAAAAAAAATGTATGAAACATACTAAATTAAAACATTATTATCACTTATTTCATGGGATGACAATACATTATTATAAAAATACTAAAATTTTACTAACTCTAAAAATCCAGACTATAACAATTGTATACCCATAAATTAGAAGTACATTTTCTACAACAGCCAGTCAGCAGCCATCTGAAGCAGTGCCAGTATGGCTGAGAGCAGTTCCAAACATTACTGTTCTCTATAGCCTTAGACAGGCATGAACAGGTATAATACTAGAGGAAGGTTGTCAAAATCATAGATCTGGCTGTGATCCCTGTGCAGGAAGTTGATGCTGCAAGGCATACTGAGACAGGCTACAGAGGAGGGTGAGCACATCACTAGGAATCTTCCTCTGGCACATTCCATTGGTCAGTAGAGCATTCCACAAGCATTTTATATGCTGCTGGAAATAGGATTCTTCAACAGTTCCTCAAGCACATGAGACAGAACATGACACAGCATAACCAGCTACCAGCAACACAAGTAAAAAGGATCTGTATCACAGCAGGACTCCACACAGTGGTAAGACTACTAGAAATAATCTATGCAATCAATTGTATCATCATCATCATAATCTTCAACAGCCAGGTATCCATCATGGAAGACACATGCCTATATGAGGCACCGCTACGAGTCCTTCAACATGGAATTTGTGTATAACCACACAGGATGCATAAGGGGTGGAGGTGTTAAGCATCCTGGCAGCAGCCATAAAGTATACACATGACCTGTTTCTATACTGTACTTTGCAAAGTGGTAACAGCCTAAGAATGTCCAATATAAGATGCAGAGCCCTGGCTGATTACACGTTTAATGATAAGAAAAGGGAACACAATACAAGGGAAGGGAAGGATCTCAATGACTTAAGATGAGCCCCCCACTACACACCTTAGAATGTCTGCCAGATATTTGTGGGAGGCAGCATCCTGCACAATGGGCCTCAGGACACTCTGGCCACAGTGCCAGCACAGCCTGCAGGACAAAACTGCCAGGAAGATGACACTTTTGTTTATTGACTCCCCCTTTGACTTGCTCCTCAATATTCTAGATAATATAGCAGTGGTTTCGTTAACTATTTCATACTTTCTTAATTCTGTCAGATAAATGTCATCTTTAGGTTCATAATATTTTAATATTGTCTATGTTCTCTTGTAAGTCAGAGGTATAAAAAAGGTCATGGAGGAAACTGGGAACAAAATATTGTGAAGTCTTTTTCAGACTTGACAAATGGGAAATATTAGGTACCTCAGGAAAAACATATTCTTTTGAAATCTGAAACTTCTTTTAGAGGTTATGGCATTGACCATTATTAAGTGTCTGTTTAGCACATTTTCCATTATCAAAGTAAATGTTTATAGTTGAAATTTAAGCAATATGCAAGACTGCTGTAATCAAGTTGACCAGATTGCCATACAAGAAAAATGTATATTCTTATAGAACATTATATGCAATGTTTCATTAATTGTATTGACACTGGCAGGAATGATTTTGAATGTGATTTATTAACAGGTATCTGTATCAGGCCTATGCAACGCATGCATTGATATTATGGGAAGTTTAGGATGGGGAATATACTGAAGATACTTAATACACTGGGTGTGAGTATTTCTTAGTAAATAACCACTAGAGCAGCACACACATAGCATTGTGGGTAGCAGGAACATCCTTTTAATGGCTTACATGTAGGATAATGTAGTCCATCAGCTCAAAGCACATTGAAGGTGAACTCAATGTGTTGACAATCTACATGTGTTATAGTAACCCAAGAAAGAAAACAATCATCTTCGGACTCAGAAGCAGTTGCACCATGCATTTTCTCTCACTGGCATTAAATCATTCACAACATTTTGTTTGTGGCAAATATCCTTATATATGATATAAGATATTTTCTTTGTCAGAAATAAGAGACTCCAGAGATGAAACTGCTATTGTTTCCACTTAGACAAATGCTTTGTTCAGAAAACAGAAACAGGATAAACACAGTAAACATTTTGTTAGAAACCAGAATATAGAAATAAAAAAACAGCAAACCCTATTTATGAAATCCTACTTTGCCTTGTGATGTAAGTTTTTTTTATTTTCCTTTTAAAATATGTATTGTTTACTTGGACAAATTAAAAAAGCTACCCAAATTGCCTGTGCATGATGAATGAATACATATTATATCCTGGTTCTGCAACCATCTGAAATATATTATTTTCTATCAGCTTTTGAAAAAAAAACCCACACATGGGGGGAGGGGACACTGGGATAGTGATGCTATATTCTTTACACGTGGCACAAGGTTAATTCTATCATTGTACCAGCCAGCATTACTAACTATAATTTTTCTCGCTGGACAGAGTGAGACATCAGCTATCACACAGTGTACCATAAAATTTGCCATCAAGTGATTGTTTTAAACAAAAATGCTTTAATCACAAAGAATGTTGATCAAAAGGCTATGTAACTCAAGCATGACAAGAAGCAACGCTTTCACGAAAAACATGCGACTAAATCATTATTGATGAATGTGCCTAAGGGCTCATCTTGGTAGATATTATGCAGATGTCATTCTAATGTTAATCAATCACTTTGAAGGCAGATGACAAAAAGATGTATTCCTTGTTGTTTAGATAAGCACAGAGTGACATGATTACAAGATTGGACTAAGAGGCATTTTTTAACATTTGCTTATTTATCATAAAACATGTACCAACTAGACTCATTGGTCAGATGATTCCTGCCCAAACTAGAGCAAGGTAGCTTGAAAGGAAAGCTGCACTGGAGTTTCCTTACTGTTTTATTCATTATATGCAATGTGAAATTATGCAGCGAATAGTCTGATTGCATTTTCAGTTTAGTTTTATTTGAAGAACAGAGCTTAATTTGCCACATGTCCTTGATTCTGACTCATCCTTTTGCGCCATCCTTCATAATATTTTTGAGTTTCTGGTCAATCACTGTCAGTAAGTAACACCATTTATTAGAAATTCATAGTTCTTACTGATCGTGAAATGCACATCGATGGGCAAACAGTTCTTCTACAAACTTTGTAAGATAATTACAGCAATATTTAGAAATTGTCCTTGATTTTAGACATTTGTTCCCTATTATTTTTTACTTTGTCCAAAATTCTTGATGAAGGATATATGGAGGTATTTGTTGCAGTGTGTTGTTTAGCTTAACTTTCCTTTTTACATGATTTTCAGATGCAGAAGCCAAAATGAAACCACATAAAGTTCTATTTTAATCTGTTGCTGACTGCTTAAGCACTACTGTAGTAATTTCAGGTTAATTTCCAGATAGCCTTATTTTTTGTCAGTATTATTAATGACTAATATGTATAACAGCGTGTAACTCATTTTTTTCTGAACTATGACTTGCTATGTTATTTTATAACATTAAATAACCCTTCTCTTTCTGGGCTATGAGCATTTTCAACAGCCAAGAATATGCAATAGAATAAGAAAAAAAAGTCAGAGGGTTTTTCAAAATGTAGTCATCTGTGAATTCCATTCATAAATAGTTTTTGTATAGGCACCCTGTATTTTTAGTCAGTTTGCTATTCATGTAGCAGAACATGTATCACTTCTGAAACTGGCATAGAGAAGTATTCAGAAATGGAGTTTGTTCTTTATGATATGATGTAATATAATTAAAAAAAAGATCAAGCTATTTTTTCACCTACTATCACTTTACAGATCCTCTTATACTATATTTCTAGAAAGCTGTTGCTTTATTGGGATATTTCTGGACAATGTCCTGAAATTTTTTGTATTTTGGTATCTTTCAATATATTTTCCATGATGTATTGACCTGAATCTTATAATAAAAGTAAGATTTTTTTCATATTTTGATAAATTTTCCAGTTATTGCATATATTCTATGGATGCTACTAATGATTGAATGCAATATACTGTTTGCCTGCAGTTAATTACTTTGCAATTTATTTTTCAGTGTATTGAATGCCTCAAATATGCTCGACATCAGAAAAGTACTTAATATTCTTTTGCTAAGCATCCCTAAGCTCTGATAACATAAAGTCCTGTACTAGGGATTAACAACAGACACTGCTGTCTGGTAATGAACAGCGCCAGAAGTTAAAACATCTTTAAAAGCTGTTAGATGCTTACTGTAGCACACAAATAAATGATGTGGCAGGACAAAGTGCCTAACAGCTTTTAAAGCAGTTCATTCTTCAGAAGGAGACTTCATTTCTGCCTGCTGTTTGTCAACATTCAGTGTTTTACTGGCATCAAAAGCCAGTACAACTCCTTGTGCTCCTATATATGTTTTCTCGGTAGCTAATAGCACATGGATCAGATAAAGTTCCATATACTACATAGAATTATGATTGGGTCTCCATGAACATAACTATTATTAGGTTTTCTGAACATCAATGGCAAGATTCACCTCACTACTCTTACTTCACTTTTGAGGTAAACTTTTTGGTATCCATGTCTCAAACTCATAATAACTTGGTTATGATTGGAGACCTGATAATATTCCTGTATATTATGCCATTTATCTGTAACTTACACAATTGTTTAAATGTAATTGTGTAACTTCTGGAACTTTTTCCTCCACATTTCTACTGAAAAAAAAGGCAAAACCCAGTTGAGGTACTTGATTAAGAAGCATTTAAATAGATAACCAAACAGGTATGTAAAATATTTAGTATGTGTTTATAAATATATATACATATATATGTATATATATATATATATATATATATATATATATATATATATATATATATATATATATATATATATATATATAGCAATCAGTCAATCAATCTAGCCATCTATCTATCTATCTGTCATCTATCTATCTATCATCTATCTATCTATCTATTTATCTATCTATCTATCTATCTATCTATCTATCTATCTAGATATATCTCACTCTCTCTCTCTCTCTCTCTCTCTATCTCTTATAATCTAGAAGTCAGCCAGATTATATTTCTATTTGCATGTTTTGGGCAGGATCACCTTTAATAAAATTGACTAATAGGATGGAGTGGACAAAAAGTGATCAACATAGTGACCGATGACTATGTCTTTTTCAAAATGTAACAGAACTTCACCAAGAAATAAGGAAACCCTGACTCACTATTGAAACCAGATTTAAAGCTGTTCACTTGTGAGGTCTCATTGTCCAGGTGACCTATGTAGCAAGTCATATTCAGCATGTAAAGTTGTATGATACCAGTGTGTGAGTTCAATGTCCACATGGTAAAGAGTCAGCGTCAGCTGTGATGCCAGTTAAGGGGCAGGAGATTGCAATTCACTACATCCTGTCAAAGGATGCTGGCTCTTAGGTCATTAAATACCATCTTAATGATAGGAAAGAAGCAAGAGCTTGTGGTGGAAGTTAAAAAGTATCATCTAAATAGAATTAATTCTACATCTATATAGAGTTTTGACTGTGGAATCAAATTAATCAGATTGGTCTCTCTCTCTCTCTCTCTCTCTCACTGTCTTCCTCTGTCTTGTTCTGGAGAAGTAAACAATGGGTATTTTTCTACCTTAATTTTTAGAAAGGTGGTTGCTAATATCTCTTGCATTTAGAGTTTAAGAGTGAGCATCCATCATGTATCAAGGGAAATATAGTGAAGGGACAAATGGTAACAACCAATAGGCTCACTTGACAAGTTTTAGTGAAAAAAATGTTATCAGAAGTTATCCCACACAGTTAGTGAATGACTCAGTCAATGAAATGGTTCATGGGAAAACCAATGTGATTAAACCTTTAGACCGCTAAGGAGATGCAGATAGGTCCAACAAAAATATAGGGGATGGAATGAATGGAGTACTGAACTGTGTTTGGACACCAGAGACATTAAGGATGTCCTTAAACAATAGCCAAGAAATGTTGTTGTTAATTAAATTAATTATAATATTAAAGATATTTAGAAAGTCAGATTATGTATAATGATTTTGAGCCAGAAGGTAAACTTAAGTATGCCTTTCATGTAATTCATGTAAGCTGCATATGTTTATATTTAATGGCCATAATTTTTATTGTGAAAATACATAAAGGTTATATCAAGCTCCAGGAGTTTTAATTATAAATTAAAAAAAATGCTACCGGGTAAATATACAGTAAATGTGATGCCTTTTATGTTGGAACACCACCATCTGTTTGAACAGTAGAATTTATAAGCATAAACATGGTATTCAGAAAAAGAGTGAGAAAATGCATTGTTTAAAACATTTTATTTATTTTTTTACTTTTAAAGATTTACTTTTATATGATGAACATAAAGGGAATTCACTTTATGGTAACAAGTGACCAATACTCATCTCAAGAAGTGCAAAATGCAATAAAACAAAACTCTTAACTTTCTCACTGCATTTTTCATTAAAGTATTAGAACTTCTTCAGACATGCAACTTTCCCATTCCCATCCTTGCCTTAGTATAAGAAAATAAACCAATCAAAATGCAGTTCCTTCCTAATTTACATAATTAATTAACTATGAATGCTTTAAACCACAAAGGCATAAAACATATCAACAATTTAAAAATGCATTACATGTCTATTAAGCAAGATAAAGTGAGAAACCTGTAAGTATATTAATCAGTTGATGACATGATGAATAACATAAAACATATTAATGAATTAAACATATATATAAATATATATATATATATATATATATATATATATATATATTCATCCTATCTATATAAGAAAAATATATATATATAAAAAAATGGAATAATATCCTAATACTATGCTACCCTCTAGTGGTTATGCCAATTAAAGCCAATCAATAAATTGTGCATATTTTAAAAAGGGTCTATGTTAAATATTCGAATGCTTAAATGTTCGAATTACTAACGATCGACCTTTAGTGATCGAACATTTAAATGTTTAAATGTTCGAATATTTTAAAAAATTTAAAAAAAAAACTAAAAAAAAAAAAAAAAAAAAAACTAAAGGGTGCCCCCTACACCCCCCGCTACTTAAATATACCAACTCCATGATCCCGACACAGTGCAGGAAATGGGAAATTTTCCATTTCCGCACTGTAGTACACTGAAGTGCAATCTCGGCGTTGGAATATTTAAGTAGCAGGGGGTGTGGGGGTACAGCCCCCCATATGGGGGATGCAGGGGGGGCTTGCCTCCCTGCTTACACCCTTTACATTTTCTTTTTTTTTTTGTTATTATTAATTTTTTATATGGTCGAACATTTAATTGTTCAATCAGTAATGGTCGATCATTAGTGGTCTGAACAATTAAGCGTTCGAACATATAACATAGACCCTTTAAAAACACCATCTATCACATTAAAAACACAAATTTTACAAAGAATAAATATAATAATAACTTAAATACTTGTACTATTAAAATACCAAATACTATATGCATATACTAAACCTATTTAAAATATCCAAATTAATAAATGCTGTTAATGAAATAGATATTAAAACCCAGATAACAATATATAAGTTAAAACCATTATAATCTAGCTGCCCTCAATTTCAGCACTGGGGCAAGGGAGACTTGGTCATTAAGACCAGGAACTTTACAGGCTTCCATTATCAATTGCCAGAATACTTCTCAGTATTCAAATTTTGTCTCCCATTGTCCCCCTCTGATATCATATGGCACTTCCTCTAAGACAAAAAATGTAAAACTGCTATCCGTGCAATTACTAATATGTTTAAATAATGCATTCCTATGATCTTTTCTACGAATGTCATACATGTGCTCATATATCCTTTTCTTTAATGTCCTTTCCATCTTCCCTACATAGAAAGCAGAACAGCATTTACACTCAGCTAAATAAGTAACCCCTTACTTTCACAATTAGAGAAGCATTTTCCAAAAATAAATCTATCCCTGCTAGTTCTATATACTTTCTTTGCATTTGTAATATAAGGACACTGGGGGCACCTACCACATTTATATGTCCCCATTTTCACCTCCTATTAGTTTTACTTTGTTGTTCCAGAATATTTTTCATATTCCTATCCTTCCTGTAGGTGAAGATGAGTGGTTGTTTAAAAATAGTATCTAAGTCAGACAGTTCAGAGAATATCTTCCATTTTTTTGAAATAACTTTTTTTGATGACACCTGCCTCACTATTAAAATTCATAACAAAAGCCCCATTAAAATTATCATTGCTAGATTCAATCATTTTATCCTGTCCAGTCGAATAATTCTTATTATCCTTTCACCTAAAATATGGGAATGTTGCATGTCTGAAGAAGTTCTAATACTTGAATGGAAAATGCGGTGAGAAAGTTAAAAGTTTGATTTTATTGCATTTTGTACTTCCTGAGCCGAATATTGTTCGCTTGTTATAATAAAGTGAATTCTCTATATATTTCTAATGTATACTCCTTCTGGAAGAGCCATTTTGTGACACATTTCGTGGAGTTTTGTTGGCCCTTGTCTCTGGGATCTTGTTTACCTTTATATGATAGATACAGCTGAGGATGGCATAAGATTTAGGGGGCATAGCAAATCAATTATATTATTTAATATATTGCTGTCAAGTTATCCTTCGTGTTTTGGTGAAGCTTGGATTGAATGAACATACTAATTTTAAGGTGGTTTTAAAAAGATGACCTTTGGAATAAAGTTACATAATTTTACTGCTTCATTAGATTTGAATGTTGTAGTACATTGAGAACAGTTTTATAGGCTCTACTTTCATCATTCATGTTTTTTTAAAGACTTATATTTTATTAATTAGATTATGTCATGTGACAAAGATGGAACTTATGAGTATGCAATGATAGCACCTCATTTTTTTGTTTTGGTGCTTTATATTTGTAGGTTCACAAGTGTAGATTTACTAAGTAATTATTTTTATCATTTTTGGTTTGATATAAACTGAATTGTTGCTAGGTGGTCACTTTTGTAATGTCACTCCCATATTTAACACTGAATCTAGCAAACTAAGGATTCAGCACACCAGAGTGGTTTGCAAAACTATAAAGTATTCAGTGTTAGAGGAATGTAGTCCCCCCAAAAGGCATATAAGGGGAACGAGTGTCTATGTGATCTAGGGTTTATGTTCTCTACATAGGAATTTCCCTGTTAAGGTATTACACAGTCTTTTATAGGATATGATAAACTGGAACTGCCAAGGTAAGCATATACTGTTTGAGAATATTGATTAAATAATTTAATGAAAATGTAGTTTGTGATAATATCACAGTCTTGTATTAGTTAATGAAGTAACTAACCATATCGGAGTATGGTAAGATACTTCACAAGTCTAAAATTTGTCATGGCCCACAGAAGCCTTATGTTATAAAGATGTATTTATTTGTATTTCATTTTCAAAAGCTGTTGCAAAATTAAGACCAAGCAGATATTTTGATTTTAGTAAGATTTTCTGTATTTGTGTCATTTCCGTATTGCAGTGTTGGAAGTGAGGTGCTGTATTATCTTTGCTGGCTAATAGTGCCATTGTCTCTGTATTAATTTAAAATCCTTTAAATTTATTAAATAATTTTAATAGCAGAGGGCTACTGTAACAACATAGAAAGGGGTAGATAAAGAGGATCTTTGCCTTATCCCCTGAAGTAACTTTGAATCTGTGGGTTTGCATTGTATTTGTAATAATACTGACAGAAATTCTGCAGTAAAATATTTCTTGCCTTATTTTAGGAGTTCTGTGAAAGTGTCATATTTCAGTTTCTGATAAATGAATATTTGTTACATGAAGTGCTTTTGTTGCATCATTATTTAAATACACTTAGATTATTATCCTGAATAAACATCTTTCCTAATCTTGGCACATTATAAAGGACTTGATATAAGGGGAGCAACGTCTTCTCTGAAGGCATGGAAAGGTGATAATAGACCACAGATTTCAGGGTCTGCAACACTTAAACATTTCTAAAGACCAACCCCTCAGATTGCCCATTATTTTTATTTTATTGTATACATCCCCCACCCCCTGCTCTCCACCATCAAGCTCCCCCATCTGGACTGCCACTCATTCCTCTTTTTTTATTATTTTATTTTTCTTAGTTTTCAGTATTAAAAAAAAAAAAAAAAAAAAAATATATATATATATATATATATATATATATATATATATATATACACACACACACACACACACACACACACACACACACACACACACACACACACACACACACATATTATGTTAAGGTGTGTTTTTGTATATTTCTTAGTGTTTTTGTAATGGATAGTGAAAATGGCAAATCCACATAAGTGTGTGTATGTGTGCATGTGTGCGTGCACGTGTGCATATGTGGGTGTTCGTGCATGCATGTGCATGTGTATGTGTGTGTGTCTGCATCTGTGTGCTTGCATATGTCTGTCTGTGCCTGGGAGTGTGTGTGCGTGTCTGTGTGTATGTGCCTTCTGCATGCTTGCATGTGTTTGTCTGTGCCTGGGAGAATGTGTGTGTGTGTGTGTGTGTGTGTGTGTGTGAGTATGTTTCTATGCGAGATTTGTTTCTTTCATTATGTGTATACTTTGCACCTATTAATGTGAGTGTATGTGTTTTAAACTAATCCAGAAAACAACATTTGTCATGATACTGATTTTCCATTTTTTCCTATGAAAAATAACAGAGACTTGTGGGATTTTCATGGAATTTGCATTTTAGGGTAGAGCATATTTATCAATATCCATATTTTTTTTCATATTTAGTACTTATAAAACTGACAACTTGTTTTATTTTGTGCTCTGTACCAAAAGCAGGTTTTACTTTTTCTTAGATATAGATGCATTGAAACAATTATAATGTAATTATAGTAATGCCCAGAAATTGTGCTTAAAAACATTGATATCATTTTTGATTCATGTCATGAAAATGGGACCTCATTTATTAAAACCAAGTGTCCCTGGAAATTAAATTGTAGTGCTTATCTGACTAGAATTGTGACATTCTGCTTTGTATTTTATTATGCAGATCATGTATTTTAACAATATACTGCTATTTTGTTAGAACAAGTCATGTTTTGTAATATCCAGACTGTACTTGACTGACTATTGGGGGGGGGGGGGGGGTTCTGAATGGAACTGTAACATTTTGTGTTGTATTTTATAGCAGTGGACATACAGTATCCAGACAATGTTGGAAAGCAGTATTTGGCATTGTAGTGTTTTTTATCTGATTTAGAGCTGTGACATTCCAATACTGACAAAGAGGTGTCAAACCACACCATTTCAATCCAGTAATTTTCTAACATGATTACGGAACTGATGAACAACATTATGGCATCATCGTCTTGTTTCCCTGCATGCACTATACAAAATTAATGTCTTGATGTTTCTGAGGTTTTACCACTGAAGTTTAAGCATTCTGGAAGAACATCTTCCGAAAGGTTATATGAAAATAATACTGCAAAAATGAGCACTTGTGGCATATAAAGGGGTTAGACTACATTAATACCTATGAAAGAATTTATTTACAGATGAAGTGGTAGACAGGGGAACATGCTGCCTCAGTGACTGGTCGATTGTGAAACTATCAATGCTTTTAAAGCTGCTTGAGAAGGATGGTCAGAAATGGAAAAATGGCACATGCTTGTAAGCTAGCTGCTTTACCTGTGGGGCTTGTTACTGGCTTTTTCTGTTTTTCTTCTTCATACCTTCATATTATTTGGGTCTATTACAGAATGGCAAATACTTTCTAGAAAATATACTTACTAATGTTTACAGTATTGCAAATTTTAATTTAAAAATGTTTTGTTCTGGTTTGTCTAAGTCCAGTAAGATACACCCAAACCTGCTTGAATATTTATTGTTAGGTAGAACAGTGATTGTTTAAGCTACTCATCATTGAGCTCCTCATATCAGATATCGTTTTCAATATCCAGAAATCAACCCTATTATTGCTAAATTCCTAGCTTCTGCTGATTGACCTTATCCTTACTAGTCTGATTATATTCCAAATGCGCCTGTGGCTGTGGTGAGGAGCGTGGCTTAACAACTATCCTAACAGGGGAGCAATATTTGTTCCATTGTTCATGAACCAATCTTTCCAGAGGAATATTTTTATACTCCTACTGGTGGTATCAGAGTGCCTCATTGCCACGTAACTCCTTATGTGTGTTAGATCATCATAAATATCTTAACTTTCTTTTATCGAATCACCAAGTATCTCATCATTCATGCTTTCATTCTCATTCAACCATTAATGTTCATCGGTCACCAGGGGAGGGTGTATTATAGTATTTACAAGGCAGCTGGACCATATGGCCATTTACATCTTATCAGTATACACTTAGACCTTAACTCCTTTTTCAAGTAGTGATACCCATTCAATTGTTGACTTTCTCCTTCAAGGAAGACAATGTGCCACATTGCTGGATCTGGAGTGGAGGTTTGTTCCAGAGAAGGGGTAGCATTTGCATGATAGTTCTGGCTCTCTGCCATGATTTGGTTATTTGCTGAATCAGGTTCAGATCTCTATCTCTAGTGTTCACTGCACTGTTATATTTTTAAAGAAACAAGAGGTCTTTGTCTGCCAGATCTCTAAAGGTCCGGAAAGCAAGGCACTGATAATCTGTTAGCATTTTATAGGACACTGAATACAAGAGCAAGGCCACCATCCTCTCTTGGTAGCTCAGGTCTCTTAGGCCCAAGATCTTTTTTTGTGAAAAGCCTTTACAACCTCTCCAGTTGCTCGGCATGCTTGTAAGATACATCCAAAATGGAACATTGTGTTTGATGATGGACCTAATCAGGGCAGAATGTAGAAGGGTTAGGAGTACTTTGGATCTAGAAGAAATAAGTTATGGTGTGGTTGACAAGGATGCCATCAACCACAGATGTAGCCTCAAATTGATGTTTATTAACAAAACAAAAGCCACAGATCTGTGCATTCTATTTTATTAATTAATATCAATGTGAGGATACATTGGTGATTGATGGTGTCTTTTTAAACCACAATGCAAGTTATTGTTTTTATTTGTGGAGTGTATTGGTTGAGGAGTACATTGTCGAAAGGAAACATCCTTGTGATCACCCTGTGCCAGACAGAAGGATTTTCTGACCACTGTTTCAACATAATGACCAAAGGACAGGGAGTTCTCTATCCATTTTCCAAGATCTCTCACAATATCTTCATTTTGAAATGGAATGCAATCTATATTATAAGCTGTGTGGAGGGTTTGTGTAAAAATGCATCAATATTGCATTTTTAGCATGTAACTTTATTCCATTTTCAGGGCACTAGCTATTAACATGTAGGTTTGCTTTGCAGAGTCTTCATGTCTGGAGTGGATTAGAGTATAAAACCCAGTTTACAATCATTTCCAAACTTTATTACCCAGAGGTCCCTGTTTTTCATTTGGAGATCAGAGACGTATACATTGGTTCATAGGTTGCTACTAGACTAATGATGACAAGGGCCCTTGCAAACCTAGCCACGCACCCCAAAATATTTGGGTTCCAGACATTATGGGCATCTATGCAAGGGGGGCATGTTAGTAGGGATGTAGCTAAGGATTTATGGGGAGATGTTAGTTAGGCTAATAACTTTTTATTGACAGCCTCTGTCCATAAGGGACATGGGTCTGATCAGAGGCAAATGTGTGATTTCCCATCCAATTGTCAAGGTTTTATTTGAACGGGGTCAGGGATGAACTTTTTCAAGGTTAGGGAGCCTCTTCCATGGTACTGGGATGCTTTGGGACACAATATCTGTGTCTCTGGCATGTTCTATTTATGTCACAAGCGAAGTTCAGATACCTGGATCTAGTGTTTCTGGTACTGTTTGTTTTGTGCATGTGCAACAGATCCATCAGGGCTGGGTCTGAGGTAGCCCTGTAAGTCAGGTAAAATCTCAGCAACCTGTAAGAAACTGAATACAGAGACACAGCCTTTCAGTGTAGGACAGAGTATTGATGCCCTGAATTTGTCTGCTGAGAAACCTTTGTGGGGGTTCCAGCTGTTGCAAGTGTTTGGTTAGATATATGCTAAAGAGGCAATGTATTTAATGGTAGGTCTGATAAGGGCCAAGTAGAGGGGTACTATAACTTATATGGACCTGGATACCATATCCTTACCTGTAAGTTGGGTGACACAGAATGATTTTCTTATTATCTTAGCTAAGTGTTGTTCAAAGGCCAGATTACTGCTACATACATAAGTAGGTATACACAACCCAAACAAATGTGCAACGGAATGTGTATATATTACACACATATGCCATTTCAAAGGCAACACACAGGTGTAAATGCGTATGTATGTCTGTCAGTGGCATAAATTGACTAGACATGACAGCAGTGTCCATTACACACGCATGTACAAATGAAATGTAACAAAATGTTCAAAAATGTAACAGCACAGCCTAAAAATATAGCAGGTTGTGCACTTTGAAGTGAAAAACTACACTGGGTAACACACGAGTATAATGAGAACAAGAACGCATTACAAGCATTAGCCTGCAACTTGTATGGACATGTCCTGCATTGTACAATGGGCATACATGTGGCACACATGTTAAATTAATACAATGGCAATAGTCATTAGTTTTAATAAAAGGCAAACATTCCTGCAAAAAATAATAGTGATATATGAAGGTGGGAGGGAAGTAAAAACTGGGGACACATCAGGGTAGCCAATGCATGTGTACAGAACATGGGAGGGAAGTAAAAACTGGGGACACATCAGGGTAAAGCAAATGCATGTGTACAGCACATGGGAGGGAAGTAAAAACTGGGGACACATCAGGGTAAAGCAAATGCATGTGTACAGCACATGGGATGCTATAGAAGCTACATAGAAATACATTTAACAAAATAGAAAATATATGTCAAATTGACAGCTTGATTGCTGATGTCCACATAACCGAACATGTATAAAACACATGCACATTAATGTGCAATCATGTCACATCAAAATTCATAGGTAAGCAAGCTTAAAATTAAAAGCACATACAGATATACTGTCATACAAATGTCAAATAAAGGAATGCAGGTGTATGTCAACCACCCTGATCATTAAGGAGCAGACAGCACTCCTGTGAATATCATTACAGCAAATCAGCAGTAATTCAGTGACTGTTCACATGTCATAGGAAATTCACCCTGGGGGGATCACGTCAGTTGCCCTGCTAGACAGGGGTCCAGGGAAGTAAATACTGTGGGAAGAAATAGCCAGGGAATTGTTATGGCTAGGTTTGTATAGGACCTGGGGCCAATAGCCTAGTACCAACCTATGAACCTATGTCAAAAGTCCATTTGAGTGTCAGTATGTATCTGACTATGTTGTGCACATGTGTACATTCAGTTAATGTGTACAACTATTTCTGGAAGGTAATGTCAGTACATAATGGGTGTGGAAGTGCTACACACAACAAACATGGCATAATGTACTGTTAAATAATGTATCTGTAACACTGTGTATAGATTAATGCTGTTTGATGCAACCAGTAAAGGAGGACTGCACATAGACAGGATAGACCTGTATATGATCCCACATTACATCAGTATTGCCAACCCATGACACACAACACCACATATTGGCAGTGAAACATCATGACAACTGTCATCCAAAACAATTGTGACATGACATGTCTGTATGTTTCACATATCTGATAAGGCAAAAAAGAAATCCAAGGCATATCACGCTGTTAGTGATGGAGTTTGTGCAACATATGGTGTCTGTCAGTTACCCCAGTAACACACATTTACTAGGTACCTCTTGCAGCACTATTTGCAGATTAACTGTCACAATGTGTGGACAGTTGAATGTGTGTGTGGAAAATGTAATATGTTTGTTAATGTCTGTCATGCACACATTAAAACAGAAGTAAATGTCACACAACAGTAACACATAAACATGACAGATACATGGTATGCATGCACAAGATTGCATATACAGTCCAATCAATGAAATGGCAGTTACCGTCTTTGCAGCATAACACAAGTGGAGTATACAGGTAATTTTTACAGACCAAAGGGACCAGGCTGATGTGGCTTAGCCTCCCAAATAACCTCTTGAGCTATCACCTTGAATGAGCCCTATATAGCTCATGCCATATCCTCAAAGAAAGACCCCATCATGTCCCTCATCTGAGTTCTGAACACATCAATCATGACTGTCTGGATCTTCTCCCAGTAATTGTCTCAATTCCAGTCATGTCAACATCTTCTCCAGGATGCAGGCATGGTGGCTTGGGCAGGTGCGGGTCCAGCTTCCTCTTCATCATTGCCACCATCATCATTGTTGTCATCCTTGGATGACTCTGGCAGTGGTCTGAAATGTGCTTGCCATTGTCGTCAGATCAGAGAACTTCCACAGGTCCCATGCTCTGTGAATATTAATTGCAAAACACTACAGAAAAGAAAAGCAAATGTCTGTCATGCAGAACAGTCCCGTGAATAGCATAGCACAATAGAATATGATTATGATGACAATTTATACAGGGACTGAGATGTTCATTATTGACAGAGTCATCTATGACCCTGTATGTCCTATTTGGAAAAAAGGCATCAGTATTCCTTTCTGAACAATTCTACATGCTTAGAGACTCCCATGTGGGTCAGTAGTTTTGTAAGGATGTATGAATGCTCAAAGCAACAGATTATACTGTCTGAATTCAATGATTTATATGATCAGCCACAGAGTGTTGTTGTTAAAATAAGGAGAAAGTGATATAACAATATTGTGGACAATAGGCAAGCCATATGACAAACATCTGAGACAGGCAGCATGATAATTATCTGAACACACATCAATATAATGAGTACAACAGTTTAATATGTTCAATCAACACAGCTGGTGATATATGAGAATTTAAAATATCTGTTACTAACAGTATTGTACATGTACAACTGTACACATTATCTAACAAAACAATTAGCAGTCAATAGCCTGAAAAATCAAAACAATGTGAATTCACTTGCTGATACTGAACTGCTGCAATCAAATGTGTATCTGCACAGGTGTCAGTAAACCTAGGCTATAACTGTGTTTCTACACATAACCACAATGAAGGAGAAAAAGGTGCAACTGTAGCTTATAAAACAGTTATCCACACCTCAGTGGAACTCCAGAAGACAGGAAACAGTAGATGGGCTTAACACAGTTTTAATGCAGTAAGAAAGCACAACACATTAACGATACTCAGTGAAAATACGTTTTCGTCCTCAACTTCATCAGATACAACTAACAAACTAAATTACATGCTTTAAATACTTCAATTAAATACAAATTCAACCAATAAAACCCCTAGGCTTTCGAATACTGGCCAAGGCTCTTGCTGCCCCCATAGTGCCTTTTTTAGGCAAGGCTCAAAAGTCAAACCCACCTCCGTAAACAGCACAAATAAAAAAATGAGGGTTATGCTACTCAACGCCAGGAGTTTAAATCTCAAAATACACACGCTCAAAACACTCCTCAGTATGGAGAACATTGACATCTGTGCGGTAACTAAAACCTGGTTCAAGACTCCACAGAGCACCCCAGCACTACCGGGCTACAACTCATACGACACATTTCGGCCACAGAACATGGACCGAAACCCAAAAGGAGGGGGTGTATCCATATTCATCAAGGATACCTACACCTCCAGGTTAGTGGCACAACATGATACCTCCGAGATCATCCATGTGCAACTAACATCAGGCAAATCTGCAATGCAAATTGTGGCCTGCTACAGATCACCCTCCATGACCCAGGACCACCACTCCACCTTTCTGGAGACACTGGATAACATGAAGGTCCCACCGAAGACCTGATATTGGGTGATTTCAATTACCCTACCATTAACTGGGAAAACTACTCAAGTACAAACTCCCAGGTCCAGTGCTTCCTGGAATTTATCAACTCAAATGCCCTGGATCAGCTGGTAAACTCCCCTACGAGAGGTGAAAACATATTGGACCTGGTCATCACCAACATGGGCAACAGGTGTTCCACACTGGAGGTCAACCCATCACTGGTTAGATCAGACCATAAACTAATCACTCTGGATGTCCACACCACACCACCACCTCCAATCAAGGAAACCACAGTGAAAAACTTTTCTATAGCAAACTTCACCTTACTTAAGACAGAGGTGGTAAGTTTCACAGCCCCCACACTAAAGGATAACAGTGTCCAAGATGCAGGAACCTTTACAAATGCACTCTATGAGCACCTACAAGGATGCATGGATTGTGCCATCCCTAGCAAAACCAAGACTCACTCCACTAAAAGAAGAAAACCAGTCTGGTGGACCCCTGCCATAAACAGGCCATACAATAGAAGGAGGAAACTAGTTCAGAAAAAAAGCAAATCCCAAGAAGGAAAGACATCCCTGATCAGTATCAATCAGAAACTAAGGTCCCTCATAAAATCCTCCAAGGCTAACTTCGAATTTAGAAAGAAAATTAGCCACGTATTCAAAAGATAACCACAAAGCCTTCTTTAGCTATGTCAAGAATCTAAGTGGCAACTCACAGATATGCTCTGAACTAGTGCAAAATAGCACAAAATATACTGAACCCACTGATATTGCCAACATCCTGGCAGATAGATTCAGTGCAAACTTCACCCTCCTCTCACCCCCAAAAGGGCCCACAACAATACCGGAAAAGTGTAGTGTCCCAGAAATCACAGACGCACAGGTGTAAACAGCCCTTTCAAAAGCCAAAAGCACAGCGTCAGTGGGGCGAGATGGTATCCCAGGCTGCGTCTTGCACGGACTACAGAATGAACTAACCCCCCACCTAAACACACTGTTCAACCTCAGCCTCTCCACAGGCTACATGCCCATAGAATGATGCACAGCAACGGTTATTCCACTCCACAAAGGAGGGGCCACAACTGACCCTGGTAACTATCACCCGATAAGCCTGACTAGCCTGGTCTGCAAGGCTATGGAGCGCATCATCATGAAACTCATTAACAAAGACATTGGGAACCTCCAAACACTTGACCCAACCCAGTTCGGCTTTGTTAAGGGCATATCATGCCTACTAAACCTGATTGACTTCTTCGAGACAGTCACCAAGGCCATAGATGAGGAGAAGGTAGTTCCCACAGCCTACCTTGAACTCGCCAAGGCTTTTGACACCATTCCCCACTCGGAAATTATAGAAAAACTCATCAGCCTGAACATAAACCCCTACGTCACGTGATGAGTTGCCAACTGGCTTACAAACAGAACTCACACGGTAAGAATAGCAGGCTCCAGGTCCGACTCTAAACCAGTCACAAGTGGTGTCCCACAAGGCTCGGTCCTGGGACCCATACTGTTTGGCATATACTTCTCAGAAGTACAGGCAAACACAGGAGGACTATGGCTAACCAAATTCACTGATGACTGCAAACTGGGAGCCATAATTGACTTCTGGCTGACACGGACATTTTCTAAAAGGGCCTTACTGAGACAGACACCTGGTGTCAAAGTCATGGTCTCAAGCTAAATGCCAAAAAATGCATAGTCATCCCATTTGGGAAAAAGAAAACACCCATGAATTACCACATAGGTGGCAGCCCCCTTAATACAGAAGAGGTAATAAGAGATCTGGGGACCCAGGTAGATAGTAATCTCTCCTTTGACAATCATATTGCCAAAGTAGTTAGGAAATCCTTCTATGTAGCCCATCTAATTACTAAAGGGTTTGTATCTAGAAATAAAGAGGTTATAGTGCCCCTCTACTTGTCACTCATCAGACCCATCATAGAGTGCAATGCCCCATTTGGGATGTACCTCACAAGACACGTCCAACAGCTGGAAAGACCACAAAAGTACCTCACCAAGATGATTACTGGCCTCAAACATATGTCCTATGCAGCCCGACTGGAAAAACTCCAGCTGTACTCAGTGGCATATCACTTACTCAGAGGTGATCTCTGCCTGACTTACAAAGCCATGTCCAACTCAGAATTGATGGACATGCTCCATTTAAAGAAATCTAAGTCACTGCGAGCCATTCACTCTAGTGAGCTAAACCTCGCCACAACAATAAATAGAACATGCTGGATGGATAGATTCCTGTCACAGAGACTCCCCATGCTTTGGAACAAAATTCCTAACTACATTAGGCAGAGCCCCTCACTAACACTCTTCAAGAGAAACCTTGACGAGTGGATGGGTAACAGAAAATACACTCCGGGATCACTTCATTGGCTCTTCTTGACAGAGGCTCAGTTAATTAATCAATGGGGTGGCAAAAGCTGACACACTCTGGCTAGGCTTATAAATGCCCTCGGGCAGATAGCCTAGTACCTACCTATGAACCTATGAACCTATGAAAAACAGTACATCACTAAAATTAACATGTTATAGGCTGTACCTACAATCCTTTTCACCTCCACTAACATAAATAACTTCATTTACAACAACAATTCTACACTTTAAAAGTTCTTTTTAATACAATTCATAATGTAAAATAAACCCTGTAATTGCTTGCATCAATAAATGTTAAAACAACATCTCTCCTTAAGGGTAATAAATCATAAAAAACTTGATATATAAGTTTATAAAATTTAAAACAGCATATTCACGTATGCTCTAAAATTTCCAACTATTTCACATTTAGAATAACTGTGGAATCTTACTATGCAGGTGTTCAACACAATCGAATGTCATATCTGTGTAATTTTTTGTAAATGTTATAATCTTGTCGCTCTCAGCTTTAAAACTGGGGCCAGGCAGAAACCATCGTTTAGTCCAGGGAACCTACTGGCTTCTAAAGAAATATGCCAATAAAGTTCTCTGTATTCAATTCTGGTCTCCCACATACCACCCCTCATATCCCTTGGGATCTCCTCAAGTACAAAAAAACTAAACTTTCCTTTTCCACATTCTATACTGTGCCTATATAGTGCATTATTAACATTTCTATTACTTATGGCATTCAAATGTTCATATACTCTTCTTTTCAGCTTCCTCTCGGGTTTTCCTACACAGAATGCCTTGCACTCCCATAAGGCAAGATATACAACCCCGCTGGTCTCACGATTACTATAGCTCCTTGCCATGAGGGTGGTTCTATTTCTGGAATCCAGGTGGACTAGTTCAGTATTCATAACGAAAGGGCATTGCGCACATCTCCCACATTTGACTGTCCCTTTCTTTTTTCGGGTTCCACCCCCCTTACAGTCATAGTATCCTTCCAAAAAATTTTTGATACTTGTTCCGTTCCTATAGACACATTTAAAAGGGGTTTTAAAGTCTAGTTTAAGGTCACTGATTCTCCTGAACCTAGTCCATTCCCTTTTGATGGTTCTACATACAACATTGGCATCCCCACTAAAATCAGTGATGAATGCCGAACCAAAGTTCCCCTTGTTCTTATTTTCTTTCAAACTTAAATGATCACCCGCAGGGCTAAACTCGGGAATTCCCAAGACTGGGGCATATTTGCCTGTATTCTCACTAGCCACCTCCTGTTTCACTTGGGTGATTAAAGTTTCTGGTTATCCACGTTCACAAAATATCCCATGTAACACATCACATTCCTTTCTAAATTCTTCATCATTCGAAGTCATTCTACTAATTCTTACAAATTGCCCTTTCATAATACCTTTCTTCTGATGGAAAGGATGGGCACTAGCATAATGTAGAATAGAATTAGAGTATGTCTTCTTCCTGTATACCCTTGAATTAAATTTATTACCTTCCTTGTAAATAGTGATGTCTAAGTATGCAATTTCTTTATGGCCAATATTGTACGTAAACCTTAAAAATTCAGTAGATTCGGAAATGTACTGATAAAATTTCATGAATGTTTGAAATGTTCCTTTCCAAAAGAAACAAATATCATCTAAAAACCGTTTGGAAAATACCCAGCAATCCTTGTATATACTATTCAAAACAAATTTCTTCTCCCACACCATTAGTATTAGGTTGGCATACATCGGGTCACACCTTGCCCTCATTGCAACTCCACTGGTCTGTTGAAAAAATTATCCCTGAAAGAAAATGTAATTATTTTTTAAAACCAATTCCATCAATTGCATACAAATATGTATCTCACCAGGGTTTAAATGTGTATCTTCTCTTAGGTATTCCTCAAACCATTCAATGCCAATAGCATGAGGTATTGAGCCAAATAAATCCACAATGTCTTTAGTGATGAAAATCAAATCCTCACTAAACATTTCTTGCTTAATAATCCTTATAAAATCCCATGAGTCCTTTAACAACATCTCATTTGTCATTACCAAATGTTTTAGTTTTACATCCAAGTACCTTGCCAAAGGGGATGTGACAGATCCCTCTGCAGCCACAATCAGCCTTAGGGGTGGGTCATGGACATGTTTGTGAGTTTTTGGTATTCCAAATGTAGAAGGAACTCGTGGGCATGGATTGTGCAAAAATTTGAATAGCTTCCTATCTATAAAATCTTCCAATAATAAATCATGCAAAGCCACATATATCTTTTTGTAGGCTATGTTAATTTCATTAATAGAGACTTGGGAATATTTATTCTCATCATATAGGTGTTCCAACATTTTTGCCTCATACATCACATTATTCATTAAAACAATCCCTCCACCCTTGTCAGGCTTCATAACCCTTAGTTGCCGGTTATTCTTCAACTCAGCTAAAGTTTCCTTTTCCGCCTGAGTTAAGTTAGAGGGAAACCTATTCTTACTCATCATTGCTCTGAGTTCATGTTCAATGGAATTTTCTAGGTTTTTCAACTTGTGATGTAGGGGTGGGTTGTAGACACTTCATTTTTGTAAACTCGTGTCACTATCCCTTATTTCCAATCTCTTATCAAAGATCAATGGAAAGTTAATTTTTCTCAAAAACAGTTTAACATCAATAATTGTCTTACTCAAGTCACATTTTCTGGTCGGAACAAAATTCAATCCCTGTGTTTCTATGCAAATACACAAAGTGTCAGAGACAGATGAATTACCAATGTTAAACTGAAGATCATGCCACACAACACTATCACATTAGACACCCATTCACTGTATAAACATGCAAGCTAAACACCACAGATCAATCACTAAAAACACAGCCACACACACATACATCTCTAAGCATTAGTCAAAGCACATAAATTTGCAAGCAAAATATCCCTTTAAAAACTGTGTGACAACTATGCCAACCCAACTGTTATTTAGGTTATGTACTACAGTTCAAAAACTGTGTACTGAAACAATGGTTCAATGCTACGTAAAAGATCAACATTTTTAGATTTTTAATCACAGCTGTAAGCACAGCTAGTATGTGATGATTTCACTTACCTTACTGATGCATGATGGGTATTCCTACATTCTAATCAATATACATGTTATTGTGAAAAATACAGGCCAGTAAACAGGGATGCATTGTGGTTCATGAAACAGGGAAAATAATCAACATATTTCTCTTCCTCTGCTGCTCCTCAAGCCTGTGTATTCACTTGGTGCGTGTGGCTCTGCTTCAGCTGCAGTCCTCTTCTCCTGAAATCAGAAAATACAACGTATGAATAACGTATTCCTCAAATAAATGGATATATATTTCTCAGCACAGTTTATAGACATTTATTTATGAAAAACATTACCTAATCACAATACACAGCTGACATTTTTACATTTAGGTGTTAACATCTTTAAACACAGACTGAAGGACATGAGAACCAAACCTTGAGGTTTACCTGGCTAACAAACACATCTTGCCTGCAAGGATATGTTTTGCATGCAGGGAAAAGACTTTATGTTATGACATCGTCTAGATGGGGATGGTCTACTTATACGATCTTGGCTTATGATTGCAAGTATGAATATGTGCTGCTCATGTAGCCAAACAGTTCGAAAATTACATTCATGTCAGCACTGTGTTCAGAAACATTAGCAATAAAGGAGAACATCCATTCCTCAGACAGTGTGACAGTGTCATGTAGCATACAGCTTCTGTGAACAGAACCATGCATGTTGCTGTATATAATGAACACAGTAAGTTATGTGTGAGGACTATGATATTTCTTTCAAAAGAGCACATCACCAGGAAAAGGTATACTTCTTCCCTGTTCTGCCAATCCCACTCCCTCAAAACTTGAGGATGATGTTGTTCTGGGATTGAGTTTAATACTTCATGAGAACATAGACCTTCATAGCACTTTTACAAAGTATACAATATTAAACAAAAAATGGCTCAGACATATAGCAGGCTTTAGCAAGCTTTGCTACCCCTGCTGTTAAATAGCTGATGTTAATAGAACCTTACGGATTACAGATATGTTAGTAAGAATTCAATGAATAACCGAGTTATTCACAACCATGCTCAGAAATTACATTAATATCAATAAGTGTAATATCCTTCTGTAAATAAATGCTATGGATATATTAAAGAAAAGTAACAGTTAAAGATATATGTGTCCCCTGTCTGGATCTGAACACACAGCATGCTAAAAGGCAGAGAGGCTGGCTTGTTTCCTTACAGCCTGAGTCAACAGAAAGTACATGCTATGCCTAAACAGACACAGCTCTATAAACTCTGTTGTTAGAAAGCTGATGTTATCAGAGCATTATGGATTACAGCCATATCCATAGGAATTCGAAGACTAACTCAGTGAGTTGTAACCATGCACACCATGAACAACATAATATCAAATACTGGGAAAAGGTTCTTTTTAAAAATGCTGTAGGCGAATTTAACCAAGATAACAGGTACAACTGTATGTTTCCCCTATGTGGACTGGAACCCACAGCATGCTAATATTTACTCATACTGGCTAGTTGCCTTACAGGCCAAGCTAACACATGCTACTTTTAAGCAATCTGGTACTGCTGTACAAACCCTATTGTTAGAAATGTGATGTTATCAAACCATTATTGATTATGGCTATATTCACAGGAATTTGAAGACTTACTCAATGAGTCGTAACCACGCACAACATAAACATTGGAAAATGGTTCTTCCATAAATGCTATGGGTGAATTTAACCAAGACACCAGGTACAAATATATGTTTCACTATGTGGATTGGACCCCACAGCATGCCAAAACTTTGATAGGCTGGTAAGTTGCTTTACAGGCCAAGTTAACATTCAGCAAGTGTTCATTTTAGAAAACATTTACTGTAGAGGTCCTGCAGAGAATGGATGAATACAGAAACTGCAAACAATTATTGGGCATTTTATTGTAAAGAAATAACAGCTAACAGCACGTATGTGTAAGCAGTTAGACAGGCATTACTTTTTAGCTAAATTAAACATGTCTGTGTAGTTTCTTAGGAGGAATGATGTAATGAAGTTATATAAGTGGTTTTATTCCAATGTATAATGGAGCAGTAAGAAATGCTGTGGGACTATAATGGAAAACTACGAAGTATAAAGTTATCTGTGACCTAGGAGCTGAAGGTGTCTGTGATGCATGAGAACAGTGGCTATGTGAAATTATGCAGTTAGATGTTGTAAAACATATGTGCATATATAAAAAACATAATTATGGATATTATACACATTAGTAAATAAAATAACAACATGGGGATCGAGTCTGTAGTTAATAGGACAGTATTTACCAAGACAGTTTAATTATCCCCATGAGCTAAATGTCATAATTATCCCCATGAGCTAAATGTCACTGCAGATGCTAAATGGCTATGTAAAAACATTTATCTGATAAATATGGGACAGAGAAATATCTGTAAAATTTGTAGCAATACTCAGGTATGCATAGAATATTCAGACTTACTGTAGGTATCTACTGCCTGCCTCTGCATAGAGGTGATGAACCTGCACTCCAGTGTGGTAGAGACCCATCCTCTGTTAGTGCTCCCTCATGATTCGGTTCCACAATTTGATCAAGGCAAAGATTCTGGGTCTGGCTTTCATCCTCTGCTCCAATCTAGCATACATGGTCAACATCTGGGTCATCTCCTCATAAGTTCCGTTGGGAGCACAGACACATCTCAGCCTCCTCAAGGTCGCCAATACAATATTTGGGTTGAAGAATGCTGGAAAATACAGACACAGAGGAAATGCTTACTAAGGTACCACTCAGTTCACAGGTAGCAATGGTCTGATCAGTAAATGTATCAAAATCGATATTTGGAATTGGGGTTGATGTTATGTTATCAGATCATTGGAAAACAATGGACATATGCCACACATGGTACCATATATTGATACCTATTAGGTGTTTATGCAATTCACCTGGGTGTTTTGATGTAGGAAGCTAATTTACATGTATGTGCATGAATGGGATTCAAAAAAGTTGAATTTTAATGAACCTCATAAATTATGCATGCACAAAGCGTACTTAAAGGTGGATGCATATTTGGCGCACTTTGATTCTGTGATCTGGAGTAAGAGGCACATTGGCAACTGGTAGTATTTCTGTTTTGGTGATTAGTAAATCTCTTCAAGTTAGTCATT
Organism: Protopterus annectens; assembly: GCF_019279795.1. Lineage (NCBI taxonomy): Eukaryota > Metazoa > Chordata > Ceratodontiformes > Protopteridae > Protopterus > Protopterus annectens. Next base: position 25,548,694 of record NC_056746.1, read on the forward strand.
TCCAAAGGCACCTGTTTAAATTTACTTTTACTTTAACAGAAATTACTGGAGTGATGTTGCCTTGAACATTATGCATACAGGTGGTGTTATTTTAAACAATTGATTTCTGTCCCATATGCAGTTGTATAGACAGACTTCCATTGCAAATCTTAACAATGTATGAAGGCTGATTTATGGAACATCCACAATTCTTATTGGTAATTCCTTGCACTCTGTTGTGTAACTATGGAAACCTACAAATTTCAATACTATCCATATCTAATATGTTGAAGTTGATATTACAGGTATTTCTTAATTCGTGTCTCCTAACAAAACTGTTAAAAATGTGTGCTGTTGTTATGGATGTGTCTTCCATGAAGCATCTTAACAAAGGTGTTATCACTAATGGCTCAATATACTAAGCATCTGTACTGTCTGTGGCCTGGCTACAGATCTTGAGATTTGCTGATGCTTTCAGCAAGTTCTTCAACTTGTTACTTACTGTAGCATTTCAATGCAATATGCAAGCAGACTCCTTGGTGTGATACTGTTACTTCTGGACCTCCGTGCAACATATATGTATTTCAGGGGGTTCTAATCCCTCTCACAAACCTTACAGATCTTGTAAGTTATGTTAATTTTACAAATGTTATGTAGGAAGGTATTGTTGTTACTTTTAATATGTCACATTAGTATTTATCACACATGGTGTTTTACTGGCATTTTAATTGCACAGGAATGCGTACTGTTTATATTGACATATGCTGTTCACAGAATGAAATGCATAAATGGAATCACACATGAATATTATTATGTGCGTATCATTGTCTTTCAAATGGCCAACAGTCATAGGAATGACAACTTCTCCACCCCACAAGGAAAATGACATCATAATTGATGCTGTCCAGCAACATGGATAGAGACTCCTAGGCCATTCAGCTGGAGAAATGAAATCTGGATGGACCTCACCAACATAATCAATGAAGCGGGAGGCCACAATCAATCCCATCAAGCATGTATGTGATGCTGCCTGGACATGATCCTTCATGCAACCCACACAGTGATATGTTATGAGAGACTGAGGGATACCAAATCACCGCCCCCCCCCCCGATGACATCACAATATTTCTGGTCTCACTGCATTCAGCAAGAGGAGAGCAATGCATCCTTGATGGTGAGATTGAAGTTGGAGTTCCAGAATGAAAACGTATGTCTGTCTTTGTATTACAGGGCTGTGTATTGATACACTCACTACATATTGCTGTAGCATGCATATTCATGTATTGTTTTTGATTTACAGCAGCAGAATTCAGCCATGTATGCACATATCCACACAGGGTGAGAATGATAAACCTAAGTGTAATGACATGTATTGATACAACAGAAGTACAGACAGAGAAGTCCAAACAACATTTGTAATGCTATTTGCATTAATATTCACAAGTCCATCTACTTTGGGAGTAAACCAGGGATCTCTATGCTGTGTTACTGTTAGTCAACTTCATTACATAGCTGCTGTTTACTATTAGTTCCTTACTATGGTACACCACAGGTACATCCGGTAGTGGTCCAAGCCATGCATTTTCAAGTGCAGACACACCAGGTGTGCAAAATTGTCATAGCTTTCAACAATATGTAGCACACAAGTGATACCTGACATTTATGTCAATATTGTCAATATTGGTGTACAGTTGCAATGTCCATCAGGTGAGTATTTGCCACCCATGTTACTGCGTTGTCCCGATCTGTGTCTTTGTATCTTGCAGCACATCAACTATATCATCTAGCAGCCCATCCAGTGATCATGATGGAATTCAAGATGTGTCTTAGTATGGTATTATGGCCCCTTTCACAAAGGACCTTGAGGTGTTTGGAGAGTTCATCCAGGAGTTGACAGTGATGTTGCTGCAGCTGTAGCCTCAGATGTGGAAGTCCATTTGTCTAGCCATTCAGAGGATGCTGCCACAGTGGATGTCGAACAAGGTGAGACCAATGACCAACACACCCCAGTTGACAGCACTGTTGATGGCAGTACCACACAACAACCAGAAACAGGGTGCCATGGTAGATGTAGATGAGCAGATGTTGTGCAAGGCCAGGTGTCAGAGGGTGTCCACCTCCTGTTGCAGGCAAATAAATGGTCACAGCAATGGCATTGTTCAGACATCTGTGCACTTGCCCATGCCACAGAACATGTGGCATACCAGCTACAGGTCATGCAAGAAGTACAAGAACATGGCTACAGTGAGATTTTGGCTGCATTGGCGGCTCAGAATGAGAATCTGATAGCTGTGCCCCAGTCGATGGAAACCCTGGACTCTGTGGTAATACAGCACTGTTGTACTACCAGTAGGATTCTATTCTCTGACTATGCTTAGCAAATTGTAACCTGGGAGAGGCCGGCCACCTGTCTGCAGAACCACTATTGGTCATCAAGAATCACTGCCTTTGGTCCAACCTACACAGAGTTCATCTGCTGGCCCATCTGATGTGGTCCCACCAGTCAAAATGCCTTCAACTTGCAGTCATGCTCATTCACCTCAACATGGTGTTGTCACCCCATCCATCTCATCTGTTGAGCAACCAGGGCAACATGTGTCTGTACATGGTCGAGGTAGAGTGGGCCATGGTGTGAGACGTCAGTAAAGTTACCCTAGACTGCGCTAGTGTGTGTCCAACAAAACAGTATACATAGTTGACTAATATCACTAAATTACCACTGTACTGTGATACATGTCTTTTGAAATTAAAATTATGTCCTGCATAGTTTCTCTTTTCTCATGTTATTATTTTGTATATGGGCTGCTGGATGATACAGGTATTTGACATGTTACAAGATAAAAGACACAGATCAGGACAACGTGCTTACATCCCATGATGGATATCATCAAAGATATATTGCATATATAGCTTGCTAAAATGTTATTAAATTGTAGAGATGAGATATGTACATGTAGCCCTGATATTGTCCCTTATTGTTTTACCTACAATGATGTAACAATCTGTGTGTGTATGCATACCTGTGTCAGTTGTGCCCTGAGTTGATTTTTATTTATTTATTTTTATTTATTTAATATTTGTTAACTGGGAAAGTCTGACTTGGAACAACGCCAATTTTCAGCGGTGGCCCAGGGAGAAATGATCTAGAGACATGTCTTTTCTTGTTGTGACACATCTGCATATATTCATGTTGGAATATGTTACGATTATGGTTTTATGTCTGATGCTCAGTGTGTATATCTAGGGGGAACTTGCCATTTGATGAAATCTGTGTTGCTGTAGTGGGGAAACACGTGAACATCAATGTTCAGTCTGTGGACTCATGTACCTGTGGCTTGTCATGACTCAAACATGTGGGTCAGATGCTGCCATTTTGCTTGGGCCTGCACTTGTGGTCACACCCTACGTTGTCTACACCTGTGACTTTTGTCCCCTATGTCTTCCTGCTCCTCCTTCAATAGCATGGCACACACCATTATCATCTGTGCTGCCTTCTCAGGTGTATATTACAGTGCACCCCTGGATATATCCACCGGACATCTGAACATAGCTTTCAGTCCACAAAACACACACTCTATGGTGTTTCTGGTTGTTATGTGTGCTCTGTTGTAGGCCTCTTTTGCAGGGTTGGATGGTTCGCCGTATGGGGTCATTAGCCACAGCTCAAGTGGGTAACCACAGTCAACTGTTGTGGGGAATAAAAACACTTTTGGTCAGAATAGATACTTTTGTGAGGAGTATCCTTAACTTGCACCCCATCTGTGTTCCTGTACTTACCCAGTAGCAGTCCCTCTGGTGTTTCACCTTGCTGGAATGCAGCATCATGGACACTTCCAGGGTGTGCTGGCATTATGTTTGTTATGCTGCCATCTGCTGCACATGCAACTTGGTAGTTGATGGATGACCATCCCTTCTTGTTTATGTATCAGTCTGCTTCAGGATGTACTGGTGTTTTGATAGGTTTATATGTGCACTCTATTGCACTGAGTACATGTGGGAAGTTTGCAGTGCTATAGAAATGGTGCACTACAGTTCTCTAATCCATGCAGGTGGATGGAAAGTCTATGTAGTCAGCCACCTTGCTTCACATTGTTTCCAGAATCTTGCTAGGGTATGACTGGCAGCTCTCTGTGATACTCCCGCAGTATCCCCCATGTGTCTCTGGAATGTCCCAGCTGCAAGTACACCAAGGCTGAACCACACTTGGTTTCAAAGGGGATAGGAATTTCCTCACAGGATCTGTACAGACATGTGCGGGGCACACATTTTGCAGACAGCCTACACCAGTTGGCTCTCCAGCCAGTATATGTCGATTATTTGTTGCTCTGACAACTGGTTTAGTTGCAGTCCTGCTCTGACTCTAGCTGGTTGCCTTCTAGGGCACACCGCCACCGTCTCATTTATGGCTTTTATCACCACAACCTGTTGCAGTACATTAACAGCGGGTTGCATTTTTATATATTTATTGATGTTGTGCTATGGATTTCACCATAATCAGTAGCATTTGCTTGAATTCATTGTGGTCTGCAAAGCATGTGCCAGGGATTTCAGAAATGGAGTCATTGTGGCTGTTTGTCACATTTGAGTTGTGTTCATAGGTTCATAGGTAGGTACTAGGCTATCTGCCCGAGGGCATTTATAAGCCTAGCCAGAGTGTGTCAGCTTTTGCCGCCCCATTGATTAATTAACTGAGATTCTGTCAAGAAGAGCCAATGACGTGAAGTGTTGTGTGTGCACGATGTGTTTTGGAATCAGACCCTAGTGTGTGGAATCAGTAATTATCCTACTTTGAAAACTTAAGTACTCAATCTGTCTTCAGCCTGTCTTCTAAAATTGCATTTGCACCAGGTGCACTGAAGTCTTCCTTCGGCATGCTAAGCTCTCCATAAATAGCTTCCGCAAACTTTATGGAATCTGGCATTTGTGTAAGTAATCTCAGTGATTAACACAAAAGAGTGAGATAGAGAGAAAAAGAATGGGAAGCAATAAATGGATGTGATATAAAACTAAACTATTACAATAAAGTTTAAAGTTCTAAAAAAAAATTATTATTATTTAAATCTAAAAAAGTGCTGAATGATTAACAAATGTCTGAACTTTTTATGGTAGAACATTAGTGTCGATACTGTGTTGTTCTGTGCTGCCTAAATGAATACTGCTCGCAGAGCCGAGAGAAATATGTTCTGCAGCAAAGCCTTGTGAGCAAAATGTCATTTATAGCAGCATGTGTCAACTCCCAGTGGGTATTGTAGATATTATTCATGCATTATTTACAGAAATTATTTTTTTGTTACTTAGTCCCATCAGGCATGGTTAAGATGTAGTTCTTTCTAAATTCTGGATGACTCTTTGAGTTTGCGCCAGATGTCTTTTACTAGAATAGGCCAGTTTTGTTTAATAGACGGCCCTTCTACGGCATCTGTCTTTAGAAAAGAATTCCAGCTCTGTTAAACACTGGCAGCTCTTTGGTAGTGCCAGCTGGCTGCATAAAATATGCTGGTCTTTATAAATGCCAGTCAACCTCTACCGCGTAATGGTGTTAGAACATGCAGTTCCATTAAAAAATATAATAGCATTAAAAATATTCAAGGCATTGCACAGAATGTGCTTATTCAGAAAATGACTACACAACACACTGCAGAATATTAGTGCAGTTTTTTAATTCCCATATAGTTATGTACTCTTTTGTATGTGTATACAAGGTATGTTCAGCAAGGCATGTAAACGCATTAACAAACATAGTTTATGCTAATTGTGAGATTCACACAAACAACAAAGGTTGAAGAATGGTAATACATTTAAAAAGGTTAGATAAATACAAACAGAGCAGTATTTGTCAGGAAAGTATACCTTGTAGGAAGGCTATGCAAACAACGCAAAAAGGATTTAAGAATGCAATCATAAAAAGGAAAACTGTATCAAGTTTTCCACAATATTAATGCTGTTGGGTCATTACAGGTGATTTGCGTTCTGTAGATCTGAAATGAGTGCATTAGCTTCAGCAAAAGGAAGCAATAGCCAATGTGCTAGCAAGCATGATGTTTTTATTTTTCTAAAGGAAATCCGTGCTTTCAAGAATATGTGTTATGTCTTGCAAATTATACCTCAGTTTTGTTGTAATTAGATTATTTTTATCTGTTATTAAACCTTTATCCACTTCTGGAAGATGCATGGTGAACTATAATTTTTCAACAATTTCAGTTATGTTAGTTGTTTGACAAGCAAATATACTAACATTATATTATCAGCTAAGGTACGGTTCAATCACAATGTTAATAATCTGAATGGTAGTTATAACTCTCAATGTCCTTGATTTTCCAGAATATCTCTGATTTTGCCGCATATTTTGCCCTGTCCATTGTAAAACTTTTGATTTCCTGATAAGTCACTGAGAATTATAATCAATAATACTAGACATTACAGTTCATGCTTTTTATTGTTCAGAAAAAAATGCATGTTGATGCAAAATATGCTGTTTTATTAACTTTTTATTTAAAATAGAGAAATGTTTAAAATAATTGTCTCTGATTTGGGTATTTATCCCCACAATATTTTTGGCTTTGTCCTGAATTCTTGAACAAAGAATTTGAGAGGTAAGATGGTTAGCATTTACTCACTGCCATTTTTTGCCTATGAAAAATGACCTAATGACCAAGAAAAAAATGAATTATGATCAATTAGTATCCATTCATATTTTTCATTATCTTGTTTTGTTTTACCCAAGCTGACATAAATATTTTGAAAATGATACAACAAGAGTACCTCATTACTGTGAACCTTGCCCTCCTGACACCTCAGTCAGTATTCCTAGACAAACAGGGCAGTGCACTGTACAAAACAGCAGGAAAAGTTACAAGTTGCAATGAGAAGGTAATTCAGAGACATAGCTATTGTTGCTGTATTAGGAGAAAGTTGCCACGGTATGCAGATCATGTTAATGACTGCATAATGATATGGAAATGAGGTTCCAGATCCAAATGAGGCATGGAGAATATGCAAATAACACTATAAAACATGACAGTGTGATGCAAAAATGTATAAAGCAAGCACTCTGAGCTATGGCAAGCACTTAGTCTGAATACTAGGAAATGCTTGTGTGTAGGACACTATAATGTTTGTGACATTAGCATCTACATAGATCAGCACTTGTTAGCTACTACGCCTATAGCCAGTGCACATAAAGTAGAGTGCTATGCCCCTCCATATCACTGCAGATGATGCCATCAGCACCTACTTACCAGAACTTGGCTAAATAGCAGATCATGAGCTGCTTCCATGTATATAGGGATACCACACGGGACTTGTCAAATTGTGTCACCCATATGTGGAATCTAGAAGGTGCATAGACAGCCCATTCCACTGAGCACTAAGGTATGTGTAGCTTTAACCATACCGGCCATAGGGACAGTTCAGTAACCTACAGGGGACACAGTAGACATTCTGCAAGCATTAGCCTCATGTATACAACACCAGTTCTGTCATACTATGCTACAGTATGTGGAGGAGCATATATGGGCTGCTAAGGAAGAACCACCACTGTGTGGGCATTCTATAACTCTGTCTTGGAAGCCATTGGTTGCATGCAAATTAATTTCAAGTCCCATATGGTCTACAGAGTGTAAAATACATCAACATGAAGGGCTTCCACTCGCTCACCAGCCAGGTAGCATGCAGTGCCTGGGGTATAATTTATAGTGTTTTTGTGCACCATCTAGGCAATTCCCATGATTCTCATACATGGCACATATCTGACCAGTACCAATGTTTTGTGCAGTGTATGTTTTACAAAGGTCATCCATTTGGCATTTCAACATATAAGCAGGTACTGGGCTCATAATTTACTGTTACCATGGAATCAAACAGCAAACAATATATAATGGTGTTAATAATGGTGTCAAGAATATTGTTGCAGTGGATGCTGGAGATACATGTGAAGTATTGGACTAGTTAGGTGTACTAGTTAAGTTATTCACCTCATAGACACAAGTTGCAGTGCTTGATTATGATCTTGGGTTGTTGACTAGGCTTAAAATGGCCCTTCATGATACTTAGCCTAGTATTCACCTATGACGACTTCTCATCCACAAGTCCCAGACCATGGAAGAGATGGTATGCAGCACTGTGAACACACAATGTGCTACAACATATTTTCATTTAACCTAATAGATGCTTCTACTCCTAGATACATCTGGAGGGAACTGCAGCATTTACCTGAGACCTGCAGTCAGATATTTGCTGCATGCACAATGTACCAGAAGTGTAGCTTGGGTGGGTTGAAGGGAGAAACTGCCCTGGAAACAAGGAGTTAGGTGGTATACTGGCAATCATTCAATAGTGCAGTAACGACATTTCTGAATGCCAGCGCTGTAATGAATTCCAGTATGGCTTTTACTATCCAGGACTGAAGCACTTGCTTCAGTTATTCATAAGTAGAACAAAAATGGCACAGCAAACCAATAGAGCCAGCTGACAGCGTAAAGAAACATGCTCATAAAATACAATTACCATAAAGCGCTGTCGCTGTTGGCTACACCTCACAGTCACAGTTCAAAAAGTTCGGCGTGTTCTTCTAGAAATCTGGAATACTACTCCCAAGGGGAAATTGTAGTCAGCAATAGCACGAATGAAGTAAATCCATCAATACTGCTTCCAAATAAAAACACAGCTTTATTCACAAATGCATAAAAAGTTAGCACTTTCGCCGTTAGGCTTCTTCAGACTATACGGTTTAGTCTAGAAGAACACGCTGAACTTTTTGAACTGTGACTGTGAGGTGTAGCCAACAGCAACAGTTATTCATAAGTGGTGTAAGTTCTGCAAGCTGCTGTTTGCTACAGCTTTTGGTTACAGAAATAGACCCAGTGCTTGATAAGTGAGGAGCACTGGCTCAGGAAATGGACTTTTTTATTTTATTTTTTCCACTCATCAACTCAGAGTTGGAGGTGCCAGATAAAGGAGCACCAATGTCCACAAAATGAAACACCTATGGCTGTGCCACATAGCATCACATGGTCATGTGGAAACAGCTTCACAGTTAGGTAAATATCCCAACAGTCCCCACCATATCTGTTGAAGGAAGTGCAGAGCAGCCACTCACAGGAGGGACAAGTACTGCTGGGACCTCATCCAAGACAGGGGTGGGTGCAATACATCAAGGTACTGGCAAGTAAATGGCATCTGGTTTACAACTATGCACCATGACACAGGCAGCACTGAATTTTTTAATTTAACATTTGTTTACCAGAAAAGTCCAACTTGGAATGAAGCCAATTTTCAGCGGAGGTCTGGGGAGAAATGCTCCAGACTCATGTCTTTGTAACATGGGAGGAAACCAGAGCACCCAGAGTAAACCCACACAAATGCAAGGAGGACATGCAGACTCCACACAGAAGGCACCCCAGCCAAGAATCAAAACGGAGGACCTATTGCTGTGAGGCAACAGTGCAACTGCTGCACCACTGCGCCATCCGAATAAATAAAATGATACCTGCATTATCAAACCCAGTTCATTTAACATGGTGGACAGACTAACCATGCTGTGCATCAAGCATTATCTTACCCGCACTGGTTAGGGAGTGGGCAGGGTAGAGGAATACAGTGATAGATAACAGAAATGCTATCATATGGTTAAGGGTCAAGGAAAGTAAATGGGTAGCCATACAGTCTGATAGAAGTTTACAGAGAGTCAGGATCACATCTTTCAGTAGTGGGATGAGAACACCATGTTGTGAATGCTAGGAATATGTACTGTGGTGACCTGCAGTCACTTGGCTTGATACAGTCCATAGCAGGTGTGGGACAGAAATACAGGAGCAAAAATTTGTACACTGTAATGTGGTGTCTCATTTCAGGAGCCAGTGGATGTATGTCATCCATAACTGCTATGACAGCCATGAGAAGGCCAGGCACTCTGTCTGCCTACAGGGAATATTTATGGTGTAGAACTATGCAAGAAAGAATGTGCAGCATGGTCAGATGTATTGACCGAAGGGTCTTTACAAGCCTAGCCATTAAATCGCAATAAAATACTGATGAGTGATATTGTCTATGACCAAAGTTTTTCTAGCAAGGACTACCCATGTAATCCAGACCCTTCCATAGTCACATACAGCAGGACCTGCAGAGGCAGACAAGAGGATGGTTGTCACTTTCCTCATGGACTCAGTATTGGATGCTGTGTTAGCTACCAGTGACCTGAGCATCACCATCTACTCTCTATCTCAGTACTCCATGTAACTTGGAAGGGGTTCACAGTTACAGAAGTCTTGACAAACATCGGTGAGGCTGGAGTTTGGCCTAACCCTCCACAGGATCCTCATATGTGGGGAATGTTTGTGAAACTTCCAGTGCTAGTTTTGCTGACAGAGCCACTGTGTCATCAGACTGTGCCAATGGTCCATTGCCAACATTATCAGCCAAAAGTGCTCTACTTATATCAGACATGTGCTGTACCATTGTGCTTGGGGCTCCACCACTAGAACCTCTGAAAACAAAAAAACAAGATTCTTGAGGCATCACTGTAATAAAGAAGTTCCCACCTAGCAGACATGTTCTTATATGACAGAATCTATGAATATCTTATGGATATGGACATACCTTTGTTTGAAATGTATTACAAGGCAGTTTAGCGATACTGGGAGGACAGATCTGCAGAAACTACTTGCTGAATAATCCCTGCCTCACATGCAGTGATCTTTACAATACTGACCTGGGACATCCACTATAGACACTCATACAGTTGTTACCAGACCAGCTGCAACATACATGCATTCACTGCATATGAGGATTAGTGTCCCTTTCCCAAAAAGAGACATCAGAAACTCCTCCACCTCAGTGAGCTTCTTCTGTATTAATGGTCAGTTTTCTGTGGTGGTTATGCCCTTGGCAATGTCCCATACTATATCAGTTACCCTTTGATAAACCTAATGATGACTCCTATTATGGCCATCCACAGCATTAACATCTTGTACAACTCACTGGCTTACCTGGTCCTGATAAGGCTTTTCCATATTAACTATGGAAAGGATGCACATGCCCTCCACAATCTGACTGCAACTGCTGATGTGGCTTTAATGAAGCGCTTTCCTGTGAGCTTTAGCATGCATAGCCTTTGGTGTGCATGGGCACATTCCTCGTAATATTCACCACTCCAGTCAGTTGTACTCTGGTACCTCAACTCTGCTAGTGAGCCTGCCTAGTGCCAGCTGCCCCTACAGTGTGGCTAAACTAATCTACTTCACACTGCTTTATACAAGCTACTGCCCCTGTGCATCCCTGATTCATGCCTAAGTAGCTATGAATGGTGTCCTGCTACAGGCTCCCTGACATGTCGTATTGCACAGTTGTTAGCAAAGCACTTGTCTATTAATCCCAGACATCTCCTTTGTTTCTGCTGTTGCTCATTTATCTGTGCTCTGTGCTCTGTGCTCTGCCTGCTACTTCCTTTTACATGCATTTCTGGTTCTGTATTGAGAGGTCGTTTCTGTGCATATCTATAATATCGTAACTATAGGATATTCCATGAACACAGAGCTCTTCACTGATACCTCAGATTAACTATTTTAATTACTTGTAAGCTTCTGCTGTATAAGTGACATGCCTATGTGTCATACTACATTTCAGGTAATAAGATTTTCCTAGAGTTACCTTATGGTTTTATAGTTTTATTGAGTAAGATGATGTATGGTTTGGATCTCCCTCTGCCTCTGTCATCTGTTTCACGTTTTCTCATTCTCTCTCTTTCTCTTACATTATAAATGTGTATATCTATCTATCTGTCTGCCTGTCTATCTATCTATCTATCTATCTATCTATCTATCTATCTATCTATCTATCTATCTATCTGTCTGTCTGTCTGTCTGTCTATCTATCTGTCTGTCTGTCTATCTATCTATCTATCTATCTATCTATCTATCTATCTATCTATCTATCTATCTATCTAGCTACCAATCTATCTATCTGTCTATCTATCTATCTATCTATCTATCTATCTATCTATCTATCTATCTATCTGTCTGTCTGTCTGTCTATCTATCTATCTATCTATCTATCTATCTATCTATCTATCTATCTATCTATCTATCTATCTATCTGTCTGTCTGTCTGTCTATCTATCTGTCTATCTATCTATCTATCTATCTATCTATCTATCTATCTATCTATCTATCTATCTATCTATCATCTGTCTGTCTGTCAATCTATCTATCTATCTATATGTATATGTATATTTAGATCTACTTTATTGAAATTTCAGTAGATCAATACTCACAACATTGTCACAAAATGATTGAAAAATATCAACAGTACAGTACACTTGCTCCATGAGAAAACCTCAGGGCATGCAAAACACAATCATATACACCTCACATAGCCACACACTCGCAACACCATACCTATTCCTTTTACCTAGCTCTTACTTTAATCCTATTCCAGAAACACTTCACAGACACTTCTTCCCTAGTGGCAAAACCTTTGTTATATCCAAAATGTTACACACCAAATGAAAAATCAGTTACCTGCACTGACAATTCTTCCACTTGAAAACAATGGCATTTGACAAGAAATATATGTCACTTAATTTTGTCGATAAAAGTGCTTGTATGGTGGTCAAACAAGATGACATGCTGGAGTTCCTCCACATATAGATCACCATAGGCAAAATCCCTTACCATAGCCTAGTTAGCTATATGTCACCTTCCATGTCTCAAGAAGCTCACAATGCATATTCGGACCTACTGGATACACTTACCATCCAATCTAACACCCTACTCATAGAATACTTTAATAACCCCTCTATTGACTGGGAATCCTACACAGCCTCAATTCTAAAGGCACAAATATTCCTGGACTTCTTAAATAAAAACACTATTGGCCAAATAGTTAATACGCCCACTACAGGCTCCAACATACTGGACCTCATGCTCACAATTATGGGAGAACATTGCATTCACAAATGTCTTTTCCTCCCCTGTAAGGTCTGACCATAAAGCTGTCTCTTTCAAAATCAAAATTAACTTCATAAAACCATTAAAACCAGTAACAGGAGTTATTCCAAGGCAAATTACTTGTTATTAAATGATGGTTTGTCCAAATGCATTGCCCCTCCAAACCCTAAAAACACAGCAGCTTATGCTGATTTGCTTTCAGAAACTCTGTACAACCATGTCAATGGCTGCATAGAGGCTACTGTACATACCAGAAGTAAGTCCAGGAATAGCCCCAGAAACAAACCACTCTAGTGGTATCCCAAATTAAACAAAATATACAACAAAAGGAAAAATAAATTATGGTAAAAATTAGGAAGAGTTTTCCCTTAAAGATAAAAGGTCTCTTATCAAAGTAAATAGGCAACTCAGAGGGCTAATTATGTCTAGCAAAGGCAACTTTAAGATTAAGATAACCTCCTAGATGAAAGATTACCATAAGGCCTTCTACAGCTGTGTCACAAACCTCAAGGGCAGCATACAGCAATGTGCTGAACTGGTGGTTAATGCTGACACATTCACCAAGTAAACCGGTAAGTAAACAAATTTATTTCCAACTTTACCCCCCCTTACCCCACCATCCCCCCCAAACTACCCTCAAACATAACACCTCCAACTATAACTAGTGAGCATGTACTGGCTAAACTCACTAAAGCCAAGAACACAGCCTCAATGGGCCACAATAACATCACAGATTCCTCCTGAATAGGCTAAAATACAACTTCTCAGGATTCTTGGAGTTATTATTTAATTATAGTCTTAAAACAGGCTTTGTGCCATGTGAATGGAGGACTGTGATGGTCTTACCCCTTCATAAGGGAGGATCTTCAACAGATCTGGGAGAATACAGACCCATAGTCTGACTAGTATTATTTGCAAAGCCATGGAAAGAATAGTCATGGAAATTATCAACAAGGACAAAGGAGACCTCCAGACACTGGATCCATCACAGTTTGGTTTTGTCAAAGGAAGGTTATGCTTACAGAATCAGGTGGACTTCTTCGAAATCTGGCTAAGGCATTTGATACAATATCTCACTCAAGCATTTTCAACAAACTTACAGAAGTAGGTATGTATCCTTTATAAAACACTGGGTATCTAGCTGGCTCACTGGCAGGACCCATGAGGTTAGAATTAGAGCCCACTTCCACAAATAGGCCAATCACCAGTGGAGTCCCCCAGGCTTTGTTTTAGGCCCAGTCCTCTTTGGCATTCACATCTCAAAAGTCAAATCCAATGTCAAAGGTCTCCAGCAAACCAAGTTTGCAAGTGATTTCAAACTGGAAGCAGTCATTTAATCCCACCAAGATGAGACCACCCTTCAGAGAGGTCTAACACAAACAAACAAACTCTTGGTGCCAAAGCTATGGCTTAAAACTCAATACCAGGAAATACATTATAGTACCTTTTGTGAAGTCTGCCACGCTGGGTAATTATGTCATTAATGAAACACCCTTATAGGTTGACTCACTAGTCATGGATCTCAGAACTCATGTAGATAGTAACCCAGATTTTGAGCAAATGTGTCCAAGGCAGAAGGAAAATCCTTTTGTTTGTTCAGCTTATAAGCAAGGGTATGGCATCTTGGTCCAGAGAGGTCGTCATAAAATTGTACTCATCTCTCATCAGACCCATCATAGAGTATAATGCCCCCTTCAGAATGTTCCTGACCAGATACATGTAGCAACTGGAATACCCACAAAGGTTCCCTACCAAAAGAATACAGGGAGTAAACACCATTGCTGTACGCTGATTGTCTCAAAGCCTTGTCTATTTACTCAGTGTCATATAGACTTCTGAGAGGTGATCTTTGCTTGGCATACAAGGCATTCCTGGTCCCTGTTTTGATGAACCCTTTGCACGTCAGCACAACAAACAGCATCAGAACTACTAGATTAAAAGATCTAAATTTTCCTTGCGACATAAATAGGTCATGTTGGAGAGACAGATATGTTTCTCAGAGAATTCTCATTCTCTGGACCAGGCGCCTCACTGATGTGAAGCAGATCTCCTCCTTATTCCTATTTAAGTGCAACAGTCCTCCATCCACATGACACAAAGCTTATTTTGAGACTGATGGACAGAGACAGTCAGTAAATCACCCCCTATAAAATCAAATTTGTGGGTCACATTTGGGTTGCAGGCTAAGCTTATAGGGGCCTTAGTTGTTGTTAACCTAGTATATACCTATGAACCCTGTGTTAATTATTTTGATAAGGACATAATGCAGAAATCAGACAAAAATGAGATAAGATCCTTGGCAGATTGTGAGAAACGTGTGCTAAACTAATGTTAAAAAATTCCAGCTATTCATACCACGTTCTGCTGTTTCTTGTGATCTGACCTCCAATCTGTCCACAGCTCTCTAAAATACTGAACAATTTTCCACAAATATTATCTTTTGAATTAGTATAGTTTTATAGGCATGAAACATAAGTAAACGTCATGCTTTCTTCCATCCAATAGTGGTAGACCAATATAAAACTTATAGTATTCGGGTTCACTGTTATAATTAAATATTTGTTTTGAAAAATTGTCATTATAACTCATCTATAGCATTTTGGCTTAAACTGTTGAGTAGTACAATGTGCCAAAAGCTCTTCTAAACATTTTCCTGGAAATCACTAATAATATGATGAATACATAACTTGCTGCCTTATAGTACCTTTTATGAAAGTTACACGAAGAAACTATGACACTCTCTTCAGGTAAACACCATATGGATGCACACTTTAATCCAAAATGTAAGTCCTCAATTCAGAAGTGCCACTTTGAATTCCAAAGAAAAGGAAAAAAAGCAAGTACAAGATTTTGTGAAAATAAAAAAAGTATTTGCTGCTTCTCTGGGTAAAAGTGACCTTGGAACTAATTATAATAATTGATTACAATGCAAAAAGAGTTTAATAATAGGGTAGGGGCCTGGTTTCCCATCCACCACCCTGTCTGCAGTTAAGAGTGACCAGCAAGTGGGACTAGCGGAAAGGGGTCAGGGTAACAGAGGATGATGAGGTCATCTGCCCAGACAGCATGGGAGCTAGACAGGAAAAGGAAGACATACCCTTGGGGTAATATAACCAGGTGCACAGGCCAGGCAGGCCTCCTTCATACCGGATATTCTGAAGTAGGCAAACCTTGGAGACGTTATTACTTCATCTCCTGGCCAGTGATTTCAAACAGGACTGCTGGTGAAGAGGGCTAGTTAAATGATACAGGGGAAGTAAGCAGAAAAGGAACAATGGAGCTACAGGGATGACACTATTACTTGTGTAACAATAAAAAAAAAAAGTAATAATGATCATGCCAGTTTCTTTGCATTCACTCATATAGGTAAAAGTAGCAGGGGATGGCTCCGCTAAATGTGAGCCAGGTCCAGAAGCTGGAAAGGTGCACTAATGATAAATTTATGAGAGAGATGAATACTTTACAAAAATCATAACATAAACAATATGTTGTTTATATCCATGTCTTGTTGTGGTTAAGGTTACACTTAGTTTGTCAGATTTTATGGTTTATATAAGGTTGATAGCAGCTTTCTCATCCTAGTCAATTTCATAGATTCAAAGATTCATAGATTGTTATGAGGCAAATGACCGGGGGGGGGGGGGTTATTCTAAGCCTAGCTAATCTTTCCCAAAAGAATAAAGATGTCTTGTATCCAAACAGAACATTGAGGGCCAGGTATTTATAAGCTACCTCTTTCCATAAGGGACCTGGGTGCCAGGCCCAGTGTAAATTTCCTATTCCCCATTCAATGTTCTAGATTGCTCTTAAACTGAGTGACAGGTGAACTCAGGTTCACATAGATGGGAAGCCTGTTCCAAAGGAGAAGCAGTCTCTGGGACACATATCTACCTCTCCAGCATGTTCTGTTTAAGTCACAGTCAAAATTCTGGTCCGTAGACTTTGTATTCTGGTATTCTTTGACTTATGAATATGCAAGAAATTCCTAAGTGTGGGTTTTGTGGAGGCCTTGTAAGCCAGGGACAGACCACCCCTCACAATCTATAGGAGACTGATTAGAGGGGAAGGGGTGTAAGGCGCTCTGCATAAGGCAGGTTTGGTACATCTTGTATTCTTTTTGTACGGAACTTCTGAGTTCACTCTAGTTGCTTCATATACCTGGTCAAGTACATATCGAAGGCAGTGTTGTGCTCTATGATTGGTCTGATAAGGGCAAAGGACAGTGGGATAATGACTTCTTTGGACCTAGATGCCATGGTCTTACTTATAAATTATGCAACATAAAAGGATTTCCTCACCACTGTGGCTATGTAGTGGTCAAAGGTAAAGCTACTGTCAGTGTGCGTACTCAGATCCCTGACCACTGGATTAACTTTTAGGGACATATTATCAACATGGTAATTAGCCAGGATGGTTGATTTCCAAAGGGTACAATTATGCATTTCTTAGTACTGAGTTTAAAACTGTGGCATTGGCACCATTTGTTAGTCAGAGACAGACATTCTTGAAGAATGTTAGTGTCTGCAGGGGCGTCGATGATAACCCCCAGCTTGCAATTATCTGCAAACTTAGTCAGTTATAAACCTTCAACATTTTGCTTTCATTTCAGAGAAAGAGATGCCAAATAGGAGTGAGCCCAGTAATGAAGCCTGGGGGACTCCACTAGTGACTGGTCTCTTGGTGGAGGTGGCCTCAACTATTTTGACCTCCTGGGTCATTTGCTAGTATATGGATTCCATTGAATCTATCTATCTATCTATCTATCTATCTATCTATCTATCTATCTATCTATCTATCTATCTATCTATCGCTGTCTGTGTTTGCGCATGTGTAGCTATATAAATATATATATATATATATATATATATATATATATATATATATATATATATATATATATATATATATATATATATATATATATATATATATATATATATATATATATATATATATATATATATATATATAAGGAGTTTTTAATAGGAAATGTTCGCAATGTTTCTGACCCACCTGGGATGTTCAAATGCAGCAAATGTATCTGTTGTCAATATATCTGTATTTGAACATATTGCTTTTTCCCATCACTTTAACTGTAATTCGTGTAACATTGTTTATGCAGGGATTTGTATGACTTGCATTTTTTTTAATGTTGGAAAGACTAGTCGGAAACTTTCTGACCACATTAACGAGCATTCTGCTGCAATTAGAGGCCAAAAACAGTCACAATGCTTTAGCTAGACATTCTGCAGCTTGCTGTGACTTTGTTAAATTCCATTTGTTTTGGAACAAGTTGGATTGTTTTTTGGGGACTACTCAGCTCTACTGCAAGTGAAAGAACTCAGATAGCAGCTCCGTTTGGGTGTGGAGTTCTCCCTGGGGTTGAATGATGCTTCTAATTTAAAATGTGTACTCAGATGGCAGCAGTGACAGTCTGAGTGATTTTAATTTTATGCCTTAAAGGTCTGACTTTATAGTTAATTTGTAAGAAAGTCTCATTTTATGCATTGCTACAGCGGAAGAGATTACTAGTTCTGTATACCTGGGGATGTAATTGTACTTGTACTTTATTAGACATTATTACAGATGTTTGATTTCTTATTTTCAGTTAAGTTTACAAATTACATTACGAGTATTGTTGAGCTTGGCTCTCTTACTTTGTTTTCTGTGTAAGTTATACCTACCTCATGCATATTTATGTACAATAGAACTTTGAGAATTACACTTCCATCATGTGTAAAGGGGTTGAACTATGATCTTGTTTGGACAAGATTATTTTTATTTGTTTTCTTACACTATTTAAACTTTGTAATCTGCACAGTTTATTTATTCTGATGAAGTTCTTAAATAAAAGTGTGCTTAATCACAGGTTCTACTTGCTGCATTCATTCTTGTTGTGTTACACTTAGTTTTATTTATGTTTTTCAGATGCCTTCGGAAGTTTTTTTGTGATCTTTGTATGTATATATATATATATATATATATATATATATATATATATATATATATTTATATTATATATATATATGTGTGATGTGTGTATATATATATATATATATATATATATATATATATATATATATATATATA
The DNA here is from genome assembly GCF_019279795.1 of Protopterus annectens. Taxonomy (NCBI): domain Eukaryota; kingdom Metazoa; phylum Chordata; order Ceratodontiformes; family Protopteridae; genus Protopterus; species Protopterus annectens. The sequence continues at coordinate 25,567,707 of NC_056746.1, forward strand.
TTTATACTTTGACTTCAAATTTCTTATGGTTGAGACCATAAAATCGAAGTTTTGAAACTTTGAAATGTAAATAAATAAAACTAAAATAAATCATCTTTTTTTTACATTTTTCACAGGGGGGCAAAGCCCCTTCACCCCCACACCCCTTGCTAATTAAATATACCAACTCCTAGATCACATTACAGTGAGGAAAATGGTAAATATACCATTCCGCACTGTATGGCGATCTTCATTATCTTATAGTATCGACTATAAGAAATTCGAAGTTTTGAAACTGAAATTTACAAGTCGACCCATATATCTATCAATATATATATATATATATATATATATATATATATATATATATATATATATATATATATATATATATATACATACATACATACATATCTGTATATGCATATCTATTTCTATATCTATCTATCTATGTGTGTGTATATATATATATATATATATATATATATATATATATATATATATATATATTATTTTCAGTGACGATGTTAAAAATGTTTCACTCATGAATGTCATTTTAAAATGATGGGTGAGCATATAGATGGATATTGAGCTCTTGTGGCAAGAGGCTGTAGGCCAGTTAAGAGCTAGGCCAGAGCAGTAGAAAGAGAAGGCAATGCCAGGATAGACCACAGCAATTTCTTCAGCAAATTATAACATGATAATTCTTGAGAGGGGGAACTTCTGACTTCTCAGTAGGGAATATTGTTGCTAGGAGAGCAGATCAGGGTATTGAGCTTGTATTAGCAAAGTGCCACACAGAAGATAGGTCTGCGGTATAGGTCTGCGGGAACACAGCCTGCAGCTGAAAGTGTGCAGCTGAAACCTGTGGCTGCACATCTCCTGCAGTCAATTAAGGATAAGATATGGTAAGGAGAATATGTGTTGGGGTTCCACTCCAAGACTGTAGTCCATACCTTCTCCCAGTTTGATAAAATTTCTTTACTGCAAGATGTTGGCATATGTCCTTTTTCCCTGGTGTCCTCATCTTCAGAAGAAATTTCCCTTTCTTTTTTTTTTGAATTGTTCATTGCAAAGTGCTGTAAGTTCCTCCATTGCAAGCTTGTCATCATGGTCTTGTATCACTTCCTCCATATCTGCCTCATTCACCTCCCCTATGTCCAGGTGCTCTGATGTGGAAATGGTGTTTTGTATCACTTCCTCCATATCTGCCTCATTCACCTCCCCTATGTCCAGGTGCTCTGCTGTGAAAACTGTGTTTTGTAGCACTTCCTCCATATCTGCCTCATTCACCTCCCCTATGTCCAGGTGCTCTGCTGTGAAAACTGTGTTTTGTAGCACTTCCTCCATATCTGCCTCATTCACCTCCCCTATGTCCAGGTGCTCTGCTGTGGAAACGGTGTTTTGTAGCACTACCTCCACATCTGCCTCATTCACCTCCCCTATGTCCAGGTGCTAGAAATGGTGTTTTGTAGCACTTCCTCCATATCTGCCTCATTCACCTCCCCTATGTCCAGGTGCTCTGCTGTGGAAACAGTGTTTTGTAGCACTTCCTCCATATCTCCCTCATTCACCTCCCCTATGTCCAGGTGCTCTGCTGTGGAAACGGTGTTTTGTAGCACTTCCTCCATATCTGCCTCATTCACCTCCCCTATGTCCAGGTGCTGGAAATGATGTTTTGTAGCACTTCCTCCATATCTGCCTCATTCACCTCCCCTATGTCCAGGTGCTCTGCTGTGGAAAAGGTGTTTTGTAGCACTTCCTCCATATCTGCCTCATTCACCTCCCCTATGTCCAGGTGCTCTGCTGTGGAAACAGTGTTTTGTAGCACTTCCTCCATATCTGCCTCATTCACCTCCCCTATATCCAGGTACTGGAAACGGTGTTTTGTAGCACTTCTTCCATATCTGCCTCATTCACCTCCCCTATGTCCAGGTGCTCTGCTGTGGAAACGGTGTTTTGTAGCACTTCCTCCATATCTGCCTCATTCACCTCCCCTATGTCCAGTTGCTCTGTTGTGGAAACGGTGTTTTGTAACACTTCCTCCATATATGCCTCATTCACCTCCCCTATGTCCAGGTGCTCTGCTGTGGAAATGGTGTTTTGTAGCACTTCCTCCATATCTGCCTCATTCACCTCCCCTTATTTTTCCTGCCAGTATCACTCTTTTTGGCCCCATTTCTTCACTGCTTCAAAACACTTCAAAGAAACAACTGCACTAGCATGTCTGAACTGTTCTCACTACAGCAGCTGTTGTGGACTTGTGGTGTTGCCATAAACTCATGAGAAGAGAAATATACACTGGTAATTATTTACCCCTAACCCTGGCATCTGCCTAACAGCTTTAGGGACCTAAAATTATCAGCAAAATAAGGAAGTAGTGTCGGTCTATAACTTCTAAAGCATTTCATCTCCCATATCTTCAACCTGTATCAACCTCGCTTACTGGAATCCAGCAGGCTGCTCAAGAATCTGATATAATCACACACGTCTCTGCATGTGATGACATCAGCTCAATAAGCCAGAAAAAAAAATTTAACAAAAAAGCCAGGAAAATGGGGAATTAAGGGATGCCACTTGGGAATCATAGCACCCCATTATTTGGACCTCAAAACCAGTAAAAAACAAGAAATTCAGTACAGTTGAGAGGTATAGAGCAGCCCCCCACATGGGGGGTGCAGGAGGGCTTACCTCCCCTGCAAAAGTGTTCTTTCTTGTGTTTTGCAGACTAGTACAACTTGTGGAAGTGTGGAGAATGTTCAAAAGATGTCGAGTTCAACATTCTCCAATTCTGCATTTGACATTTTTTGCAGTGGTTCTTTTTTTTGCTCATTTCATTCGATAATATGATAACTCGCACGAGGTGCGATCGCACAACCTAAATCTATTTTACTATCCATCTTATTTTTAAATAATTTATTAACTCATTTGTAGTTTTTGTGACTATACCATTGCCAACTCTTCAGATATCCAAAATGGGATAGATGTGTGGTCAAACATATGACATCACAATGGATGTATCCAAGACTCGTTGTAATAGCTGGAGGAAATTACTGAATTTAGTGGTGGGGTGTGGGGGGGCTGGGAGGTGCTTGATTCTCAGAAGCCATGGAGTTCTAAATGTTCTGCAGTGCTTTTTATATTTTTCCAACCTTTTCATCCAATGAAGGACTAAAGAAAAATCACATGGAAAGAAATAATTTTTCAGCGTCTTTTTCTTCTTCCAAGGGAGAAATAAGTTACATTTAAAGGTTAATATTAAAAGCTGACAAACTATTTTGTCAGCTTTTAATATTAAAAGCTGACAAAATAGTTTTCTCCAGTAAAATAGGACAAATACTTATGAGGATAGATATTCGTATCTAGGAAAAGTAAAGTGAAAAGTAAGAGCAAGAGATGCAATGTCTATTGGGCAGGAATGTTACAAGAGATACAGTGTGTATTGAGCAGGAATGTTACATGAGATACAATGTCTACTGAGCAGGAATGTTACAAGAGATACAGTGTGTATTGAGCAGGAATGTTACATGAGATAGAATGTGTATTCAGCAGGAATGTTTCAAGAGATATAATGTCTATTGGGCAGGAATGTTTCAAGAGATACAATGTGCACTGGGCAGGAATGTTACTTCAAACAGAACAAGTAGTAGAAGTGCTGAGGACAGGTGAGAGAGAGAGAGAAAGAGAGAGAGAGTGGCTGATGCTCACTTATCCATCCTGGGGTGATGGAGGAGTGGATTTCAAAGTATTGATGTAGCCAGGGCCAGGGAAATGGACTTAGGCAGTAGCATAGCTAGGGTGGGGTGAGAGGGGCAACTGCTCTGGGTGCAAAGGGTTGGGAGGGAGCAATCAGTTGATCCTGAATTCTCTTCAATGCAATACCAGCTTTTAAAAGACAGTACTGCATTTACAGTCAAGCCTGAGCACTGTACTGCTCCATGTGGGATCTAAACTAGCAGTTTGCTACGGTTTAAAAGTATTTTTTTTAACTAAAACCTAAGTGCTGTAGCACTCTGTCCTGGCTGGATATTAACTGTAGCAATTGTTTGCTACATTTGTAGCAAGCAGTTTACTACATTTTGAAAATAATAATTTTTTTAAACTAAAACACGAGTGCTATAATGCTACATGCAGACAGAATGTAAACTGTAGCAACTGTCTGCTACATTTGTAGCCCTAATTAGCATCTGTGCAGAAGCATGCACACACAGGGAAATGCACAGAATGCCCCACAGTAATAGAGGTGCTCATGTCAGCCACCTGATAGAATTAGAGCCATAATCCAAATGCTATCATTGCCAGAATGACAGTAAGGGCAGAGACTACTTCCATGGCTGCCCAGATGATGGGCCCTCCAACCAGCACTCACAACCAGTGGTGGTGGTGGTGGTGGGGGGGGGTCCAGTGTGGTGAATAAGTAGGGAGATGCTTAATGGACATCAAGCACTGAGGGAAGTAGCACATAGAAGCTTCCATCTTTACTAATAGAAAAAGCAGATAGGAAGACCTTAAATTAATACCTCATTTTCAGAAATGACACCTCAGGAATGTAGTTTTCAGTATACATGTATGCAATAATTATGCTTCTGGATACTAAATTACTAAATAATAATTAATGAAAGTAGAACATTTTGTGATAGCAGCGTCTGAATTGAATGCTGATCCAGCACTCAAGGGATACATCATAGCGATTATAGAAAGTCTCTGAAAGGCATCTGCTAATGTTTAATGCATTAAAAATTTAAATGTTACGAGACAGGGAAAAATAAACATTGTTTGTTGCGAGTCCATTTCTTCAGAAAGCATTGATTCATACTTTGCTTTATTTACTGTATTTTTCACAGTAATTACTTATATGAGATGAAAGGGAATATGTTTCCAGATATGTTCTGCTGTTTTAACAGTCACAGAGGAAAATTTCATATTAAAAAAAACAGTACAGATATTTTCCTTGCTGTAGCCCCTTCTGAAGCCATGATTATCTACAAAGTAAAATGGAACTTAAATGACATTTTGAACTACTCTTTACCACCCTGAAAGTGATTTAAAAAAGGCTTTCTTGCAGCATTAAAAATATACTTACTAATGCTACTTTTTTTGAATAGTGAATGGAATATTAATGTGAGTGAGAAAACAAATCTGGTGGAAGATAACATTACCTTGGATTCAATAAGTGCATGTTACTTTTAATAGCGTTTGATTTGATGCATGATAGAATGCAGCATATTTTGCCCTACCCTTGTAAAATATTGAAAATAACATACAACGGGTGGATTCTGTAAAGTTTGAGGATTTCGGCTCATTACACCGATACCACCACTAAACTTGTGGATAATGGTGTAATATATAAATGTAACACAATAAATTCAGAATATCTTAATGCACAAGGGTGTATCATAGTAGCAATGGAGCATTAAACATACCCGCTAGTAATCCATAAGTAATGAAAAATCATTGTAAAAGCACGTTGTATAAAGTTATGGAAAGACTATCACAATTCAAGCATTCTGACAGTCTTACATACATATCTATAACAGAATCTGTCCAGTAAAGTTAAGGACACCTACAGAATATAACAAGGACACCTACAGAATATAACTGACTCCTTTATTATTAAAAAAAAGAAAAAGCTAACTATCCCAATTTAAGCTGAATGGTATTCATAATGCATATTTCCAGAAATCTGTTTATAATTGTTAGCGACAACTAAGGATATTTCTGTAATTCATTTACTAATAAAATAACTTTCTTTATAGTTCCATTTCCTTTGTAATACATATTTTCAGCAATCTGTGCAGTAAGTTCAGAGACAACTATGGATATCTCTGTAAGTCATTTGCTATTAAAATATGCCTGCTTGAACTTATGTATTCTGATGGAATGTGTAAAACTTCTAATAAAAGAAAGAAATGATACAGGTGAAGGGTAATTGTGGCCATATCGTCACAGCTAACATTAACTAAGAATGGGTTTGGGACTTGTGTGGGGAGCACAAGTAACGCACACACCCAGGAAAAGTAGGAGATAGAAAAGAAGATGCGGGGTATGGGTGAAGAAGATGGACACAAAGAGGGATGTTTGAAGAGGAAAATCTGAGGGAAAGTCAGAGGGTCATGGGCAGTTTTTTTTTTCTTTTTTTTATAGGAATAGGCCCAATTTTATTTAAGAATGGAAGGAAATGTAAACATAGGGAAAGAGGAGAAGGTCATCCCAGCAAGTATATCCATAGAACAAATAGCACAACACAAGACAGGCAAATGTTAAAAAAAAAAAAAACAGTAAGAACAGGTAAGTTACACAGTACACTGCACAACCTGGGCAAAGTTGTCAATTAGGGTGGGGATGCAGACCAGCCATGGAGAAATGAAGAAAAACATATCTACCTATGCACTACCATGGTATGACTTGTTGCAAACTATGCTGGTAGGCATACACAACCCAAACAAATGTTCAATGGAATGTATAAATGTCACACACAAATGCTATGTCAAAGGCAACACACAGGTGCAGGTGTATATGTATGAATATCAGCAGCTTAAATGGAACAGATGTGAAAGCAAGGTCAATACACATACACACACCAATGACATGTAAGAATATTTACAAAAATATAGCACTAAAGCTTAAAAAAATATCAGGTTGTGCACATGGATTTCATCAAGGTACACTGGTTAACACAGGTAAACTTAGAACAAGTATGTAAGTAGTAGCCAGCAGCTTATGTGCAGATGTCCTGCATCTGTAAAATGACCATACATTTGGCACATGTTCACTATATCAACAGCATAATATATGGCAATGGTCAATAATTGCAATAAAAGGCAAACATCTTCAAAACATAATACAGAAATATGAAGGTGTAAGAGAGGTGTCTAATGTGGATGCACATCAGGGAAAAGCAGGATAAGCTAAGTTGACACACTGCAAATGCATATGTACAGCACACAGGTTGCTGTAGTATCCAAGTCAAAATCTATTTAAGCAAATGGCAAATGTATGTCACATGGGCAAAATGATTTATCATATCCATGGAAATGTCCACGTGTATATCACACATGCACATTAATGTGCAACCATGTAATGTCAAAATGCATAGGTAAGTAAGCAAAGAATTTCCAACACATACACATATACTGTTATGCAAATGTTGACTAAACAACTGCAGGTATATGTCACACACCAAGCTCATTACTGAGAAGAGGACACACCTGTGAGTATGACTGCAGCACATCAGCAGAGAGTCAGTGATGCTCTCATGTCAATGGTACCATTGTGTTGTACTATGGATTAGACTTTGTGCACACACATGTACAATCAGTTAATGTGTACAACTATTTGCAGAAGGTGTGAACTTATGTGAACAAGTAATGGATGTGGAAATGTAAGATACAGCAAATACAGGTAATGTATTGCTGCAAAATAAATTATCTGTAACAGTGTGTATACATTAATGCTACATTTGTGTTTGATGCAGCCAGAAACGTAGAACTGCCCAAAGCTATTACATACCTGTATATGACCCCACAGGGCATCAGCACTGACAATACATGGCAAGCAACAGCACATCATGTCAGTGGGACATCACAGCAACTGTCATGCAAAGCACATGGGAGATAACATGTCCTTCTGTTCCACATGCATGATATGTTAATACACAATTCCAAACCATACCACAGTGGCAGGGCTGGACTGTGGGCATCTGTTATCTGTCATTTGCCCTCAGAAAAACACATATTTACAGGATAATTTTTTTGTAGCACTAGCTGCCAGTTGACTGCCACAATGCATTGACAGCTGAATGTGGGCAGAAAATGTAATGTGTTAATGTGTGTCATGCACACATTAAAACCTGATTTAATGGCACATGACAATAGCACATAAGCATGGCAGCTACATGGTATGCTTGCACATGAGTGCATTTACAGTCCAATCAATTATATGACAATCAGCATGTTGGCAGCATAACACAGTTAGAGTACACAGACAATACTTATGGATTGGAGGGACCAGGATGATGGTGATGAGCATGCAACAATCGGTGGAACATTCTTAAATTCCTTATTTTTCTATTGCTTTTGCCGCTTCAAATAACTGCTGTAACTCCATATACTGAATTTATGTAAATTCACAATTCATAAACAACCAAAGCATATCGGTTTCATCATTTCTGCCATCATCAGTGCAATAACTAACACACCAAACACAAGAGAGTTAAATATTCACCTCAACGTGTTGATTGGTTGTCTACAAATGATCATTAAGCCCTGGAGAAAATAATCTCCCCAGCTTAATTATCCATTTTTTTCCTTTCTTATTTAATATGCTATGCAATCCAGATTGATTATTTCTATTTAACATTATTTAATCAATAATAACAAAATCAAATTTGGCTGTATTATGTTTAATATTATGTTTAAATAAAGAGTTGGATGAGCAGCACACCTAATATTACTAAGATGCTCTGAAATCCTTAATTTAAATGGATGTGATGTTTTGGCCTATATAAAAGGCTGAACACCTGCATGTGACCAAATGAACAATCAAATCAGAAAGAATTACAATTACCAGAAATGTGAATATTAAATATCCTAGAAGTGTTTTGTGAAGTAAATTGTTTACTTCAGCATGCATATTTGCAAAAAACTACAATTACCACAAACCTGGCATCCCTGCAATACTTAAACTCCCAATGTTAACTGATATAAACCAGAACTGGTTTGATCAAATTTCTTATAGTGGTTAAACCACCCTGTTGCTTGTCTTATGTATTCAAAAGATATGATAAAGCAGTGTAGGGATTCAAGATATTTATTGTACATAAACACATCAGGAACTGTAACTGGGACATGTACTTAAGCTAAGTGACTCACTTATTACTTCAAACACACTCACATGTGCATTTCCATTCATGCCTGTATTCACTCTGACTGTACAAAATGGCACTGATCTTGCATGTGCTCAGTAACTTATATGCACATGCTATCTAGCTACAGTGGTTGATTAGGTACAATACACACAATGATCTGCATCCTCCCTCTTTAATTTGTTCAACATGCAACAGGAGAACAAGACATTTTGCAAGCTAGATATCACGTCAACATTTAACAACAAATGGATTCAAGTCCAAGTCGCTGTGTATTTTAGATTGGGTCTGGAAATTTTACCTGGTCTGGTCATGTATAAACACTGAATGGGTTTAGCAACAGGGAAGGTCTCTGGGGATTTATTTACAATAGGAACTTCGGAGATTACATCAGGATTACTTGAAGAAACTACACTGTCCTCTGGAATTTGAACAAGTGTAGAGTCACTTTGAGAAATAGAGTCTCTGGCATAGGTGATCTGCTGTGTCACTGGTTCAGAGACTGGTAGTATGTGTCTTTGATTCCTTCTGACATCCATTCCATGGGTGTATATTAGAACACCAAAAAGGGTAAATATCGAACACTCACATGAAAGAATATGCACAAACTCAATGTTTTTTTTTTGTTTGACTGCAGTACAGTGAAAATCAGAATATTTGCCTTTTCTTCACTGTAGTGCGATCTCAGAGTTAGAATATATATTTAGCAGAGGTGTGGGGAGCGCAGCCCCCACAATAGTGATGTTGAGTTTCTGTATTTTCGCTCATGTGAGCATTCGATTTTTATCCCTTTCGGTGTTCAAACATAGACCCCATTCCATCAGATTGTATGATGCAAGATCTCAGTTCTTCACAAATATTTTTGATGATTCCCATTCAGTCATATCCCTTAGATGTTTGCATTCTCATGGGTCTATATTAGAAGAATGAAACAACGAAGGACCGAACGCTCTTTTGTTGACACGTAAAACACGAAGTCTGAAAACAGTGATGTTATGGAACAGCGATTTTTTTTCCCAGGGAGCAAAAAAAAAAAAAAAATTATAAATACAAAATAAACTGGGGGGCTTCACCCCTCACACCATATACCAACTCCGAGATCGCACCACAGTGGAGAAAACAGCAAAGTCCTGAGAACGGCTCAGTGATTTTATTTCTCTGGGAAAAAATCGCTGTTCCGTAACTTCGCTGTTTTCAGACTTCGGGTTTTACGTGTCGACAAAAGAGCATTCGCTCATTTGTCACTTTGCTCTTCTAATATTGACCCCATTCTCACAACTTCTCCTTGTCTTAATAGTCTAAGAGTTTTGCTGGACGTATCATAGTACAACTTTTGTGACTGACATTTTCTCGAATGTTGAGCCTTGACCATTCTGTTGTTCTTTACATTTGGTACTAATAATTGTTTACTGATTGGAAGAGTTGTTCTAGTCTGTCTGGACATCAATCTCTGAGTATCCATCCTAAGCAAGTTATCTCAAGGAATGTTTATGAGATTGTAGGTTAAGAAAAACACCAGTACCTTCTCTCTTGGATTTCTCCAACAAATGTTTTGCACTTTGAACTGCATGCTCAGCTAATCTATTGGACTATCGATACTTAGGGCTACCAGTAACATGGACAAAGTCCCAAGACTCCGCAAAATTCTTGAACTGCTGATTAAGCTGTGCACCATTGTCAGATATGACTTTGAGCAGACTGCCATGAACAGAAAAATGTCTCTTCCATTTCATAATGACAGTGCTGGATGTTAAGCTAGGAAGAAGGTCAATTTCAAACCAATTCAAATAAGAGTTTGCTAACACTAAGTAATGTTGACCATTCCATTTGAAAATATCATTAGCAACCATCGACCGTAGTAATTCAGGAATCTGATTTAGCTGAAGTGGTTCTTTTTGTTGGAGCGATTTACTGCTGTTACAAATTGAGCATGTAGATTCCTTCTCTATATCTTTTGACATAGAAGGCCATAATACTGTGCCTCTTGCCCTTTGTTTGGTAGAGTCAGTACCTGGGTGAGTACAATGCAAAATCTGTATATATTCCTGTTGTAATGCTGAAGGAATTACCACTTTATGACCTTTCATGATGATTCCATCTTCCATCATGAGCTCATCTCAGTAAGGAAAATACTTCTGTATGTCAAGTGATGAACTGGTTTGTGATTGATAAAATGTTTCAGCTTCTGAAGAATAAGGTCTAAAGCTGTGATTTCTGAGTTTATCAAGATGTGATGAGGAAAAAATGTTGACTTCCATGACATCACAGTCTGTTTTCTCATTGTCATTCTGTTCTGTTATTTACCTGGGTGCTTTTGACAAAGCAACTGCAAGTTATAGGTATTTGTCTTTTGTATAAGCAATATTGAAATTGTACTTTTGCAATTTTAACATCATGTGTTGCAAGCATGCTGGGGCTGAACATATTGGCTTATTTAGAATAGTCACTAGAAGTTGGTGTTCAGTCTCAGTTTGAACAGGTTTGCCATAAATATAATCGTGGAACTTCGAACATGCAAGCACGACTGCCAAAAGCTCTTTTTCAACTTGTGCATACTACATCTCAGTTTGGGTTAATGTTCTGGATACATAGGCTACTAGTTTGCCTTCTTGAAGACATGCTGTACCAAGACCATACTTAGAAGATCACATGAAAGAGTTACTGGTTTGTGAACATCGTAATATCTCAGTGTGGGTGGACTGGCAATTTTCTGTTTCAGAACAGCAAATGCTTTTTGGTGTTGTTCTAGCCAAGACCAATTTACATTTTTGCATGCCAGCTCACGTAATGTTGCTGAAAGTTCACTCAGGCCTGGGATGAACTTTCCTAAATAGTTGACCATACCTAGAAAGCATTGCAAAAATGTGACATTGTCTGGGACTGGCATCTCTAGGACTGCTGCTTGCTTAGATGGATCTGGTTGTAAGCCAGAACTAGTAAACAAGTGACCCCCCCATAAGTAACTTCTGTCAGCTTGAATTTCAATTTCTGAGGATTCAGTTTAAGATTGCCTTCACGAGTATGGTCTAGAAATTTCTTTGGGTTTCTATCATGTTTGTCTTCACCATTGCTCTCTACAATAATGTCATCTGCTATGATACCACATGACTAACCTGAAGAAAATTGTTCCATCTCATGTTGAAATACTTCACTGGCAGAATTTATCCCAAATGGCATCCTTAAGAATCTGTACCTTCCAAATGGTGTACTAAAAGTAGTTAACAATGAAGATTTGTGTTCCAGAAAAATTCACCAAAATAAACTTTTTGCATCCAAGACTGAAAAAATAGCGGCATTCAGCATAAGACATTTAAGTGCTTTGTTTAAATCTTTGGGATCAACACATGTTCAAATATCATCTGTGCTTTTCTTATGAGTTACGACCATGGAAGATAGCCATTCAGTTGCTTCTTTTACTGGAGTTATCACACCTAAATTCACCATTTTGTCTAGTGCTGTTTTCACTTTAATCTGCATTGCTACCTGAACCTTCCTGGCTGGTCTGACAACTGGATTTACTTCATGGTTTAACTTCATGGAATATGTGACTGGTAGTTTGCCAAGCTCGTCTTTGAAAATAGCAAATTCATGAAAAATATTCTGTGTAAAACTATTGCGGTTGTTCAGACTTGTATGTTGGACCTCCTTATTAAATGAAATCAGTCCCATTCTCAAACTGTTTTTGAGGCCTAACAGTGACTGCATGCGCCTTTTGACTATGTAAAACTGCAAGTCATAGCTGTTTCCAGCAGAATGGCATGTAAGAACTACTGTGCCATACATTTGAATCTCTCCACTACCACAAGCAACAAGTTTTGCACACTTTGCTGAATCAAGTTTCTCACAGCTTGTACTTTACAAAACATTTGTGCTGATATAACATTGGACTTGGACCCAGTATCTACTTTAAGCTCTACAGGTTTTTCATTGATCTGTACAGTACAAAATATTTCACACTTTGCTGCCAACTGATAATCTATTGTATTAACAGTTTCATCAATCACAGAGACACCATCAACATAGAACGTTTGCTTACGGCTTTCTATCATTGATCTACTTGCTTCTTCTAATGTTTTCTATTAATAAAAGTATGTGCCACTTTAGACTTGCAAAGCCTTTTGAAATGATTCCATTGTTTATATCTGTGACATTGCTGACCAAAAGCTAAGCACTTCTCTCATTTAGGTTCATGGCTGCCTCAACAATTACGACAGTTGACAATAAGGTTGTTTGGAGTAGCAGCCAATCTCTTTGTTTTATGGTTAGGATTATGTGGTGGCACAGTCTTTAGTTTATATTTATTTTTCATCTTAGCTCTCTGTTGTACACTATCAACATTCGCACTGGTAGTTACTGCAAGCATGCTTTTCTCATTCGTAACCATATTTGTGTGCTTCTCTGTACGCCCATATATTTGACAAATCTCTATGGCTTTGCTCAACATTAAATCACTATCTCAAAGAAAAAACATTCTCATTGGGTCATTATTAATACCACACACAAGTCTGTCCTTTATCAACTCATTTTGCAAATCACCAAATCTGCACATTTTAGCTTTATTTTTCAAGTCAGTAATATATGCTGCTATAGTTTCACCAGGCTTTTGATTTCTTGTGTAAAATATGTGCCTTTCCATTGTAATATTCACTTGAGGGTTACACATTTCTCTAAATTTACATTTTAAACATTCAGGGTCTTCCCACGTTTCAGTCTGTATCACAATATAGTTGTTCTCCCCCCTCCCCTGCATACATGGCAGGTGGATACACAAATGAGCTTTCCCTGTCAATGGCATCTGAGCCAGCTAAATTTAAGAAGTATGAATGAATTTGTATGTGTGTCTTTATAAGAAAAAACAGCCTGTATGAAAATATCATATCCTTGTTCAAACACTCACCAATACTCAGCAATATTGTTATTAAACACCAGTGGTCCAGGTCTGCGAAATCCCCCTGCCATAACAATAAATAATTTTTAAACATAATCATAGATTAGGTACTTGTAATTATGCTCAGCTGCACAACAATCACTTTGAAAAGGGTCTATATTATGATATTGCACGCTCAGAAGAGTGAACGACACATAATCAACCCCATGTAAGTGAAAGCTTACAACGTTGAAACCTCAGAATAGTGATTTTTTTCCAAGGGAAAAAAAAATCTTTGTTCCGAAAAAAAAACAAAAAAACTGTAAAACATTACATAATGTGGGGGGCGATCCCCCTACTTAAATATACCAACTCCAAGATCGCACTACAGTGTTGAAAATGGCAAAGTAGCGAAAGCGACTAAAGCTAATTCTTCCCCAGGTTAAGAATTTGCTGAAAAGCCACGTCGCTATTTTGCCTTTTCACGCTTTTCAGTTCGACAAAGACGCATTTGACAACCTGCGTCTATGACATCAAAATAGGGAGCCCTTTAAAAAGGCTTCACTTTGACACTGTAAACACTGCGAACATTTCAGAAACTTCAGACACTTTGAATAACTTTAATTAATGTGAAAAAGTAGTACATTGCAAAGAAATGTAGTCATTCTAGCCATTTTGTACATTTTAAATAATTTCTGAAGTTTTTTAAGCATTTCTGTAATTATTTCAAATACTTTTATCAGTATGACAGAATTCTGGACATTTTGTTTATCTTGGTAATTATTTTGAACATTTTGAATGTTTTTCCACATATTCAGTGACTGAAAAATTCATTTAAATGATATTAAGTACCTTTGAATAACTGCTGACCTGTTTGTGAGTGCACTCCATTATATTCCTCCACTTTTGACTGCGGGCCTTATGGTTTGTAAGCTGTTCCAGCTTTGGATCCCATGTTGACACTGTATTGCTTGTCTCTTGTATTCAAAGGAGACTATGAAGCGGTGTAGGGGTTCAAGATATTTATTGTACATAAACATATCAGGAACTTTAACTGGAACATGTACTTAAGCTAACTGACTCACTTATTACTTCAAACACACTCATATGGGCATCTCCATTCATTCCTGCATTCACTCTAACTGACTGTACAAAATGGCACTGATCTTGCACATGCTAAGCAACTTGTATGCACATTCTATCTAGCTACACTGGCTAACTATGTACAATACACACAGTGATCTACACATCCTTCCAAAGTCTTACCTCTTCTGTATAAAAAAAGACATCTTGCAGGCAATAGATCTCTCAGTCGATCTTCTGATAGCAGGATCCCCCAGTGTTTCTGAACCAAATCTGTGCTACCAAAATTGCTAGTCAATCTAAGTGGGCCTTTTGATTTGCTCTTAATGTTATATCTTAATAATTGCAATCTATCAACACCACTAATAGATGCACAAGCACCCAACACATCTGAACGCCTATACTCCCTATCACAAACCCTATCAACCATATCCTTTTCTTGTTTTTCCAATTCCTCCTCAGAGGAACAGATTCTGCATAGTCTAAGAAACTGTGATTTGAGAATATTTGTGATAATAAATGAAGGTGATAACTATTTGTATGTAAAAGGGTGTTAAATTGTGGATGTTTCCTAAGCACACTACTGGGTAACGTACCATCCTCCTGAAGCACAATTTGTACATCCAAAAATATAATTTGTCTAGAATGAAAACGAACTGTAAAATGGATCTCCCATTTATTCTTATTCAAATACTGTACAAATTCATGTAATTAAGTGACATCTGATCTCCAAACTAGCCAACAGTCATCAAGATATCTTGTCCAGATATCCATAGAATCCAAGAAAATATTAGGAGTCACATCATAAATGATCCGTTCCTCAATATATCCCATAAATAGATTAGCATAAATGTGTGCAAAAGATGTACCCATAGCCCATACCCATGATATGCAAAAAGCATTCATCCTTGAAATAAAACAATTTTTTGTTAAAACATGTTCTGTAAGACAAAG
The DNA here is from genome assembly GCF_019279795.1 of Protopterus annectens. Lineage (NCBI taxonomy): Eukaryota > Metazoa > Chordata > Ceratodontiformes > Protopteridae > Protopterus > Protopterus annectens. The sequence continues at coordinate 25,583,453 of NC_056746.1, forward strand.
CAAAAATGTATTAAATCCAGGGCTATATATATTGAAGCTCGATTTAACCAATACGCCAAGGCTAATAACCCAGCCCAATGGAGAATGTTGGTATAAAGGGATGTAACATCTAAGGTACATAAATACCAACCCTTCTCAAGCTGCATCTGATCTATTATATTCAAAAACTCCATAGTGTCTTGAATATGAGACCATATCAGTCCCAATAATGGGTTTAAATATTGAGAAAGATAAACAGATAATGGTTCTGTTAGTGACTCCCTACCAGAAACTATAGGTCTCCCTAGGAAGACATTGAAGATTTTTATGAATTTTCAGTAATATATATATATATATATATATATATATATATATATATATATATATATATATATTGTTTAACTGAGTCCTGCATCATCAGATGAAAAAAAGTTTCTTTAAAAATAATGCCTTCAGCATGAGCAAGTTTCAAAATAAAATCAATTTCAACCTTAAATTTAGGGTTGGCTCTAAATACATCTTTTGGTAAAAATGGTGCACCCACACTTTACATTTAATAATGTAGTACAGAATCACATGACTAGGGTTTCAAAACGGAATACACCAGATGAGATGATGAACAAGCAGCTAGATGATATGATAACTGATTTTAAGAATAGAGGTTATGCAACACGAAATACTTAACTTACGTGTGATAAAGTTAAAAAACAAAGGCATAGTGCTGCAAGAGCTATTTTTTCTAATACATCAATTGAGACCAAGCAAGCTAGTCATGTCTTGAATGGACATATATGTCTATTGACATATAATAAAAATACAGTATTTGTTAAACAAATTATAGATAAGTACTGGCATATATTGCAGGATGTTCACAAACTAAATGATATCATCTCCCAGAGACTGACTTTTTTGGTTACAGGAAATATTCTAATTTGAAGCAACTCTTATGTTATAAAGAACAGCCTCATACTTCTATAATTCTTAAATCTACAAGGAAGGGTACATTTAGATGTGGGAGCTGCTTGTTTTGTAAATATATTTATACTAAGGAAACATTTGTTCATCCAGTAAACAGCTATGAATTTAAACTGAGGGCATCCAGGAATTGTAATACTAAAAGTCTATTCTATTAATGTGACACCTATTATATGGGGAAAACTAACCAAAAATTGAAAATTCCCACCAATGCTTTATATAAACACAAATGAATAAAGGTTCTTACCATAATTGTAAATTTTGTATTTTAAACATATTACATGAATCATTATGTGGGGGGAGTATTATTAATGCCACTGAAGTATATGAACTGCAATGGAGCTTAAGAATCAAAGCACATGTCCCACCAGGGCTGAATGGTTATATTTCTCTTAAACTGCTTTTAAAGGAATTGAATAGTAAAGTATAATGTTTAAGTTTCCTCACAAGTTCTACTCCTGTTTTATTACTGAATTATTTAACTGCATCATGTGATAAATATAGACATGTGACCTATTTGAAATGCTATTTAAGTGAATTTGCTTAATTCAAATGTATTTTGCCTGATGAAGCCATTGTTGGCAAAAGTTTTTATTGCAACTGATTAAATTATTTTACCTAGTGGTCTTCATGGTACCTAAGTGATTTTTGGTTTTATCATTTGAAATGCAAAGAATGTCTCCATTATGTCCCTCATCTGTGTTTGGAATACATTGGTCACAACCTCTCGAATCTCCTGCTGATAATTGTCTCTATTCTGGTCCTGGTATTGTCTCCTTCATGGTGCAGCAAGCATGATGGCTCAGGTAGGTGTGGATCCAGCTTCCTCATGATCTTATCATCATCATCATTACCATCATCACCTGAAGACTCTGGCAGTGGTCTGGCATGTTACCATCATCATCTGAGGACTCTGGCGGTGGTCTGGCATGTTACCGTCATCACCTGAGGACTCTGGCAGTGGTCTGGCATGTGCTAATTTTCATTTTGTCTGAATTACAAAACACAAAAGAAATGAAAAGCAAATATGCATCACGCAGAGCATTCCCATAAAGATCATAGCAGAACTTAATATGAAAATGTTCTGCATATCTGCAATATAGCATACTTAATCAAAATACCATCCACTGGTGAGTTATGCAAATACAAATATGAGACTGAATGTGTAGTAACATGCATAAAACTTCTTATTTAAAACACAGTTCAATTTTAAATGGTGCAAACATTAACAAGTAGCGCAATTACAATCAACAGAATTTCTGCCAGTGAATGGCTCTTAATGCACATAACACATTCCCTATTTCACTTCATCTGTAGTTCAGGACATTATCTATGACCACTAGCAGAACAAGAATATATCCATCAACAATGTCAGTAGCACAAATAAGGCCATGCAGTATCACGCACAATGAAATCAGGATATCATCTGGACATTTGAATTCTGGCCAGCGTGAAGCATAGCAACCATGCACAAACCGAACACATGTAACATATCATGACATTTTGATGGAAGCATGCCTTACACTGCCTCGTGCCACAGTAACACATAAAAATATCTTGTAAATGTCAAAATGACAGTATTATGGTGATTTGCAGTTTTTAATAATGCAGTCTGGCTCAGGAAACTGTTAATGTGAGTTTATGGAAGTATGTCACTATTACATTTCTTTTTCCATTGCATGTGTTCTCTGAACAGTTATGTCTGTATGTGAATGAAATGTGAGGTTCAGCTGAAATTTACACTCACAATCACTTCCTGATATCCCAAAGGGAATACTATTTACAACATTCCACACAACCATCATCAGTGAACAACTCTACAATGCACTTTTCAAGCCAAAATACACTGCATCAATGGGCCCCAGTAGCATCCAGGGATGCTTACCACATAGCATGAAACATGCCCTCTCTGGTCTTCTTGCCTACAGTCAGGTTTGTGTACAAATAATGGAAGATGGCTACAGTAAATCTCCTGAACAAAGGGTTTCAAAACATTGATCAGGGAAAATACAGACCCATAAGTCTGACCAGCCTCATATGTAACTACATGTACATAAAAAGATTCATCAGGGACATGATAAATGAGGCTATAGATAACATGCAAATGATGGCTGTATCACACTTCGGCTTTGTGTATCACACTTTGGCTTTGTTAAAGGAAGGTCATTACTATCAAATATGCTCCACTACACTGAGAGTGGCACAAAAAAAATGGATGCAGTCATGAGTGTGCATACAGCTTACCTTGACCTGGCCAAGCATTTTGAAACATTACACAAATCAGGCATTATAGACAAGCTCAGTAAATTAAGTATAAACCCTTTTATCTAATGCTTGATAGGCAAATGGCTCACTGATATGACACAAAGGTCAGAATAGGTGGGGCCACATCCAACAAGAGCTCAGTCAGTAGCAGAGTGTCCCATGACACACTAGTGTGGACACGGATGTTAGGCATCTATTTCCCCTGAAATGAAAGGAAACAGTGAAGGTTTATGGCCAAATAACTTTGCAGATGATTCCAAGCTGGAAGTTATCACTGACTCTTCATGTAGACACAAGCATTCTTTAATAAGGCCTATCTGTGACTAACAAATGGTGGCAAAGCCATGCTCTTAAAGTCAATTGTAAGAATTGCATAATTCCACCCTTTGGAAAGTCAACCATCATGGATAATTAACATGCTAATAATATGGCTATAACAGTTGAGCCTGTGGTCATGAATCTGTGTACACATGTAGATAGCCTTACCTTTGACCACCATGTATTCACAGTGGTGAGGAAATCCTTTTGTGTTGCACAATTTAGGGCATGGCAGCTAGGTCCAAATAGATCATTATCACCTGTAGTCTGCCCTTATCACAGCAATCATGGACTGCAATGTTCCCGTCAGTGCATACATGACCTGGCATATGCAGAAACTACAACTACCTCAGAGTTTCAATAAACAAAGAATACAAGGCGTAACAAACTTGCCTTACCAAAAGGGCCTTAAACACATTGCCCTCTACCCAGTCTTATATACATTTATGAGGGATGACGTTATTATTGGATTACAAGGCATCCACAAACACTCCAGTTATAAATCTCCTGCATATTCATAAGTAAAACATCCCAGAAATACAAAGTCTTAGGAGCACAATTTTGTCTGTGACTTAAACAGAACATGCTGTAGGACAGATATGTGTCCCACAGACTGCATCTTCTATGAACAGGCTTAAAATCCATGCGTACCTGATTTTGTACATTACACAATTTAAGCACAAAATAGACCAATGTATGTTGATTTGTAAATCTATACAGGGACTGATATACATATCCATTATGGACTGAGATACCTTATACATTCTTGCTCCTTAATCTCCTATTTGTAAACAGAATGTCACTATTCGTTTGTGAAAACTTGTATAGGCTTAGAAACACTCACCTGGATCATTAGCATTGTAAAAATCTATGAATGTAAAAATCTATAGATTATATTTTCTGCATGTAATGATTCATATGAACAGTCACTAAGTGTCATTGTTAAAATGAGGAGGAAGTGATATGACAATATTGTGGAAACTAAGCAAGCCATATCACATATAATGAATACAACATTAGCAAATATTTCATATGTGCAATCAACACATCTTGTGATATACAAAAATGTAATATATGTTGTATTAACAGATTTACATGTGTACAACTGTATGTATTACCTACCTAGAATTGCAGGCAGACACAGTACTAATGTTGAAATGAAAGGTATGCCACACAATCTGCATGTTCCAGTGCAAAAATTGGCACATCAGACACCCATTCAGTCTGTGAATAGGCAGGCTACACACAACACAGGCATCACTAGGAAATACAGACACATATACAAGTATAACAACCATGCAGCAATCAAAACACTAAGACTTGTACACAAAACAGCCACCTCATGTGTGACAAATACAACAACCAAACCATTATTTAGGTTGTAGAGTACATTTCAACAACTGTGTGTTGAAAAAAATGTCTTAATGCTACATGATATTTCAACATTTTTGAATTTAAATCAGTTATAATCACAACTATAGTGTGATTATTTCACTTACCTTACTGATGCATGATTGGTATTTATGCATTGTAAGCAATGTACATGCTTATGTGAAAAATACAGGCCTGTAACAAGGATCAGATGAATTTCATTTCATAAAACAGAAAAAGTAAAAAGTAATCAACATATTTCACTTCTTCTGTTGCTCCTCAAGCCTGTGCATCCACTTGATGCCCAGAACGTGATTCCTGGTCCTGTCTTCATCGCTGAAAAAAGAAAAGAGCAACTATGAATGATGCATTCCTCAAATAAAAATAATATACATTTCTCTGAACAGTGTTCCACTCAATTTATTTCTGAAAAACATTAGGTAATTACCCTTCATGTTTTTCAATGTTAGATACAGGTTTTAACATCTTTGAATATAGATTGAAAATATGAGATTCGAACCTGCAACAGCAATATATATCCAAACTCTAAACTTGATCACTATCTGCCTAGTTAGTCCATCTTAACTAAAAGGGCATGTTATGAATGCATTGAAAAGACTTGGTTTTATGATATCAGCTGAATAGGGGGTGGTATACTAATATGGATCCTGGCTTAGGATTTCAGAAAATGAACATGTGCTGGTCATGTAGGTAAAGAGTTAGCAAAAATTAATTCATGTCAGCACTGTGGTCAGAAATATTAAAAGTAAAGGAAAACATACATTCCTCAGATAGTGGGACAGTGCCATGTAGCATGGAGGTTCTGTTAACAGAACCATACAAGCTGCTGTACATGAGGGACATGGGTCTATATTATATGTTCAAAGTTTTAAAACTTTGACACTCATATGATTGACACCATATGAGCGAAGTTTTAAAACTTTGAACAGATAATAAAAAATAAACAAAAACAAAAAAAACTACCTGAACGCTCTGAGCACCTGTGCCCCCCACACCTCCCTGCTACTTAAATATACCAACTCTGAGATCGCACTACAGTGAAGTAAAGGGAAATGTTCCCAACAATGATCTCCCTTGAAACTTGCGAGCTTTCAAATGTTCATCCATATGGTGTCGACCATATGAGGCTTGGACTTTTGAAAGTTCATGCTTCTGATATAGACCTGAGGGACACAGTAAGGTATGTGTGAGGACTAAGGTATTCCTTAGCAAAGTGCACATCACCAAGTATGTAAATACACACATTTTCCCTGTTATGCATTTCAACTGTAAGTCTGCCCATCCCAGTCCATCAAAAGATAAGGATGAAGTTGTTCTTGAACTGTGTAATAATTATAAAACAAAATTTGATAGAACTTTTAGAAATAATACCATATTGTCAAAAACATTTGTCAGACAACAGTTTGTTGCAAGCTTTACTAACCCTGCACAGATCATTACAGATTACGAATATGTTCATTGGAATTTGATGAATAAACGAGTTGTCCCGGTCCCCTTCAATAAACACATCACACCAAAGGACATCTGACGACCTTTATTAAACTTCCATAACTTAGCTTTGTGCATCAAATTCATTAATTATGGCTAACCATATTATAGTTGATTCTAAACACAGCATAACATCCTTGTAATATTAATCAGGGCAGCGTACCTACTCACCCTGCCCAGTAGGCAGCGTCCATACCTCCACTCACTTACTCTACTTATGAAGCACCATCCTTGTAATGTTAATCAGGGCAGCGTACCTACTCACCCTAACCAGTAGGCAGGGTCCAAACCTCCGCTCACTTACTCTACTTATGAAGCACCATCCTTGTAATGTTAATCAGGGCAGTGTACCTACTCACCCTGCCCAGTAAGCAGGGTCCATACCTCTGCTGACTTACTTTACTTATGAAGCAGCATCCCATCTCATTTCATACACCATTCATTGAATTACCTTCCACCAAATAAACACCATCCTTACCTCAGTTTGCTTATCTATTCAGCAAGCTTCCTCCAGCTATTCATTTTTCTTTCCCCAAATCCTTGAAATGAACATCTAGACACCAGAGGAGGAACAAAAGAGGGCATGCCTATCCCTCTTCTCCTCCTACCCCACTGATAAAATAACCCTGACCCACCACAAAAGAGGGAGGGTGGGTAGCAAGTTCATGCCAAAATGTGATTGCTTACCCAGCTACACTTGTCTAAACCCCTTAAGCCCCTCCCCATCCTTATCTCATTTCCTCCCAACCATCTTTGCCTCCACTTAACCCTTTCATCTCCCCAACCCACTTAACTCCCACTAATATCAACCTAATCCCTCATGAAGATGTCCAGGGACAACTTGGTTTGTTGCCAAACTTCATTTGTCCCGGTCCCCTTCAATAAACACATCATACCAAAGGACATTTGACGACCTTGATTAAACTTCCATAACATAGCTTTGTACACCAAATTCATTAATTATGACTAACCATAATATAGTTGATTCTAAACACAGCATAACATCATAACCACCAGAGGGGTAACAGAAGAGGGCAAGCCTATCCCTCTTCTCTGCCAACCAGCCTGACCAGGCTGTTCCCCCTCCCCTCTGCCCAAACTTGTCCCACCCACTACTTCCCATAAAGGGAAGAGTTAAGCTAAACATCCTTCGGTGTACTCTCATCTGTAAAACACTTCTGAATCCCATCATAAACCTACCTTGACATACCATCACTGAAACATGCCCTAATGAAACTAAATAAAGTAGGATTACCCGTGACCCCACTATACCACCAGAACATCCACACCAACAGAATACATACCCTTTAGACCACTTCCTTCAAAGTGCTAATTATTGCTCAACCTGAACGGAGTGACCACCTAATGCTATAACAAAAAACTACTGACTATAATCCCTTGAACTCAAGTCGACACCCAGTGAAGGACATCTGGTATCCAGTCTCAAATCCAGGACCCTGTCAACTATAGCATATCACCTTAGCTTACCAAACTACCCAGTTCTGGATGTGCAGTAACCTGATTACCGTAGAGAATAGTCTAACTGCAAAACTTTAATGACCGAACACTAAGAGCCAGAAAACCAGCACCCCTTGACCACGTTCCTGAAAACTTACCTATGCCCAGCAATGAAGCACTCAACATGCCCAGCCATCAACACCCCCACTGCACTCATTACCAAATGACAATCTGAACTAGGACCTCATGCCACCCCCCTCAGAACCTCAACCCCCCCCCCCACACTCACTTCCTCATAACAGCTGTCCTAGCTAGAACACTCAAACGATTAACCATGCATAACCACTGCTTGTCCCTGGCCTTTCCCCTCGAAGGCTCTCTTCCCTTATGTTACCTATATGTCTAGTAAGGCATTAAAACCTGACCTACAGTTACCATATCCTACAACGAAACAGCCTTTAAACCTTGTAAACAATGCGCCCAATTTATAAAATTACCCCAACACAGCCATCTAACATATTTCCTAAAACCCTAGTTACAAAATTTCACCCAAACCACATGTGAAATGATCCTTGTGCTACTCTGTAAAAGCTTAACCTGATATGTGACATTACCACTATCTACTCGAAGGACAAATTTGTCATCCCAAAGATAACACCCGTTAGGAACAACTCCCACATCCTATCAAACCCGTCATTAGCCCTTCCCCCAACTACAGTTTAACAACTGGATGAGTAACTATAATCACCCCAAGAACTATAAAAAGCCTAAAAAGTTCCTGTGCTCCTGTGAATGCTGTGACTCTACTCCTCCTGTGGGATCCCCACACTCTCCATAAACCATCCCCACTGTTTTACTCTGGGCCCCCCCATCTCCCTCTTTCCTACTTGCCCCCCATACCACCGCAATGCTCAGCTCTCACACTACTTGAACCCAGTACTCTAACATGCCTTAATAATATGATTACTCAGACCATCACTGTGTCCCATTCCAGAGGCAGGGACATCATTCCTATCAAAAAGCATCACCTTTCAGATCCACTTTCCAGGTCACTACATGATGCCTTCTGCACTTCAGCAATCTGCAACAAAAAGAAAAACAATAAATTCCATGTACACATCTACCAAAATTATTTAACATGGAGGGACTGACAAGAACCCCTGTCACTGCCATCAAGCGTTTGCCAAAACTCTGTACCAAAGTATGGGACCAACCTCCCCCCACATTTTCTTTTCTTTTTTTAAATTGTTATGACTCGTATCCCCTTGGACAAGAGTGATAAGTGCTATAAGCACTAAATAAAATAAATTACATGTAACCTCATCAAGCCAACTGCAGGAACCCAAACTCTTACCTATGGCCAAATGGCTGTTCCTCCCTTTACCATTGAATGCAAACACCAAAAAGCAGGAACAATTTTCCAACATTGATCTAACATACTGGAACAGATACTAAAACAGATATCAAAACTCAACTGCCTGTCCTTCTCTGGCTAGCAGTATAAATCCTCTACCAAAATCAACTTAGAAATCCACTTACTTCAGCCCGTAACTGTTGCCCACTGGAGATGCCCATGTGTAATCTCCTCACTCGCCACTGCTTCCATCATCTGTGAACTCACTCCTCCGGATTCACTATCCTTCCATGCAGGACTAGCTTAGTCCTGCATGGAAGCGGCCATTTAGGAGCAGGATGGCAGTGCACCTTGCATATTAATGAAGGCGTGCTGCCTGAGCTCCTAATATTACATGGAACATATAAGAGTGCAGGGGGCATGTCTGAGAGAAGAGTTCTCAGAATATACACACCCCTGCAATGAAGAACAGCAAACAAGTCAGAAAAGAATGAGCAAGACCTCTCAGAGGTGTACGCATACCCCCATCAACATCCCCCCACATGTACAAGAGCAATAATTAAAACAACAAATATAAAGATTTTTTTTTATGAAACAGATTAAATTTAACCGTAGGTGCATGGCTTTGCCTATCGCTTAACTATGGTTAATGCAGCCTAAATGGCAGAAGAGGGTAAAAAGCAAGATATATGCAAATGAAGGAGTACAGCAATAGTCTAGTGGGCAGAGTGTTCGCCTTATGAGCAGTCATTCCTGGTTCGAGTCCCACTGCAGTACAGTCCATTTTCCATGTCAAATCTCTTTATGACCAATATTTTTAGTTGCATAACCTACTAAATAACAAATATTTGTGAACTGGAGTACTGCATTAAATGCAGATGTGAGGTGTCAGTGTCATCACGTTGCAAAGTCCATAGATAATACATGCACAATTCTACAGGACAAAAAACAATACTACTGCAATTTACAGACAACCAACAAGGACAATCCTCAGAAGTTCTGGGCAGGGCTGAACAATCTACTCTGCCCTGGTAAAACATCTACACCTATCCCTGCTGGTACCATTGACAAATCCCCAGAGGAGGTCTCTGACAGTTTTAACCATTGCTTTACTGAAACAATTCAAGCTCTAGCTAGACAATTACCTTCTAGCTCCCCTGCCCCTGATACTTCTACCTTTAAAAACTGACTCTCATTCTCCTTCCAACCAGTGTCCACATCACTTATCCGTAACATGATCAAAAAATTAAAACCTACCACACTGTCCACTGACCAGCTCCCTGCTGAGTACCTTCAAAAATCAGCTGATGCCATTGCCTATCCAATATTGATACTAATCAATCAAACCATAGCAGAAGCTAACATTCCCACCATCTGGAAAACATCCTACGTAATCCCACTACATAAAGGAGGTTCCTCTACGGAATTCTCCAATTATAGACCTATAGCTATACTTTCTCCACTTGCAAAGATTATGGAAAAATGTATACAAAAACAATTTATGCACCACCTAATCCAAAATCACCTCATGGCGGATAGCCAGCATGGTGTTCGTCCACACCATAGCACAACCTCAGCATTAATGGCTTTTACCAATACCACAAACAATAACCGTAACAATAATCACATATCCTCTGCCCTATTCTTGGATCTTTCCAAGGCATTTGACATGGTTGATCACCAACTTCTGGTTCACACCTTGCAAACTTTCCACCTTGATACTAATTCCCTTCTTTGATTTACATCCTACCTTAATGGAAGACAGCAGGCTGTCCTATGGCAGAACAAGCTCTCTAATCTATTACCAAACACTTGGAGTACCACAAGGCTCCATATTAGGGCCCCTACTATTTTCCATCTTTATTAATGACTTGTATACAGTCATACCAAACGTCAGCTGTATCCAATATGCTGATGACGCCACCCTGATTTGCTCAGCTACTTCTCCCACAGACCTGAGGGTCGCTACCCAGTTCACCTTTAATACCATAGAAAATTGGCTCTCTGAACGTAGATTGTTACTAAATCCCAAAAAAACTAAAATGCTGTTATTCTCTCCAACTCATAGGTCTGCCGCCTTCACCTTTACCATAAATGCAAAAGATGGGACAATAATTTCTCATGACCCCTCTACAAAATTACTAGGTGTCATTATTGACAATAACCTAAAGTTTGACCTACATGTAAATCAAACAATCAAGAACATCAATAAAAAACTTGGGTCACTGTATAGAATAAAAGCCTTCCTAACCCCTCCAGCTAAGATGGCTATAGCTTGCTCTCATCTACTCTCAACACTTTTATACGCCTCCCTCCTTCTCTCCAATCTAAACAAATCTGTACTAAATAGACTGTCAACCTGTTACAATCATATTGCCAGGTTTGCCACTGAGATGCCTTTTAAAACACACCACTGCATCAATCTAAAACAGCTTGGGTGGCTAGAACTTCTCAGTCTCATCCATTATAACCTACTGATCATGGCTAACAAAATCCTCTATAACCCAGATAACATAACAGCCCTTCAAAATATTATCACCCCCCACAACAATCCAAGACTGCTTCGATCCTCGAACAAACATCTAATTCAGACAATTAAAATCAACAATGTCAATGGAGTTGCCCTCTTTGCTAACGCTGCAGGCAGAGCCTGGAACTTACTTCCAGGTGATATTACTTCGCTCTCCTCCCTAGGACAATTTAAAACTAAACTCAAACAACATATGGCATTTAACTGGCTTTGCCACTGCAACAAGCCCGGGTAACTCTCAAAATGAATGTGAATAACCCAACTAACTATTTTTTGTTAATTTTCTCCTGACTATAACCAGGTGTATCTCATGTCTGTCTGTGTATCCGTTGGTAATACTATTTATGTACTCTTGTTTTACTTGTATTATTGTATCTGATAACTTGGAGCTTATCTCCCTGGGCCTCCACTGAAAATGGACATGGCTCAAGTTGGACTATCCCGGTCAGCAAATGTAAAATAAAAATAAAATAAAATAAATAAATAAAATGTGCCCCATACAGTATATGTACACAGGAATCAGGGGTACAAATGGAAGGTAAAATGTGTAATGAATGATAACTCTATACAGCTTCTAAACCCCCTGCCATCCCAAGAAACATTAGACATTACTGTCTAAATTACTGCAGTAGTAAGTGGGAGTAAGCACTAGTAAGCAAGTGTAAGCACTATTAAGCAGTAGTAAGCAGGAGTAAGCATATGTAAGCACTAGTAAGTGGGTTTAAGCTCGTTTGGATGGGGGTAAGCAATGCACACACAGATTAAGCAATATTGAAGCTAACTCTCTGTAAACATAATTAACCAGAAGTTAGCATTGCTTACTCTCATGCAAACCTGTGCAAACCCACTTACAAGTGCTTAACATTGGCTTAATCACTCTGTATCCAACAGGCACTGTTCTGTCCAGCAACAAAATAAACAGCCTTTGCAGGTCTTGAACCTAGGACCCTATACACTATAGTCACAGCAGTTAATCACTAAGCCATCACAGCAGTACAGAAGACTGGGGTATCACCAAACAAATCCTCACTATAATAAAATCAAACTGAACATGTGAAAGGAATCTATATACAGTTGTATGTTCTATAACCTACTACTTAACATAAATATGTGAACTGGAGTACTGCAGTAAGCCCAGATGTGAGATCTAATTGTAATAAAGTATTGAAGTCCCCTAATAAACACAAGGACCCCCATACAGTGTACATACACATGACTCATGGATACCAGGCATATATATAACATGTAACGAATAATAAATCAATGCCAAAAAGCAAATATAATGCAAAGTAAATATTAAGCAATGCTAAGCATTGTACCAGCCAGCACAGTTGGTGTAAGCAATGTGTAGGCCAGTTAACTCAATTTCCCCATTGGTATACCCCTTTAAACAATGCCAACCTTAGGTAAGCAGGTTTGCCCATAGCTTAGCCTTTTCAAAACCATCCAATCATGGCAAAGTGCAGGAAATCGGCCCTATTTAAACCCAACAGGTAGGAATAAATCTCATAACTGGTTTTAGCTTCTTCTTGCAGGCAATATGTCTGGAATGGGAGAGGGAGTGCCCTTTCAGGTTCCGTGTCCGGGCATCTAGGAGTCCAGAGGCATGGTAGGACTCCTTGTCAAAGACCATGAGCAGAAACTGCTGCAGGGCTAGTACCAGGGCTACAAATGTAAAGCAGAAGCCTGGGACCATCTCACCCATGACCTCACCAGTGCCACTGGCATACTACAAACTGGTGACCAGGTCAGGCATCACTATGCCAACCTGAAGTGGCTAAAGGGGGGAATCTCTTGGATCAGTGGATCTAAGAGGGTAGGAGGACAGGGCAGGTCCCAGTAGTGTGTAAGTATCACTCCACTACCTGTTTAATAATTGCCAGGTCATGTATGTTATGGATAGGTATGGCTAAATATTCCTCTTTTGTCCTTCACAGTGGCAAGTGAGCAGGCTGTGAACCAGGAGGCCCATGGCTGTTGCTTGGAGAGGTTGCGAAGCGAGGCAGGTTAGTAATACTCTTGCATGTACTGTCATAGGAAATAAATCTAACTGTATTAATAAGTCAATTGCCTGTATAAAACCTGTATTGTTTAAGGCAAGTACTGCATACACCAGAAAATATGGCAGGAAGAGTCTCATATAGGTTGTATGTAAATAAAAGCATAATAGCCTGACAATGAAGGTCTTACTGCTGTACTGCATGTGTTGAGGTATCATATGGAAATGTAGATTTGCAGTCAAGTAATAGTACTGTTGCATTACGGACTGTTACGCACACTGTGCAATATAAATTAAAAATGTGTAGGAATGTCTGTATATGACTGGTGTAATCCCCAAAGGTCAGCGATTACAACTGGGAGAGACATAGACAGAAAACAGTGAAAAGATGGACAACAAAATCCAGATGGCACACACAACTGAGACGTGAACTGTTTTTAGTACACACAGCCATGGTTCACATCCTGGGAGTGGTAGTAGTCTGCATACAGAATCATACACCACAACAGTACAGAATGTCCAGTATATTGGCCCATATCTAATGCCTGTCACCCTGTCCCCCTGGGAAATCAGTGGGGTGATCCCAGATGTTTAGGCAGCAGACAGGAAATACAACTGATTGTTACACATCGATAAAAACAAACCTGTCACTTTAGCAACTCCCCAAAATGTTATGAGAGTATTAGGCCAAGTATGTCCCATCTACACCCCCATCTTGTCAAGCTGTGGCCAGTGTGTGTACAGTAACAGAGTGAGACGTAAGTGCATAATACTAATGTGAAATCTGGTACTTTGTGTGGCAACAGTCGGGTAGTGCTAACAAACATTGCTCCCACAGGTATGCCAGATATGAACACTGTGCCGAGAAATAAAAGCTTGAACACTGTACTGATACTGTTTACTCTGGTAATGTATGGCATTGTGACTGTTGCAGTTGCTCTGAATAATAAGGTATCACTGATCACTGTCACCCACACTGTGCTACATAATATAACTGTGTATGAAAGCATGTATAAGAGTGTTGTAAGTCACTAAAGGTTGAAGAGGGCAATAGTCTACATATGACCCGGTTAACCTGTATGTGGTCAAGACATGGCCAGAGTCTGTGCAAAAAGAGATGGACAGATATGTGCATAACATCAACCTGGAATCTGGGAGTATGTGTAGAAACAGTTAGTGTTAATAAACAATTCCTCCACAGGTATACCAGGTAAGAAGTGTATACTGCAGGTAAAACCAGTCCATGTATATAGTTGTCGACAGCCATATCACTGTCCAAACTAAGGCAATAGGGTATTGTAGTAATACTTGTAAGGTACAGATAACAGCACTGAATAGGAAAGTAATGCGAACTACAATAATATACTAATTGTTAATTGACATCCACCCACCATATCTCCAACAATACGCTAAATACCCACCTCAGTCAATACGTGATGACTCAACTGTAATGTTGGGACATATGTCCTATTATCTGATAATTATTTAAATCTGTTTCTATACATGTGCTATGTTGAAATACTCTCACATTGGTGGCATGGTGCCATTAATGTACCTGCCTGCTGTTGTTATTACCACTGTGGTCCCATATATGCATGTGTTCTGTTTGCTATGCAACTGTTCCATATCTGGTGTCTGGGTTAATGGGAATATCTATGCATGCTGTTATACCTAATCCTGGAGTGTGTTGAGTATTACTAACCCACATATGTTGATAAACCATAAACACCAAAGCACATATGGGAATGCAGGTCCCAGCAGACCCACCTGTCCCACCTCAGCTGGCCATGGCACCGGGCAACAGCATATGTGGGGCCCAACCCGGGACCTCCTCGTCCATTGGTCCTGCACCACCTTCGGGTGGAACACACTCAAGGGATGGGGTTCACCCCCCCCGGGAGCGGGCACAGACAGGAACCTGTTGCCAGGTCCAGGTTGTGGTGCGTAGTGAGCTCCGCAGGGTGGTCGGAGATCTGATAAGCCAGCTCAAGGGCTGCATGTCATGGTTAGAGGGTTGGCCTGGCTCTCCAATTCAGCCTCCAGCACAGCCACCTTCAGGGCTGTGAAGGTTGAGTGGTGACTGCCAATGGGTGGGGACCTCAGTTCCACTGTTTCAACTAGGGGGCATACCCCATACATAGCTGTCCATTTCACATGTGTCCATTGGACACATGTAATCTGGTCTAACTAGCATCACAAAATATTATTGTTGCGCTCACCCCTCTCTCTCAGAGGTTTGAGTGTCTAAATCTACCTCCAAATTCAGTGTATATGCACAGCTGTTGCTGTAGAAGAAATGGGCAGCTATGGACCTTCCCTACACCCTTCTGCACATCCCTATCTATTTTCCCTACTATCTTCTCCTCTTTGTGCCCCCTTTTCACCACTTTCCCATCTTTTCTTTTAAAGAAATTAGCACGGGGGTAAGTGGGAGTAAGCACGGTATGGTATGTGAGTTTAAGCTTGTTTGCGCGGGGGTAAGCAATGCATACACAGGATAAGCAATTTAGAAGCTAACTGAGTATAAGAAACTGCAAACCCGCTTATAACTGGTTAAAAGTGCCTTAATCACTCTGTATCCAATGGCCCTTGCTCTGCCCAGCAACAAAATAAACAGCCTCTGCAAGGCTTGACCCCAGGACCATGCACAACATAGCCAAAGTGATTTACCACTAAGCCATGTCAGATATACATAATCCTGATGTTTTCACAAACATATCATCCAGCCCAGTCATTCAACAGTACAGGAAATGTAATTAAACATAAAGATGTATATGTGTGTATGTGTGTGTGTGTGTGTGTGTGTATATATATTTATATGTGAATAGATATATCTACATATGTAGATATGTATATATATATATATATATATATATATATATATATATATATATATATATATATATAAATAAATATATATATATATATATATATATATATATATATATATATAAATATAAATGCATATGTATACATCTATAGATATATATGTCTACGTCTATATGTCTATATATCTACAACAATATATTTATGTAAGCATAAATATATATCTATATAGGCATATACAGACATATATCTATAGATATAAAAGAGAACATAACAAAAACATATACGTCCACATGCACCGTTAATGGGGGTGAGGGGGCCCAAACAACATTCGTCTTGTACGTATAGATATCCCCCCCCCCAGCCAAACATGTCTTTCCTGCAATACAATACCAGCTGTTGCAAATCCCATAACCAGGACCTGGTATAACATGGATGCAAGATGTTAACAGTACTCCATCCCACATGTATGATGTCAGGCTGGTATCAGTAACATATCATTCGGAACAGTCTGGCTACCATAGGGAATGTACAATGTGGAAGCAATCAACATTCCTAAGATACATATACACAAACACATATATGCTGATACACATACACACACACACATATATATATATATATATATATATATATATATATATATATATATATATATATATATATATATATATATATATATATATATATATATAGATATATATATGTAACTACACATGCACACACAGAGATATGTATAGGAAGATACATATGTAGAAGGTGCACACAATATGGAATAGCCACTATGCCTACAGTTGCCACCTTACCACCTGGACACTGTATGAGCCACCCATACAAATGACAATTGTTGCCTACAGCATATACCTACAGAGAGGACAAAGGATATAACACCACACACAGGTTTGCATACATGGGAAAGCTTTTTTTGTGTACTATTACAGTTGTATATGCCATGTCATATAGCTGTTTAAACTCTGACATACATATAAACAGAGTAATGCAACTGTGAAACAGTTATATTAATACAATAGTCTGGAAAGGTTTACATATGTTGCTGTCCAGGCCGAGGGCTTCAAGTAGTACAATAGTAAAGACAGACTGGGCCACAGGATAACAATCAATCAACAGTAAGTAATGCAGATGTATAGTCCAGCAGCCTCTAACTACACTCTGTACACAATCCCTAGGGGGTAAAGACCTCAGCTGACACAATGTGATGTATCTGTTACATCACAAGGCATAACTGATACCATCACAATCACACTGACAACAGAACAGTCTGTATGGCAGGAAGCAGTAGGCCTGCATTTAACCAAGGTGAATTGTATAGTAATGTACATCCAGATACCTTAAGGCAACCCACCCCTGATACCCCCACATGTTGTAACAGCCTAGGTTAGTTATGGTGCATCCCCCCACATAGATTGAATAATACAGGGCCATATACCACTGTTACATACATGGCCTCTCGAGTGCATAAGGGCACACATGTATTGTGGAGATGAAGCCCACACATATATGGACCCAACCCTGCAACATGTGTGGGGTTCACAACAGCAGTGGACTGATGACAGAAATGGCAGCATGACATACTCACAGCCCAATACATAACAACCCCTGACAGCATGTCATATGTACAAAGCCTAGAATGTAGGTGGAGAACAGAGGCTGGAACACAGGCCTATATGTGAAATACTGTTGTCATACACTAAGCAAGTCACTGGTGTTACTAGATAGTCTGCAACGGTTTACTATTATTTATTCGAAGTGAAGTCGGTCAAAGCCACTTTGTTCGAAAATCGGAATGTCGACCGTAGGCAATGTCGAACACTGATATTGCCAAAATACACACCTGCCCCTATCTCAACCTATGTTAAAACCTGTCCCTAGGTAGCAGTCGACATGTATTTTGGCAGTTCCGGTGTTTGACATTGTGAATTTCGCACAATCTCGGTCGACCATGTGAACAGTTGACCGAGTACATTTTGGGTATATAATAGTAAACCGTCTGCAACATACCCTTAGTCAGGAATATGAAGTTAGAAACAGACAGGGTTATAGCCATGTACTGATAGCACTCAACACACACACACTGCCAGTGATATATTTGACACAAGACTTGTGTGGTGGACAGAAAAAACACAATAGGCACACCTCTGTCCATCAAGTGGATAGGCCCAAAGTTGAGAGCTATGCTGACAGACTGCATTCCAAGTTAAACTAGCATGTACACAAAAGCCCTGTAACACTGCTGCTATACAGTGCATACAACAACACTACTCACACTCTGTCTGTAGCTCTGGAACGTCCTACAAATATGTAGATGGCCTGAGTGTGAGGGTTCTCTTGTAAGAGGTATTGCTACCTGCTGTCTGTAACACTGCTGCCCACACACAGGAAGTATGTACAACATACAGGAAAGGTAAAGGGACCATGTCCACATTTTGTAGGGATTTATAGTAGTTGGTCGCCATGACAGTGGTAATTGGAAGTACTACATGGCATGCTGCATGCAGGTAGGAAGTGGAGGACACTGATTGGTGCAGAGGCCTTCACCTGATCATGCGCATCACCTACAAAAGCCCTGCTGCAATCTATTCCAAGCAACTCAAACCATTTACTGGAGGGAGACCAAGGCAGAGAGAGAGAGAGAGAGAGTGAGAGAGAGAGAGAGAGAGAGAGAGAGAGAGTGATTAAAAGGCAAAAACAAACACACACAAAAAAAACATCCAGCAAACTATCCAGAAGAGACATTATTCCCACAACAGGTATGTGAAGTATATATGCATGTAATTGACTCTAGTATTTGGTCCATAATAATGGGATAGATGATGTGGAATGATTTACATGTGCCATCAAGTGTTGTTGTTGTAATGATGTTCAGCTGAACAACTGCTAAGGACAATAGCATCTGTCCCTGTGTGTAGTGGTCTATACCCATCAACTGTGCAGAGCAGCATTGACTGATAAGGTGTAAGCCATCAATGTAGTATTGTATAATGGGAAGTATGTATATTACTGTGGCCAATAGCTGGTGGTGGAAGTAATGCCATCATGATGGACACGTGGGTTCCACAGCCCACCTCTTGCAGGATACTCAGGTTAACCTGTATTGTAGCATGCAGGAATGCCAGAGGTGTGTAACAGGGTTACCTGCAAACTGCCCCTACATATACCCCTCCTAATGTCAGGCTGTGTTCATATGTGGCACCTGTCTGTGTTGCAGCAAAGCAGAACAGTACAGCTGTGCAGGAAGGTGTTATGAGATTGTGGACCTGATGTCTGAATGTACCCCATATATAGGTATGCATATGTGTGTGTGTATATATATATATATATATATATATATATATATATATATACACACACACACACACACACACACACACATATACACACACACACACACACACACATACACACACACACACACACACACACACACACACACACACATATATATATATATATATATATATATATATATATATATATATATATATACATGTATGTCCACAAATATACAAATACCCATGTGTAGACATATATATAAACACATATAGACATCATCATATATATCTACACATATATAGATATATACCTATATGCACATGTCTAAATATATACAAACATACACATAAACATATAGGTATGTCAATACATGTCCCTTATATTAACACCACAGTGCTGCATGCTATGTGTGAGGGGAACAGCACAGATAGCAATACACACAGATATCTAGAGCTGTCAGTATGTGCAACATGGACGGGTATGTCATGTGAATCCCCTTGTTGGGACAACATTGCCCTTGTCTGTGCAGTATGGAATGGGAATATGGGGAAGTATGGCAGGTATAGTTGTGGAAGTGGACAAGGTTGGTAGATATAGAGGACAGCCTACAGGGGTGGTATGTGACACGTGGTGGGTAAACACCCTGGATGGTGTGTGTGGTCTGTGATGTGGAAGCCCCATGGGCCCCAATATGGACCCAATGGGAATAAGCCTCCCACCCACTGCTACTCACAACAACAGTCCACGTTCCGAAGGTGCCTGGCCTGGAGGCTGAGCAGGAGGAGCATGTGGACCCTGTGAATGTATACTGGGTGCCGCAAGGTGACGTAGCACATCCCACATGTGTCTGTGGAGTCCATTATGGAACGGACCCTGGACCTGACCTTAGGGGACAAGATCATGTCTGTGTGTGCCTCTGCGGGGGGGCAACATCCCCTGAGTTGGTTCCACCTGAAGGTATTGCTGGACCAGTACATGAGGAGGCCCCAGGGTGGGTCCCACATGTGATGTGGCCTGGTAACATGGGCAGATGAGTTTGTAGAGGTGGTTCTGCTGGTCAATAGTACATAAACATGCTATTGTGTCATTGTTATAGAACATATGGGGCTAGTAATAGTCTACACAATCCTGGAACATGTCCAACAGCATGCATAGATATCCCCAATAACAGAGAATGTCAGATGTGCAGCAACTGCATAACAAGCATAACACAGGCATATATGGAACCATAGTGGCCCTGACAATGGCATGCAAGTGAATAGTCTGTAACAAGCCTGGAATGGTAGTGTCTACACAGGGAACATGGCTACAAACACATTGCACAAAGTGTGGTGCAATACAATATCTGCCTCACTTGTAGGTAAGCTGTAGCCATACCTATTGAGTTGTGTGTACAGTTTGTTGTCATTGATATGGGGGGGGGGCTGACAGTGATGTGTATTAAGAAATGTGGTAACCTTGCTGCATGACTTGTTCACACCTGTGTCCATCTTTATGTCTTTCAGGTAAAATGTCACATGGAAGGCTTCTGGATCACTCAGCAGCTGAGAACGACATTGTGGTAAACCACCTAATCCAGCACTACCCTGTCTTGTCTGGCTTGGCCGCCCATGATTAGCATGAGTGGACCGCCGTGTGGAATGACCTAGTCCACAGGGTCAATGATGTCAGACTGCACAACCGCAGTTATGAGCAGGTCCGGCATCATTGTTCTGACCTGCTTCGCAATGCCCATCGATGTGCTGCTGCAGTCCGGGGGATCACATTGCAATGGGGGGGCATGCCATCCTTCTCTCCCTGACACATGTGTTGAAGCTCCTAGCCAGCCTTGTGGCATGTGCCCATCTGCATAGCCAACAACTGCTGGACACCATTTTGGAGGTGGGTGCTACCCACACACCGGCTAAGGAGCATGCAGGTAAGAGCACAGGGTGCATCCACATCTGTACAGGTAGATCATGCATATCTGACATGTCATAGATATAGTTTGTTGTTGCATAGTAGTAATAAACAGATATGCATATGTGGTAGTATTGTGGACATATACTGTTGATGTATTGTAATACTGCACCCACCCTGTAACAATGCCAAAGGTGTGCCACTGACTTTGCATCTCTCACCCTCTTATGTAAGTCCCTCTGGTATACCATCAAGGCAGCAGCCTGTAGCTGGTGAGTATGGTTTATGTTGATGCTTGCCAATACACTGGGCATGTAATGGCTCATAGGTTCATAGGTTCATAGGTTGGTACTAGGCTATCAGTCCTAGGGCCTATACAAGCCTAGCCATAACAATTCCCTGGCTATTTCTTCCCACACTATTTACTTCCCTGGATCCCTGTCTAGCAGGGTGACTGACGTGATCCCCGGGGTGAATTTCCTTTCTCCCATTCAATCATCAAGGTTCCTTTTGAAGACGGCCAAAGAGGCACACTGCTTGACATGTATGGGCAATCTATTCCAGAGTCTGGGGAGTCTCTGGGTCAGGAACTATCCCTCCAGCATGTTTTGTTTATTGTGATGACAAGGTTTAGATCCCCGGAGCGTGTGGCTCTGTAGGATTGGGATTTTTTAAGTGTAGCATGTCCAACAGCTCTGGGTTTGACATGACCTTGTATGTTAAGCCGAGATCACCTCTGAGTAGCCGATATGTGACAGAGTATAGCTGGAGGTTTTTAAGGCAGTCAGCATAAGGCATCTGCTTTAGGCCTGTGATTATTTTCGTGAGGTATTTCTGCGGCCTTTCCAGTTGTTGCAGATGTCTTGAGAGGTACATACCAAACAGGGCATTGTATTCTATAATGGGTATAATGAGGGATGAGTACAGTGGGACAATGACCTCCTTTTTTCTGGATGAAAAGCCCTTAGTGATGAGGTATGCCATATAGAAGGATTTCCTGACTGTTGTGGTGATGTGGTTATCGAAGGTGAGACCACTGTCCACCTGTGTTCCTAAGTCTCTTATCACACTTTCGGTGTTTTAGTGTACTGCCACCTATATGGTAATTTACGGATACATGTTTTTTCCCAAAGGGGATAACTATACATTTCTTGGCATTGAGCTTGAGCCCTTGGCTCTGGCACCAAGCATCTGTTTCTGTAAGCCCTTTTGTAGAGTATCCACATCATTTGGGGATTCAATAATGGCTCCCAGTGTGCAGTCATCTGCAAACATTGTTAGCCAGAGTCCCTTAGTGTTGGCCTGTACTTCAGAGAAGTAGATGCCAAACAAGAGCTGTCCCAGGACTGAACCCTGAGGTACTCCACTTGTCACTTGTCTGGAGCTGGATTTGTAGTCAGTTACTTTTAAAATGTGGGTTCTATCAGTAAGCCAGCTAGCAACCCATTGGTTGGCGTAGGGATTAATGCCCAGCTTAGTACGTTTATCTATGATTCCAGAGTGGGGGATGGTGTCAAAGGCCTTGGTAAGATCTAGATAGACTGTGTGGACCACCTTACCCTTGTCTATGGCTCTGGAGACTTATTCGAAGAAGTCAGTCAGGTTCAGGAGATAAGATCGGCCCTTCACGAACCCAAACTGGGTGGACTCCAGTGTTTGAAGGTTGCCAATGTCTTTGTTTATAAGTTCCATGATAATACGCTTCATGGCCTTGCAGATAAGGCTCGTCAGACTGATGGGACTGTAGTTTCCAGGATCCAAGGTGGATCCCCCCTTGTGGAGTGGGATAACTGTAGCTCTGCACCACTCAGTGGGCACGAAACCTGAGGTAAGGCTATGATTAAACATGACACTTAGGTGAGGTGCCAGTTCATATTGTAGTTCATGTAGTACACAGCCCGGGATGTCATCTGGTCCCATGGATGCTGTATTCTTAGCTTTGGAGTGTACGTTTTTTACCTGTGTGGCCATTATTACCGGAATTTGGCAATCGTCCAGTATTGAGATGGGCCATTTAGGGGGTGAGAGGGGAATGAAGTTCGCACTGAATCGATCTGCCAGTATATTGGCAATATCCTTGGGATATTGCCTTGGGATCAGTATATTTAATGCCATTCTGTTTTCACTCAGAGCAGATCTGAGCATTACCATTTAGATTCTTGACATAGTTATAGAATGCCTTGTGGTTGTCTTTGGAATCTTTGGCAATTTTATTTTCGTAACTAGCTTTGGAGGATTTTATGAGGGATCTCAGTTTCTTACTGAGGCTGGTAAGGGAGTTTTTTGCATCCTTGGATTTTCCTCTTTTCTGCAACAGTTTCTTCCTTTTGTTGTAAAGTTTGTTTATGGCAAGGGACCACCAGATTGGCTTCCTTTTTTCTGATGAGAGCATCTTGGTTCTATCTGAGATGGCACGATTCATGCATGAGTGGATATGCTCATACAGTGCCTTAGTGTAGGATTCAGCAGTTGAACTTTCAGTTCCTGTCTGCATTTGTGTCATGAAGTTTGTTATTTCTGACTTGAGTAGCATGAAGTTGGCTTTGAAGAAGTTTTTTTATGGAGGTTTTCTTACTGGGGGGTGGGGGTGGGATGTGGATGTTAAGGGTGATTAGCTTATGGTCAGACCTGACTAACGAGGGGGTGACCATAGGTGTGGAGCATTGATTTCCCATGTTGGTAATGACCAGGTCTAGAATTTTGGGGCCCCTGGTGGGACTATGGATTAGTTGATCCAGGGCATTGGAATTTATGAATTCCAAGAACCGTTGGGCAAAGGTGTTAGTACATGAGTAGTTTCCTAGTTAATGGCAGGGTAGCTAAAATCACCCAATATTAGGGTGTTTGGTTCTATCTTAATATTTTCCAGTATGTTTAGAAAGGTGTAGTGAGAATCTTGGGGTATGGTGGGGGATCTGTAGCAAACTACAATTTGGATTGCAGTCTTACCTAGTGTTAGTTGCACCTGGAGAATTTCAGACGTATTGTGTTGGGCAACTAGCCTAGTGGTGTGAATATCCTTGATGAATATTGACACTCCTCCACCTTTAGTGTTTCGGTCCTGGTTTGGTGGCCGAAAAGTGTGGTAAGAATTGTAGCCTGGTATTGCAGGGATGCTCTCTGGAGCCTTGAACCAGGTCTCAGTTACTGCATAGATATCAATGTTCTCCATTTTTAGGAGTGCCTCGAGAGAGTGCATTTTGAGGTTTAGACTTCTAGCATTGAGTAGCATTACCTTCAGATTTTGCATGCTTGTACCTGTTACGGTGGTGGTTTTGTCCTTTGAAATTTGCCTAAAAAAGGCACTATAGGGGTGGCAGTAACCTGAATCCCAGGGGCAACAGGTGCAGACCATCTCTGGCAAAGCATCATGGTCTGTCGATCATGTCATCCCAGGCAGACAGATACTGGATCCCCTTTGAATGCCACCAGAAGCTTAGCCAGTTGTTGAAGTCAATCATTGTGGTATCATTCTGGGTGAAGGCAGAATGCTACTCAGGGCTAGGGTCATACCTGCCTGGGCCACATGATTCGAGAACTCTTCCATGTCTCTTTTCATGTAGTCCAGGGAGTTATGTCTCAAGTCATTCACTCCAACATGGACAATGACAGAGTCGTATTTGTACTTGTTGTGGAGTGACTTGAGTGCATGCATTATGTGGCGGATCCTGGCACCCGACAGGCAGTTGACTGTAATTTTCTCCTTGTTCAGCCTGGTGAGTGGGACATTAGTGTGCCGGAATATAGAGTCACCTATGACTAAAGTGTTAGGTACATTGTCTTGCCTTAGGGGCTGTTGCTGGGTGGCACACTGGTGTTGTGAACTATGTGACATTTTGGTTGTGACTGGTGTTTGTTTGCATTTCAGCTTCAGAGGTCCTTGTTGCTTGAGCAGATTACAGTTAAGGGCCTCTGCATATATGGATTTAGTGTTGTTATATGTGGGTGTTGGTGGTGTGGGTTTAGAAGGACTGTGTGTTGCTTGAGGTGTAGTGTGGGTGTTAACCTTGTCCTCTTGACTGTCTAGCACAATCTTGGGTGGATAGAGCTTTGCTTTCATTTTGACTATGTAAGTGCATCTCTCACAGGTTGTAGTGTTGGGTGGTCGAAGGAGAGGGTTGTCTGTGTACATGAGGCAATTGCTGCATTGCCCCAGTATGCCCAGATTCACCAGGTGGACAGGAGAAATCACCAGGAGCTGACCCTTGGACATGCCTGGTTTGGTGCTTTTTTTTTGTAAAGTACAGGAGCTGTTTTTCCTTACCTTAGCAAGGTACTTTGCATTTATAGGCTGTTTAGTGCCTAATATTAATTTCTCCTTATTAACAAGGAGAGTTGAGTGCTTGTATCAGTTAAATGCTTCCTAGTGCTTTCCAGCAGGTATTAGAGCAAGTGCTAGTCACAGGGATGCTTAAAGATAAGATGAAAAAAAAATGCAGACTGCAGTGTGCACTAGAGAAGTTAGATGTGAAAGTAGGTAACTTAAGTTTTACCTGTTTAAAAAGTTAAGGTTTAGTGGAGAGTTACTATTTTTAAAACAGTAAGATGGATTGAAAGGGATGGTCACTTTTGCATTCTGGTACTATGGAATACAGTTGGATGGCTACTAAATTTAAATAGTTGAAGGAGAGGGATTTCAAAAATGATGATTTTTGTGATTACTCACACAAGCCAGCGAAAGTAGAGAGGAAATGAGATATATGGTTAAATTAACATAAGAGGTAGGCAACTAGAAAGACAGTGGTATTTAACAAGACAACTGTAACTGGGTGGGAGGACGGGGAAAAAAATTCTGCCTGACTCAGAAGAGAGAGCTGTGGTCTCTTTTGAAGTTTTAATATGCTGTTAAAGCAGAATGCAAGTAAAACACAAGGTAAAGAAAACAAACCACAGTATTCAAAATATAGAAAGGCAATAAAGTAATACAAAATACAAAAAATAAATGCAAACTAACCTTTCCTTCACAGCAAAGTGTAGCATAGTCTGGATGAGCCTTTCTGGTAAAGCTCTGAAATGTTTTATTTTACCCCTTAAATAGAAGGTTTAGTTCCTAGCTCTACCCCCTCAGTTAACAAATGATTAACCTTAAGTGACCTCTTCTGTCTTATGAACGAGTCCTTAATTGATCAGTTCTAATTTCTGCCTGACTCAGTTCTATGGTATATGCCATGCACACATCTAGCCCACCAACCCAGAATGCATGCTGTACATGTGCATGTATTGTTGCTGTTAAATGCACGGCATCACAGTGGTGACCATGATGGGGTATTGGAAGGGTATGTCAGACACCTGCAAGATAACTAACATCCTGTCATTGTGGAATGTATCCACAGGGAGTAACATAATGGTGGGAGACATGGCCTACAGTAGGGACATGTTTGAAACATCACCCGTATAGAGTGCAACACCAGTGTATATACCTGCAGAACAATGGCAACTGTTGCAGAGTTACACTATGGTATAACATATTACTGCAGTCCACATTATCAGCTGGGACTAGGCTGTAACATGTGGTGTTCAGTGTATGGGACACTGCAAACTGATACACATGTGTAGGCCTTACTTGTCAAGCATCTGCAAAAAGGCTGAAGGTGGGGGGGCTGTCAGCATGACACACCAGTGCACAGCAGCAGGGATACTAAGGATGCTAAGAATGGCTGTATCTACACAGTCAGGTTCAGGAACTGTGGCAGACATAACCCTACCCCCACAGCAATAGTGACAGCAGTGTGTGTGAACACCAAGGGATGTGCACATGAGTAGACCTTGCAATCATATGTAGGGCAGACTAAACATACACTGGCAAATGCAGATGGCCCTTGCTAGTATACCCCTGTCAGGAGTAGTGACTGCTGTAGCACACATAACAATAGGTGCAACAAACTGTCATGATAAGGGTGTGCACACATATGCCCACACAGAGTGTATGCATCGCGGTCAGCATCCGCACACCTAATACATTCCGTAGACACTGCATGTAAAAGTACAGGACATATGTCACATATCGGGCTCATGTACTGTTAATATATGGGGTGATGTGGTCCCATGCCAGATCAAGGAAGGGTGCATCATATCAGTAAGGGGGTGTACACTCCTCATAGCCACAGTATGCTCTGACCCCATAGCCACGGTATGCTCTGATGGTTGTCAGTATAACAGTATCGGATTGGTCATACATGGTCCGCTGATGTTGAGAGCTGTAAATCAGACATCAGGCATTCACAAATGACATCTGTCTACATATCATCGCAGGTATGTGTTGTTGAAAAACATAGGGGTTATGAGCATTAAAAGTGACAGAACTGACACAGTACTACACATTCAGCAATGGGTTGCACACCTGTGAGGTGTGATGCACAGTACATGGCAGGGTGCAGAACAGGTGCACAGCAATACTGTGTACATGGGTGCAGTGGTATCCAGGGGAAGGGGCATAACCTAGCAACACAACACATGCATCACACACATGTATACTGTTGCTAGCATGGATTGACTATAGTTGCACTGCATGTTGTTGTGTACCATATGTTATGCATGTCGACAGATGGGTAATAGGAGGGCTGTGTGTACTATTATTGTGCAACCACACCTGTATGTGTGTGTGTGTGCGCCCTGGTGGGTGCTTAGTTTGTCTGTAGGGTCACTCTGGTGAAGTGGTGGGAGGTTGATGCATGTAGGATGTGTGTATGCATGTGTGTGTGTTTGTGTGGGTGTCCATGTATGCACATGTGTGATTGTGGGGTTGTTCATACAACAGTACTTACCTTTGGAATTGTGCAGTACATGGACTGCCACATGACACACCAGGAATACTTGTCATGTATGTAATCACAGGACAGCTGATAGTATAATAAGGTCTGTAGCATGGAACAGGCATTGAGAGGAAAGGTAGACACCAGGTATACCCTTAATATCACATTCAGCAGAGAGGTGATTGACAGCCCACGTATGCAGCACTACAGATGCATTGGGGAATTACTAGTCACCATCAGGGAGTATATCCATATATTACAGTTGTCACATGATAGGCTGATTGAGTAGCATATCTGGCATTTACTGAGAAATACATACACATGACACTCCAGTGCGTAATATTATGGAGTGAATATAGTAGCCCCACATATAGGGGCCATGCTTATGATGTCCGGACATACACAGGGTGAACACTGAATGACAGCAGTGAGGCCATGTGAAACCACTCCACTCAGGTCAGGCAGGCAATGGAGTAACAGGTCTTGTGTTGTGATCACTTGTCTAGGCATTTAGAGGACTGATATGTTAATGAGTGGTATCAATGAGTGTATGTTACCAAGTGTGATGCAGGATGGGGAACGCATGGGAATATACGTGGGACTGTCTGTAAAGTCACAGACAAGTAGGTATTAAAATGCTCTGTGTGTGTGTGTGTGTGTGTGTGTGTGTGTGTGTGTGTGTGTGTGTGTGTGTGTGTGTGTGTGTGTGTTTGTGTGTGTGTGTGTCTATATGTTTACTGTTATGCAATGCTGTACAGGTGCATTTATTGTTTTCCCCCACAGGTGGCGAGGTGGGTCAGGGTCCCTCCTGCATGCAATCTGATGTTGGTGTTCATATAGCCACCGGAGATGATGATAGTACTGTTGAGACACAGGTGGGGTTGTCAGGGGCCGAAACAACACCATCATTTGACACCCCCGTTTCAGCCACCCCAATCCCACACACAGTTTCATTGCCTATACATATCCCATCACCAGTGGCCATAGTGAAGGGACAGCTGATGTTTGGTGGCAAGGTACAGGAATGTCATGATCATTCAAACCTGGTGGGAAAAGTGCTCCCAGTGTAATAATCCTGTATTTTTCTTTATGATTCAAAATGCTACGCCATCCTAGAGAATTATTCTGATCACCAATGATTCTGTCAATAATCATAAAAGTGAATTGAGCATTTGGATGCTTCAATGTGTGATGAAATAAGGCATTGGTGTCTTTTTTGTTCTTGATGTCACTTCTATGTTCGTTGATACATGTTCTAAGTGGTCTGGACGTTTGGCCAACATAAAAGGCCGAATATTGACAGGTAGCTAAATATACCACCCAGCTACTAGTACAACCAATGCCTTATTTAAATGATCGTTTATAATTATTGTTATCATGAGTAATGTATGATTTACCTCTGGTGCCACATATTTTAAATGTAACAATCTATTATTGTATTTGTTCATTTCAGGTTCCAGGGGATACCATATTCAACGTCCTTGTATCCAGAACCACATGTCTATTGTTATCCACAACTTTTTATAATGAACAGACACACCATGGTGTTCATGTACACTTTCATTATGTTTTATTACCATTTCTTACATTTTTTCCATGCTTAATATTTTACATTATTTGTATATTAGGTTAGTTCATCATGTTAGTATTACCTTGCTAACATCCGGTTTACTGTCTTTTGGCTTAGTAATTTTTGTATGTACCTATGAAATTCAGTTCTTGACAGGTGGTTATTGTAAGTTCAGTGGGTTGCTGTATTAGTTTTTGACATTTCACTATTTTTCGACATATTCCGAACGCTGTCTTTGCTTGGATTTGCGTGGTTACATTAACTATTTTCATTAGGATTTTATGTCATAGTGTTCAATGATATTTGGTACTTTAAATTGAGATTTTGGGAGTGGGATCCTACCACTTTATACATTGGTAGGTTCAGGTTTCTTATTGGTTGGGCATGCTTATAAATATTCATGATGTATTGCCTCTGTTTTTTTGGCTATGTATCACTGAAGAAGGCATTTTTTTGCCAAAATCGGTCTGACCATTAAAGTTATGATTTTTCAGTAACTTTTTGGGTGTTTCTCTTTTTTTTTTGCTCCATTTCACGTATCTGCTCTACAACTCATACCACACATTTTGGCCACAGAACACGGACCGAAACAAAACAGGAGGGGGTGTATCCATATTCATCAAGGATACCCACACCTCCAGGTTAGTGGCGCAGCATGATACCTCTGAGATCATCCATGTGCAACTAACATCGGGCAAATCTTCAGTGCAAATTGTGGCCTGCTACAGATCACCCACCATGACCCAAGACCACCACTCCACCTTTCTGGGGAAACTGGAAAACATGAAGGTCCTACCGAACACCCTGATCTTGGGAGATTTCAATTACCCTACCATTAACTGGGAAAACTACTTGAGTACAAACTCCCAGGCTCAGTGCTTCCTGGAATTTATCAACTCAAATGCCCTGGATCAGCTGGTAAACTCCCCTACCAGAGGCCACAACATATTGGACCTGGTCATCACCAACATGGGCGACAGGTGCTCCGTACCAGAGGTCAACCCATCACTGGTTAGATCAGGCCATAAACTAATCACCCTGGATGTCCACACCCCACCACCACCCCCAACCAAGATAACCATAGTGAAATACTTTTCTAAAGCAAACTTCACATTACTTAAGGCAAAGGTGGTAAGTTTCACAGCCCCCACGCTAAAGGATAACACTGCCCAAGATGCAGAATCCTTTACAATTGCACTCTATGACCACCTACAAGGATGTATGGATCGTGCCATCCCTAGCAAAACCAAGACTCACTCCCCTAAGAGAAGGAAACCAGTCTGGTGGACCCCTGCCATAAACAGGTTATACAACAAAAGGAGGAAACTAGTTCAGAAAAAAAGCAAATCCCAAGAAGGAAAGACATCCCTGATCAGTATCAGTAAGAAACTAAGGTCCTTCATAAAATCATCCAAGGCTAACTTCGAAAGAAAAATAGTCAAGGATTCGAAAGATAACCACAAAGACTTCTTTAGCTATGTCAAGAATCTAAGTGGCAACTCGCAGATATGCTTTGAGATAGTGCAAAATAGCACAAAATATACTGAATCTACTGATATTGCCAACATACTGGCAGATAGATTCAGTGCAAACTTCACCTCCCTCTCACCTTCAAAAGGGCCCACAACAATACCGGAAAAGTGTAGTGTCCTGGAAATCACAGAAGCACAGGGGAAAACAGCCCTTTCAAAAGCCAAAAACACAGCATCAATGGGGCCAGATGGTGTCCCAGGCTGTGTCTTACACGAACTACAGAACGAACTAAACCCCCACCTAAACATGCTGTTCAACCTCAGCCTCTCCACAGGCTACGTGCCCATAGAATGGCACACAGCAATGGTTATTCCGCTCCACAAAGGAGGGGCCACAAATGACCCTGGTAACTATTGCCCCATAAGCCTGACTAACCTGGTCTGCAAGGCTATGGAGCGCTTCATCATGGAACTCATTAACAAAGACATTGGGAACCTCCAAACCCTTGACTCAACCCAGTTCGGCTTTGTTAAGGGCAGATCATGCCTATTAAACCTGGTTGACTTCTTTGAGACAGTTACCAAGGCCATAAATGAGGGAAAGGTGGTTCACACTGTCAACCTTGATCTCGCCAAGGCGTTCAACACCATTCCTCACTCGGGTATTATAGAAAAACTCACCAGCCTGAACATAAACCCCTACGTCACAAGATGGGTTGCCAACTGGCTTACAGACAGAACTCACATGGGAAGAATCGCGGGCTCCAGGTCTGACTCTAAACCAGTCACAAGTGGTGTCCTGCAAGGCTTGGTTCTGGGACCCCTACTGTTCAGCGTATATTTCTCAGAAGTACAGGCAAACACAGGAGGATTATGGCTAACCAAGTTCGCCGATGACTGCAAACTGGGAGCCATAATTGACTCTCCGGCTGACAGAGACATCCTCCACAAAGGCCTTACTGAGACAGACACCTGGTGTCAAAGTCATGGCCTCAAGCTAAATGCCAAAAAATGCATAGTCATCCCATTTGGGAAAAACAAAACACCCACGAATTACCACATAGACGGCAGCCCCCTTAATACAGAAGAGGTAATAAGAGATCTGGGGACCCAGGTAGATAGTAATCTCTCCTTTGACAATCATATTGCCAAAGTAGTTAAGAAATCCTTCTATGTGGCCCATCTGATTACTAAGGGGTTCGCATCTAGAAATAAAGAGGTTATAGTGCCCCTCTACTCGTCACTCATCAGACCCATCATAGAGTACAATGCTCCATTTGGGATGTACCTCACAAGACACTTCCAACAGCTTGAAAGACCACAAAAGCACCTCATCAAGAGGATTACTGGCCTCAAACATATGTCCTATGCAGCCTGACTGAAAAAACTCTGGCTGTACTCAGTGGCATATCGCTTACTCAGAGGTGCTCTCTGCCTGACTTACAAAGCCATGTCCAACTCAGAATTGATGGACATGCTCCACCTAAAGAAATCCAAGTCACTGCGAGCCACACGCTCTAGTGAGCTAAATCTCACCACAACAATAAATAGAACATGCTGGAGGGATAGATTCCTGTCACAGAGACTCCCCATGCTTTGGAACAAAATTTCTAACTACATTAGGCAGAGCCCCTCACTAACACTCTTCAAGAGAAGCCTTGACGAGTGAATGGGTAACAGAAAATACACCCCTGGGATCACTTCATTGGCTCTGCTTGACAGAGGCTCAGTTAATTAATCAATGGGGCAGCGAAAGCCGACACACTCTGGCTAGGCTTATAAATGCCCTCAGGCAGATAGCCTAGTACCTACCTATGAACCTATGAACATGTATTAAAACATGTAGACCAGCCATATCTACACACACCCTTTTAAACCAACATTACTCCAAATGCAGAATAGCAACACTTACATTCTGTAGTCAGGTCAGGCACATCCCCATCCTGTGTGTGGACCTGTTTCCACAGTGTATGTTGTTAGAGGTAAATCCCCAATCCATCTGTGATGCTGTTTGCCAAACACCAGACCTAGTTCTTGCTCACAGTGAATGAAAAGGCCCAAAACCAACATGATGTTCCTAGATATTGGAGTGTGCTTCCATGCAATTGGCTATGGGAATGTTACCACAGCTCTTCCACATGCAATCAGCTAGAGGAGGGCTGCAATTCGGGCAGAGGCCATCAGCTGACCATGAGCATAACTTACAAAAGACATGCTGCTGCCTAAGCAAAGCAGGTGTAGTTCTCCACATCCACCAGAGAGGGAGTGAGAGAGGCAGATAGAGACAAAGTAAGTCAGGGAGGAGGTGGGAGAGTAAAACCTAAGCATGTTTGTGTCACACACCTACCAGTACAGGGTATCAAACCCCTGACTGACTATGTATTGCTATCGCATGTCTACACAGTTATTGGATGCACCACATAGCTTACACGTTGAAGTGCTCTCCAAATGTATATGTGATGGTGAGTGACATCTGCAACAGTGATATGGTAGTGATACGGTAGGTGTAGTGCATGTGTCTGTCCATATGAACAGGTGCCAGCGTCAACATAGCCACACTCTCTCTCAGGGACACACACACATTGACACGCTTGGCAGGGTCAGGAATTCACTTCCTCACTAGTTAGGCACAACACAGTTCTGTGCAGGTATCACATGCCCCACAGGGGTTATCCGGAGGTTTTTTGGGAAAAGGGTATGTGGAGGTGTCTGACATTAGACAGCATGCTTCAGTATGCCAATGGGGGTTGTAGTGAGACTGAATGTAATCAAAAGCATCATAGACCACACACACAGACACAGGGTGCCAGTACTGACATGCATGTGTGCATTGCTTCATGGGTGTGTAGTGGCTGACTGTGCCAGAAGGCTATACAAGGCTAGGTGAAGGGTATACCTTAGCATCAGGCCACATGGCAATGGTAGGCAGTGTGACTCATGGGTGTAGTGTCTGGAATGGCCCACACAGGTGAATATTGTATTCATCATCCAGTCACCTGGGTAACTATTGTGTGTGGCCTTTGCTGTTCAATGCTTGCCATGCATGTGTTCTTTAGTCCATGACATGGACACTGTCTGAGATGTACACACATCCCACATGCATGTACAGTGACATGTGGAACTGTACCTGAGGTGCCTGGGACATGTTGTGTACACAGATTGTTATAATCATATGTGCCTGTCCTGGCCTCATGTGCTGGGAACAGGTAATGGACAGCAGGTTGACCCTGCACCTACATTGATAGCATGATACCGGTATTCCCTGGTGTGAGTGGCATCTGTCCATACAGGGCGTGTGTTTAAGGCATGGTATGTCCTTTGTGGAACACATTTGATGGCACCACAGGTGTTGCAGATGTCCAGTGGGGCGCATAGTGAAGGCACACTGTCTGCATGTACGTGCGTACTTTACTGATGGACAGGGTGCCATGCCTGTGTAGTCCACTGCAATCACACCATGGTTACTATCTATGGGCAATATGCAGGGTACTACCAACATAGCTGTTGTTGCCTAGGCAAGTGTGTTTGTGTATGAGACCTAGGTTGAGAGTGCTTTCTGTGTAATACAAGGGTTGCTAATTTTGTTCACCAGGCCTTGATGTCAGATGTAGGGGTATGGACTGCCTCCCCAGCCTCTTGGCTATTTTGCATCTGTTATCCTTGTAAGGTGGACATTGTGACATATAATAGGGCCACCATATAAGAAATTTGCTTTCTACATAATTTCCACCCTTTATTTGGAGCTGTTATGGCTCCATTTTGTAGTTTGCAGAAATGTACTCAGTCACTGGCGGAGTACATTTCTGCAGATTACACTAGTTCTGCCTGGCCGGCTTCCAGCTTCCTGGATTGCAAATTCACCTCATTTGCATGGATTTCACCTGCAAATGGGGTGATTTGCATACAGGGGCTGAATCCATGCTGGACTAGTGCAGGAACATTCATGCATGTCCCTACAGCTTATTCCTGGATTGCATGGCAGACATATTGCCTGCTGGAGCTCCTGCACTTGTCCTGCACACTT
The DNA here is from genome assembly GCF_019279795.1 of Protopterus annectens. NCBI lineage: Eukaryota > Metazoa > Chordata > Ceratodontiformes > Protopteridae > Protopterus > Protopterus annectens. Next base: position 25,619,045 of record NC_056746.1, read on the forward strand.
GCTGAATTCGGGAGACGGTGTAGTGACAGAATTGGTACTCATGACACCTCCATCTACAATGAAAATGACAAAAGTAAATCCTCTAATATGGGAAGAGAATGGTCCACCTTATACCCACATATTCCAAATTATAGCAGCGGCGTTCCAAAACCCCCATCTACAACTACAAGAGAGAAAAAGGTACATATAAATCATGTAAAATACCTAATGCACATTCAAAGACATCTTCAAAACAGCTTATCCTGCCAACCTGGGAAGGAATGCACCACCACCAAACACACTTATGACCAAGCAGCCGTAACTGAAGCTAAGCTTCTAATAACCCTATCAAATACCTAATGCAATTTTACTACCAGTCGAGTATTTTACAACTAAACCCACACATGAAGGGACACATCAATATCCACAAACCAAGGTAACCTGTTATTCCATACCACATCCATTAGCTCACTGTATAGGCCTAGCTAACTTATATTGTAATGCCATCTGCCTAACTCACAACCTTCCATCTCCAAATGAGGAAAGCCAGCCACGATAACGGAAAACCAAAAGCCAAAAACAAACCCTGCACATTGTGGCTGTAAGACAAACACCCAATCCATAGTGTCGTCATCACATCCATATTGTAAACAGAGTGAATATTCTATGAAGTGTATTGTGAACAACAAAATGCATACATGGATATTACTACAATATGGTTGTAATCTGTAGCACAGCTTCTTAGCTTCTTAACACCCTTCCACTGTTGCACCTCAGAGAGTCATTCCAGCCACAGCACAACCAGTCACTGCTATACCACAACAGATGCACTCACAAATCGGGACACAAAGTAGCCAACCACAACAAGTCAGACTAAAACTGCATGACATGTGGAGTGTAATTGCTCATTGGCCACAGGCCAATTGGCCAAAAAACCCCCAGCACACCTCCGAGCCATGAATCGTGGACAAAACTCAACATCAGAGCAGTAACAAAAGCCGCTAGCTTCCACTCCCATCCAAAAGGAGCAGGGGGAACTAGCACAGACACACTGCCAGCAAACATAAAACACTTAGTCCTGACAACCAGTCACTCACTCAGGTGACCCTATCAGCCTACCAGCAAGAAATCCGGGTACTCCAACAGCTATGAAGGCTATAGTTGAGCGGTATGACCAGCATGTAATCCCCACAACCCCCCTCCCAAGAACAACCACCAGCAATGGAAGGCCACACATCTTAACCAAACCATGTAAAATGGTGTTAAACCACTCCAATTCAATAACTAGCAAGCCCCTGGCATAGAAACACTGCACCCCACACCTGTACTCAACTAAGACACCCAATCCTGCCCTTAACTTTAAACTGCAGCAGCTACCATTTTTTTTTTTTTGCATGAAACAGTTGGGCAAGAGAAAAATATATACATGTAGACATACGTAATTACAAACCCTACCTACCCACCTATAAATATCTCCTCACTGCCACTACTACTGACCCAGGCCTACCTGCCAAGTCCAATACCTACAGGTCGTCTTGGACGTTCTGCTTGCCTTAGCAAGTTCACGCCAAAATGTGATTGCTTACCCAGCTACACTTATCTAAACAGCTTAAGCCCCTCCCCATCCTTATCTCATTTCCTTCCAACCATCCCTGCCTCCACTTAACCCTTTCACCTCCCCAACCCACTTAACTCCCACTAATATCAACCTAACCCCCCCATGAAGATGTCTCAGGACAACCTGTTTTGTTGCCAAACTTCATTTATTCACAATCTTGCACAAAAATAAACATTAATATCAATAAGTGGAATAACCTAGAGAACAATTTAAAATGTTTCCCATATGTGGATTGGAACCCACACCATGCTGGTCAGTTTCATTAAAGGCTGAGCTAACAGGAAGCACTCTTTTTTTAACAGACAGGTAATGCTTTACTAACCCTGCAGTTAAAGTGCTGATGTTAGCAGAGTGTTGCAGATTATGGGCATATTCATAGGAATTTGATAACTAACTCAGTTATTCGTGACCATGCCTAAAATTAACATTAATATCAATAAGTGGAATATGCTTCTCTACATAATTGCTATGTGTGAAGTAAACCAAGATAACAATTTCAGATATGTTTCTGTATGTGGATTAGAACCCACAGCATCAAAATGTAAGCATACTGGCTGGTTTCTTTACAGGCCAGGCCAAAAGATGGCACACATTTTTTTTTAAACAAATGAGTACTGTTTTACTAATCCTGTAGTTAAATTTAGCAGAGCTTTATGGATTGCGGGCATATTCATACAAATTCGATTACTAATTCAGTTATTTGCAACAATGAACAGAATAAACATTAATATCGATAAGTGGAATATGCTTCTCTTCGTAACTTCTATGGGTGTAATAAACCAAGATAACAATTACAGATATGTTTCTCCTATATGGATTGGAACTCACAGGATGCCAAAATGTTGGTATGTTGGGTAGTGTCCTTACATGCCAAGCCAACATGCAGCAGCTATTTCTTCTTAACAAACAGATACTGCTGGTGTTTATTTGAATTCCTGCAGAGAAGGGATGATTACAGAAACTTCAAATGCATATTGGACAATTTATGGTAAAGAAATAACAGCTATCAACACATAACTAAAAACATGTGTAAGCAGTTGAACAGACATTTCTTTTGGCTTAAATAACCATGACTGTATTAACAATTTTACTTTATCGAAATAAATGAATTAAAGAAGTTATGTATGGGTTTTCATTCAGACATATAACGCTGCAGTACACAATACTGTGGCACTATAGTGGCTAACTATGCAGTGTGCAGTCATCAGCTGTCTAAGCACTATAGGCATCAGTGATGCACGAGGACATCAGACATGAAATGATGTTGTTATATGTTGTAAATGGTATGTGCATCTACACAGTTCATAGTTATGTATATTATAAGCATTATTGAAGAAATTAACAGCATGGAAATCAACACATACTTTTAAGGACAGCAGTTGCAATGTCCACTTAGTTACTCTCATGAGCTAATTGCCACAACAGCTAGTCAATGGTCATAAGAACAGTCTATCTGATATATATATGGGACAGAGATATATCTCTAAATTCCATAGGTATATATAAGTCACACTTACGTAATGGATCCCCGGCCTGTCTCTGCACCTTTGCAACCCTCTAATGAAGCTGCTCCACATCACTCTGATGCAGGTCATCATAGCAGTGGTGAAGCTGCACTCCAGTTTAGTAGATCCCTTGCCTGGTAAATGAAAAATCAGAAAATTATTCACTGAGGTCCCACTCAGTTCACAGGTAGCAATGGTCTGATCTGTAAATGTATCAAAACCAGTATTTGAAAGGGGCACTGATGCAATCAGATCATTGGAAGATAACTAGCACATGCCACACATGGCACAGTTTATTGATACCTGTTAGGTATTTATATAGTACACCTGGGTGTTAAGCCACATACAACCAGTTTACCTGGAGGTATGTAAATGGGAGCCTAAAACCTAGAATTTTAATGCACCTCATTAATTATGTATAGTGCAAATGGTACTTAAAGATGGGTGCATATTAGGTGCACTTACTTTCAGCAATTCAAAATGAGAGGTACATTAGCAAGTGGTAGCACTGCTGTTTTAAGGTACCTATTTAAATGTATTTTTATTGAAAATCTGAGCTTTAATGGAAATTGTTGTATGTTACTGGACTGATGTTTGATTGACCTTTATGCATACAGGAGTTGCTATTTTCATTAATTGATTTCATTGCCATGTGCAGTTGTATACACAAATTTACATTGCAAATGTGAACAGTACATAAAGGCATATTTATGGATCATCCATATTTCTTAATGGTAAGTACTTAAACTATGTGGTGTAGTTATATAAACCTATGGATTTCAACACTATCCATATGTATTATGTTCTTTTGATGTTATGGATATTTCTTCACTGAAGTTTCTTAACCAAAGTGTTAATAATAATATGTTCTTTTGCTGTTATAGATATTTCTTCATTGCTGCTTCTTAACAAAGGTCTTATCACTATGGGTTCAATATACAAAGGATCCATGCTGTCTGTGGCCTGCCTGTGGGTCTTGAAGTTTTCTGACACTTTCTGTATGTTGTTCAATTATTAGTTTGTGTAGTATTTTAATGTGAAATGTCTGCACGCTCTTGTGTCATGCTATCTTTGGATCTCCATTCAACATGTATGTAGTGTGAGGGGTTCTAAACCTACACACACACACACACACACACACACACACACACACACACACACACACACACACACACACACACACACACACACACACACTCTAAAGATGTTACAAGTTATGTTTGTTTTACAAATGTTATATATGAAGTCGTTGTTACGTTTTATATGTCATGTTAGTATTTGTCACAGGTAGTGTTATACAGACCTTTGCTTTACAAAGGAATGCATAATATTTATGTTGACCTACACTTTCCATAGCATCATCTGCATAAAAGGGCTCACATAGGAATATGATCATCTGCAAATCTCTGTTTTTCAGATGGCCAACCGTTCTAGGGGGTGACAATTTCTTTCCATAGGAAAATGAAGTCATAGTCAATACACTCCGAGACAGAGACTGCTTGATTGATCTGGCAATGCAGCTTGGAGAAATGAAATCTGGATCAACCTCACCAACATAATAACTGTGTTTGGAGGTTACAACAGATCCCATGATGACTGTAGATGATGCTGCTCAGACATGATCCACAATGCAGCTAACAGATTAAGATATGAGAGATTGAGGCATACCACTGATGGCGGAGCACCACTGACGCCCCAGTAACATCACAATATTTCTAGTTTCACTGCACACAGCAAGATGGGGGTGATGCATACCCAGGGATGAGATAGAAGCTGGAGTTGCGGGCTGAACATGTATGTCTATCTTTCCATGAAATGGCTAAGCATAGTGAAAATCACTATTGCTCATTTTGATTTACATAGATTTGAGGCATGCACACAGAGTCACACAGGGTGATGATGATGATGATAAATGTAAGTTAATGACATGTACTCATACTACTGCAATTCAGACAGAACAGTCCAACCAACATGTGTAATACTGTCTGCATAAATATTCACAAGTCCCTGTACATCTGGTCGATACCAGGGAATGGCAAGTGAGTGTTCATAACCTGTTATTGCTTCAGCCTCATTTCATGCCTCCATTAATACTCTGTCCTTCTTACCATTCTTAGCATGTCATTGGTGTTACTCCTCTTATTGTTCTCCATTAATACTCTGTCCTTCTTTCCATTCTTAGCATGTCATTGGTGTTACTCCTCTTATTGTCCTCCATTAATACTGTCCTTCTTTCCATTCTAAGCATGTCATTGGTGTTACTCCTCTTATTGTTCTCCATTAATACTCTGTCCTTCTTACCATTCTTAGCATGTCATTGGTGTTACTCCTCTTATTGTCCTCCGTTAATACTCTGTCCTTCTTTCCATTCTGAGGCCAGACTGCATCAACCTCAACTGCACAAACAAGTGGTACATGTATGTCAACCCTTATGTATGTTTTAACTGTGTTCAAATGGCTAATGGTGGCAATGATGTGATCAATAATGCTGATTTTTTTTCTGTACCATACATGAAGTTCATCCGTCTTTCACAGCACCATCTTCTCATGAAGAGTTGTCAGGTGTGCATTTTGTTTGCATTCCTCACATTTGTCATGTATGTTGGTTATGTAACCTAATTGTATAATCCTTGTTATATAAATTCTGTGAAACATGCATACAGAAAACCTCATGCAAAGTCATTATCATTTGTAACATTGCAGTGAGATACAAGTGTTATATGTGTTTAATGATATCTAGCATGTGATGTAAGCACATTGTCCTGACCTGTCTCATCTGTCTCTTCTTTTAACACATCAGCTATCTGTATCCTCCATTAGCCCATCTACTGATCAGGATGTGGAATCTGATGTGTCTCAGTGTGGTAGCATGGCCCCCTAGCACACAGGACAGTGATGTGTTGTAGAGTCTGTCCAAGATGCTGACAGTCATGTAGATGCAGCTATAGCCTTAGATGTTGACAGAAACTTGTCTGCCATATTCTGAGAGTGATTGGACATTGGATGGTGAACAGGATGAGGCCATTGATGATTCCTGTTGTGACAGATTTGCATATATTGACACTGTTATATGTTAGAAATATGTTGTTATGTCTGATGCTCAGTGTGTATATATACTGGGTAATCACCATTAGATGCAATCTGTGCTGCTATGGTAGGGCAACACTTGAACATCAATATTTATTCTGTGTACTCATGTATGTGTGGCTTGTCATGACTCAAAGATGTGGGTCAGATGGTGGAGTGTTGCCTGGGACTGCACTTTTGGTCACACCCTACATTAACTGTGCCTGTGCCTTCCCCTGTGACCTCCTGTTCCTCCACTGATACCTGTGGAGTGTCCTTTTGAGACATCTGAGGCTCTTGGGGTAGTTCACCCATACCTGCAGCTGGAAGATTGCCATGTGCTCTAGTTAGCATGTTGTGAAGCATGGCACACACTGTTATCATCTGTGCTGCTTTCTCAGGTGTGTATTGCAGTAAACCCCTGGATGTGTCTGGACATCTGAATCTAGGTTTCAGTACACCAACCACATGCTCTTCAGTGTTTCTGGTTGTTTTGTGTGCTATACTACAGGCCTCCTGTGCAGGGTTGGATGGTTCATGGTATGGTGTCATTAGCAGTGACTCAAGTGGATAACCACACTTACCTGTTTTGGTTGATAAAAATACATTTGGTCAGAATGGATATTGTTGTGAGGATATTCTTAGCTTACCTCCTAGATGTGTTCCTGTACCTACCTAGTAGTAGTAGTCCCTCAAGTATTTCACCTTGCTGGAATGCAGTTCTCAGTCCACTTTCCCTCTATATGGCAGCATCATGGACACTTGCTGTTTTGCCATGATGTTTGTTATTCTGCCATCTGTTGCACACACAACCTGGCAGCTGATGGGTGACCAGCCCTTTCTGTTTATGTATCAGTCTGTTTCAGGATGTACTGGTGTCTTGATAGGTATATGTGTGCAATCTGTTGCACTGAGTACATGGGTGAAGTTTACAATGTTATAGAATTGGTGAATTACAATTCCCAGCTCCATAGGAGTGGATAAAAAGTATATATAGTCATCCACCTTGTTGAATACTGCTTCCAGAAAGTTTTCCAGGATATGGCCAACAGGTGTCTGTGACAGTCCCACAGTATCCCCTATGTATCTCTGGAATGTTCCAGATGTACATGGAGCACACATGTTGCAGACAGCTGGCACCAGTTGTCTGTCTAGGCGGTACCTGTCAGTTGGTCTGACAACTGGTTTAGTTGCAGCCTTGCTCTGACTCTAGCTGGATGTCCTCTAGGGTGCACAGCCTCATTTATGGCTTGTATCACTGCACACTGTAGCTGGATGTCCTCTAGGGTGCACAGCCTCATTTATGGCTTGTATCACTGCACACTGTAGCTGGATGTCCTCTAGGGTGCACAGCCTCATTTATGGCTTGTATCACTGCACACTGTAGCTGGATGTCCTCTAGAGTGCACAGCCTCATTTATGGCTTGTATCACTGCACACTGTAGCTGGATGTCCTCTAGGGTGCACAGCCTCATTTATGGCTTGTATCACTGCACACTGTAGCTGGATGTCCTCTAGGGTGCACAGCCTCATTTATGGCTTGTATCACTGCAGCCTGTACCTGGATGTCCTCCATGGTGCGCAGCCTCATTTATGGCTTGTATCACTGTAGCCTGTAGCAATTCATTAACAGCAAGTTGCATTTTTATGTTTTTTTAATCTTTTGCTACGGAATACAGCAAAATCTGTAGTGTTAGTTTTAATTCCTTTGTGTCTGTAAGGCATATGCAGAGGATTTCAGAAACAGAGTTGTCATGGGAGTCTGTTGCATTTGAGTTGCGTTGTGTGTGCATAATGTGTTTTGGAATCAGATCGGCATGGATAGAATCCATAATTATCCTACGCTGAATAGGTAAGTACTTAGAATGCCTTCAGTGTGTCGTCTGAAATCTCATATGCCACAGGGTGCTGTACTGTTCGCAAATAGCTTCCATGAACTTTATAGAGTTGGGCCCCATATATAGTTGTCAAGGCTGCTGTCTGTGCTTTACATGAATGTTTTCCTCCTTTTAGTTGTCTGCTCAAGAAATGCTTGCTCTGCGGCCATGCAGCAATGATTTTTATCAGTAAAACATATCCGTTCCTGAAGGCAACCATTTGTACAATCAACAGCTTACTGGTGAAAGAGTAGCTGTGCTGTTTCATTTAGCTGGGAAACAGAGAAAATATGCTGTTTGTACTGACTGAGTTTAAATTATTGATGGATTCAGGAACAGATAGCACAGTGTGATGCATGAAATAGTGTGTTGAACAGCGATGTGCAAGGAGGGGGTAACTTAGGGACACAAGTGGTATTACTGATTTACCAGAGAAATTGTGTGCTATGTATTGCTTACTAATGACCACATAATGATATGCAAATGAGTATCAACATGCTGATGACAGCCATCACTTATGCAAATGATTAATTCAGTCAGAGCAATCTGATTCAGAAATGTATACAATTTGCACGATGGGCTACAGTGATTATCTGTTCTGATCACAAGGATTTTACAGTGTGTAAGTCTTTAATTTGCACTATGATGCTATAAGCCGCATCAGCATTAGCAGTGTAGCGCATGTTCTTGCTCATCTTTGGAGCCATAATCACAATGTTGCATGTTGTATGTTGTAATCCTTTGCATCACAGATAGCCTGCTAGTGGCTAACAGACCACCACTTCTATGACTGGGACATTGTTGATTGCTAACTTTTGGAGAGAGATATTATATGGGAGTTAGTAGACAGATGTCATCCTCAGATGGAATTAAAGGTGATGCATAGACTGTCAATCTTGAGGACAAAAATGGTTGTGTAGCATTAACTATCTTGCTACAGAAAGCCTTCAGCATCCAGCTGAGGATATATTATGAGTACTGCAAGTGGTGACTTCATAAATCCTGCACCATTTCCTTGATGTTATTATGCTGCATGTGGAAGAGCATATTTGGTTTTCATTGGCAGCAGAGGAGAGATCCACCGCTATACACTTATTCTATGACATAGCTTACTTCTTAGAGATTCTCAGGACCACTGACTGCATCCACATTGCTATGACCTCACCCACTATACACAGTGCTTAGTATATCAAATGGAAGAACTTCCAATCCATGCACTGCAAGGTGGTGTGAAATATAGAGGGTATTATTTAGAATTAGAATGCGCACAATCCAAGCATCCCACAATTCCCACATCTGGCACTCATGCAACCCATACCAGCATTTTGTGTGGGGTAACTTGTCATATGTTTATCAAGTTAGTAGATGCACACATTGCTACCCATAGTCTTCTTGATATGCTGGCCTCATGAACGGGGGTAGAAAGCCGCTCAGAATAATGGTGTCCATTACTGTGTCTTGCAGATGATGCAGGTTATGTTTTAGAACAACAGTTGATGACCTACATCTAGAGGTCCCAGTCCATGGCGGAGACACCACACTGTCACAGACACCTAACATCATCAAATTAGTGTTGAAGGTTATAAAAGTTTTCTTCCACTACTTGCATACATCTGGGAGTGCACTGCAGTATGCTCCAAACACTTGCATGCAGATATCTCTGGTCTGTGCTGTGTTACAGAATATGGTGCTACAACAGCAGTTATAACATGGGAGACTGTAGCATGGCCAGACATACCCATGACATCAGTAGAAGAGGGCTTAGATGAGGATTTGTTGGTGGAACTGGCTATAGCAGTATACAGCATGATGTATAGGTGGATGCAATACATCATGGCACTGGGAAAGAGGCAGCATTTGTTTTGCAACTACGGCAGTGATAAGGACAACATGGAAAAAATAGATATATGCAATACACACCAACGTTTTGTTGTACAGTGCATTGACTAGCTGAGCTTCTCATCAGACATTAGTATGTTTACACATGTCACAGGGGTGGGATGGACAAATTCATTCTTATATGAAAAGGTGAAGTGGTGCACAGTAACATGGAAAACAATGCTAACTTAGGTAGAAGAGTCATGGGTGATGCTGTAGCTTATCAGATGGCTAGGAGGTGGGAGGAAGTCAGGAATTACATCTTATAGTGATGAGATGGAGTTTACTTAAGTGGAATATCAGTTGGGTGTACTATCTGACCCTGCTGTATTCAGACTAGAGGTATCCTATCCAAGAAATGGTATACTACATCAAGACTATGAATGAGAACTCTGCTGTTGTCTCCTCATATGGTGAGCCAGTAAGATAGTGTCTGCAACCCCATGAATAGAAGCATGTATGAATTGGTCATTGTAGGGCTGAAAAAAGTGTGACAGAGTTGAAATGCAGTCGACTGAGTGGTTTGCCTCATAAAGGGAGCCCATGATGGTGACAAGAGAGTATTTACCATGACCATGGGAGTGTCCAAGCACAGAGGTGGAGGCAGCTATGAATAATATGGACACTGTAGCTGTTTTTAGAATGTTGTAATCTAGCCATGTAAGCCTGGCAAGTGATAGTGCAATTGTCCCTTAGCATGACCTTGGTGAAGAGTTGTCCACATCCTCATGGTTTCAACAATGATTGCTAGCTGGGCCACTGCTGCCCTCAACAAGCATATCCTCTCTTGGTCCCTGTATGCCTTGTCACTCTACGTGCACCACAGGATGTCTTGCAGTCCCTGAAACAGTTGCATTTCCTCAAGCAGGCCATGCAGCACAATTAGTATCTCTGAAATGGTGAGAGCAGTGGTCATCTGTGCCTGCACACTGACCTGCACATCCACTGATTGAAACCAAGAGTGGCACCTGGATCTGTAATTGTCTTGGATGCATGGTGTTGATGGCCACCTACATAACTCTTCTCTATGCTGGATGCACATACCTTGGAGTCAGTGTTACCATTTGATGCTATCTGGGGAGAACAGCATAGATGAAATGTCCATCAATTGACAGAAGGGATGCTGGAGGTTTTTAAACCCCCTCCACCAACTTCTCAGCTGTGGGAGTTGTCAGTGTGTATCCTCCATTATTTGTGCTGCTAACAGTGCCACTGTGTCATTGGACTGTGCCATGTGCATGATGCCATCTTCATTAGCCACCGGTAACCCAATGACATCAGGCATGCTTCAACTTGTGCTATGTCTTCTAACAGTGGTACCTGTGAATGCATACAGATAACATACTTGTGGCAATGCTGAATCATATTTGTGATTTCTGTCACCACATGGAAAGCAGACTGCTACGTTTTGATTGCATATACACTCTGTGGTGCAGGTTTTTGCTGTTGAAATACTGAAGACCATGGATGACAACTATATAAAACATATGTGTTTGAGCTAATCCTTGACATTGTAAGACACAATCCTACAGACATGACACGCACACCTACTCAAATGAGGCATCTCTTATACGCACTCACACACTCATCTTCAGCCCAACTCTTATATCCAAGCCATCTTCAAGTATGATGGTTCTCTCACTTTCCCCAGTGAGGGATACCAGAAATTCTTCTCCCTATTTGAGACACCTCTGTGTGGTCCACCCTAGTGGTTAGTCTGTCTCTAACAATTTCCTAAACCTTGGTCTTTGCATGTAGTAACATATCAGCAATCTTACAATGCACCTTTATTGATGCCCTGTTATGGCCACCATCTGCCTTGATGCTCTTTACAAATCCCACCACCAGACTCTAGAAATGCTTGTCATCTTTACTGTTCTCAAGGATACACGCCACATACGTAGGGCCTGCAGTAGCAACTCTGACTGTGATGCAGTGAGCAGTTCCAGCTGTTGCCATTACTTCTGTCCCATGACATGACATGCACATCTGTAGCTTATTCTTATGGATCAGTATGTATACATGACTACTCATACCAGTCAACATGCACTGCATGTACCCTGTCCCCTTTCAGTAGCTATTGTCTTGCATAGCTCTCAAGCTGTTAGTGCAAAAATATGGACAAAGCCAAAAATAAGGGGGACAGTGACCCAAAAATAGGGACAATCTTTAAATATTACTCTTATAAAACTGATAGCTTCAGTGTATTACCATCCACAAGTGGAATGCCTGTAAGGAGACTACTTGGTGCTTTTGAGCTGCTTGACATATTTGAGAACACTTTTTTGAATTTTGTTGAGGGAGCATATGATCTAAGTAAGACTAATAATATGGACTCAGCATTGCAATTTAAAATGAAAGTGGATATCTTTGAACATAAACTGCAAACTCGAAAGAGGTTAGAGTGGTGAAATAAATTTTAGATTTCTATACAGCCTTGGATTTATTTTTTTTTGGCTAGGGTTGCACCAGCATGCTGCTCAACTGTCCAGATTTCTGTTTCATATTTTTAGTCTGTTTCCCACAAAATTGTGGTTTTTCTGGAAATCAATAGCAAATCCTTGAGGACTTAAGTCAGAAAATAATAGCAGACATTTGAGTTTCAGACTTCATATCTTTCAAAAAATTCATGCTAATGCAAAACCTGTCATTGTATCAACCATCTAAGCTTATAAGAGCAATATTTAAAAAGTGCCCTTATTTTTGGGGTCTTTGTCCCTTCATTATGTGTGGGTTTGTCCAGATTTCTTGCTCTAAGAAGTTGAGAGGTATGGGGTCCAGTGGAATTTATTTGTTTTTGCTTGAGTTTATTTTCTGCTGGACTTATAACTAGATTTCTTGTCTTTGTACTGTTTTTAAGACTTTTACTGTTATCTGATGGACATGGCTAGCTTCAGTGCACTATCATCCATGAGTGGAATGCTTGTAAGGAGACTTTTTGGTGCTTCTGAGCTCTCTGAGAACCCTTTATTGAATTTTGATGCTGGACCATATGATCGAAGTAAGACTAACAAGGACTCAGCATTACAATTTAAAATGAAAGTGGATACCTTTGAACAAAACTGCAAACTCTAAAGAGGTTACAGTGGTGAAATAAATTTTGAATTTCTATACAGCCTCGGATTTAGTGTTTTGTTAGCATGGCTCCAGTGGAATTTATTTGTTTTTGCTTGAGTTTGTTTATTTTCACTGGACTTATCACCAGATTTCTTGTTTTTTTTACTGATTCTAAGGGGATCCAGTATCTGTCAGCCTGGGATGACATGATCGACAGACCTCAATGCTTTGTCAGAGATAGTCTTCATCTGTCACTCCTGGGATTTCAAATACTGGCTAAGGCTCTTGCCATCACAACAGTGCCTTTTTTAGGCAGTGTCTCAAAGACAAAATTCAAAATATAAAAACTTCATCTAAAAACAACCTCAGGGTTATGCTGCTAAATGCAAGGATTCTTAACATGAAACTGCACTCACTGGAAGCAGTCCTTACCTTGGAAGACGCACACATTTCTGCAGTCACGGAGACCTGGTTCAAGTCTGTGGAGAGCACCCCAACCTTAGTGAGTTTCACCTCCTTCCACACGTTCAGACCACAAACTGAAGTAATGAAAGCTAAAGGAGGCAGTGTATCAATATTCATTAAAGATAAATACACATCCAGATTGTTAAACCATATGATTCCCTGAAGATCCTTCAGGTGCAATTAACTGTAGGTAGGACACCTATTCAAGTCATTTCCAGCTACAGGACACCCTGAATGAATCAGGACACCCAGTCTGCCTATTTGGATCTATTTGAATCTATTAAGATACATCCGAGCTCCATGGTTTTGAATAACTTTAACTACCCATCCATTGACTGGGTAAGTTACTCGTGCTCAAACTCACTTGCCCAAAGGTTCCTTGACTTTGTTAATTCCAGTGCCGTGGACCAGCGAGTTGATGCCCCTACAAGGGGTGCTAACATCCTGGATCTGGTGCTTACCAATATGGGGGACCACTTAAGAACCCCCGCTGTGAGGTCTTTCCTGGTAAGATCTCACCACAAACCAGTCTCATTCAAAGTAACTATCACACCTGAACCCCTCCAGCAGCAACTAATCTAAAAAACTTCACCATAGCAGATTATAACCTCTTACAGGATGGTATAAATAGCTTCACTGCACCTCTCCCCTCTGATGGAAATGGTAACTATGCCAAGTTCTGCACCAGTGCTTTATGCAAACACCTGCATAACTGCATTGACTCAGCCATAGTTATAGGACTAAAACAAGCTCCTCAAGGAAGATCAAGGGAGGTCATGTCTGTTAAAACTGGTGGACTTCTTTGAGATAGTCACAAAGGCCCTGGACGAGGGGGAAATCTGTGCATACAGCCTACCTAGACTTAGCTAAGGTGTTTGACACCATCCCCCACTCAGACATCATTGACAAACTCATCCAGCTAGGTATCAACCTTTATATCATTAGATGGGTAGCTAACTATCTCACTGAATAGAACCCATCTAGTCAAAAATAGGGGAATCCACCTCCAACAGCAGACCTGTAACAGTAATGTTCCACAAGGTCCAATCCTGAGACCTCCACTGTTTGGAATCTATTTCTCTGAAATAATAGCAAAAAACTAAAGGTCTGTAGCTGATAAAGTTTGCTGATGACTGCAAAGTGGGAGCAGTCATAGAATCTCCAAATGATGTCAACATCCTACAAGACAGTCTTACACAAACAAATGATTGGTGCCAAATTTATGGCGTTAAACTCAATGCAAAAAAATGTATTATCTCTTTTGGTAAGAACAATGTTCTTGCTAACTACCACATCAATAGCAACACCTTAAGTATGCACTCAGTGGTGAGAGACCTGGGCACACAGGTTGACAGCAACCTTACCTTTGACCACCATGTCTCCACAGTGGTAAGAAGGGCATTTTATATTGCTCATCTCATAAGTATGGGCATTGCCCCAGACAAAAGAAGTTATAACCTCCCTGTACTCTTTCCTCATCAGGCCAGTAATTAAGTACAATGCCCCTTTTGGCATGTACCTTTACAAGCACCTGCAGAAATTGGAGAGACCACAAAGGTTCCTCACAAGGAAAATTCAAGGTCTTCAGCATCTGTCCTATGTGGGTCATCTGAAATCACTGTCACTTTATTCTGTTTCATACAGATTTCTCAAACACTATCTCTGCCTTGTATTCAAGACAATCTCTGACTCTGCCTTATTGGAAATGCTGCATATCCATAAGTTAAATGGTACATGGGTTACTTTCTCTAAAGAACTTAACCTGGTATGTGACATTAATAGAACCTGCTGGAGGGGCAGATTTGTCTCCCAGTGGTTATGACACCTTTGGAACAGACTCCAACTTCATGTGAAACAGAGACCCTCATTGGCCCTCTTCAAAAGCAATCTGGATGACTGGATGGGTAACCGTAAATTCACCCCAGGGTTCTACCTGTGCCCCCCTGTCCAAGAAGTGGTGGTCATGGAAATAATGGTAGAACTTGGCTAGGCTTGTAAGGACCATAGGGCCATTACTTCTTGGGGGATGCTTTTTCCTCTAAGAATGGAATGGAAGGGTCATCCTCTATCACCTGGCAAGAAGTGCAGCAATGAATTGGGCTGTTGGCTGGATGCCCACACTTTCATTGTGGAGTGTTTTTCATGTGGTATCAACAAATAGATGGCTGACCCCATCCACTGGGCAATCAAAAGTAGCATTAACCCATGATGTCAGCCATGAAGGTAAATAACATTTGGATGGGTTCCCCTCACAGAGGGTTAGGTAGGCCCTTTTTACAATTTCTGCCCCTCCGCATTGTATTCCCCATCCTTATATGTGATATCCTATCCTCTGTAGTCCAACCTCCCCACCATCAGTTGTCTACCCTCTGTCAGTCCAGATTTCCCCACTATTATTTCTTCTTGTGTGTCACTACCTACCCTGTCAGTCTTTGTAGAATTTCTTTGTTTGTCTGACCCTGCTTGCTTCCCTTTACCATTCATCCTACCTATACTTGCTCCTTGCTAACTTTTCCCTCTACCCTTCTTAATAAAATGAAAACTGGGCACCTGTATCCACAAATGTATGCCCTTCCTCCTTGCCTTCCTTTTCTGTTGTCCTTCTGTGTGTTCCTCTGCTTGCTGTTTCCCATTTCTGCATGTATTATCTCA